>NC_133139.1:85640613-86240613 GCF_048418815.1 Hemitrygon akajei | reverse complement strand
GCAGCACTCTTGCAGTACCGCACTTTAAGTGCTAGCCTAGATTTTTTTATGCTCCAGTCCTGGAGTGGAACTTGAACCCACAACCTTTGGAGTTAGAGTGAAGAGAGCATGACCCTTTGAGCCACACACTGGGAGCTATCATTGGAAAAAAAACCAGTTTCACTGGGAAGATATGGGCCCTCTACCTGCCTCCCTTGTACATTTAGCTCCATACATTAACATAAACATCCAGACTTCTATTTGAGTGTATAGAGGCATGTAAAAGATATAACTACACATCTGAAAAGTTGTCCAGACAGGAGCCAGCAGCTGAGTGTATCAGAATGACATTGAAATGAAACGTTTTACAATCGAACCTGGAGCATAGAATGCATCAAAACTTTACGAGATCACCTCCATTAATATTCAAAATATGTATTTTGTAATTCTCTTTTTCATCTTCTGCCCTCTTTCACATTATAGGTACCAGAGACATTACTGTTTGGACCTGCAGTGCCTTATTAAATACTCTATATTAATAAATATTCTTCATACATAAATATATGTATATACATATATATTTATATATTTCCCAGAAATTTATAATCTCTATTTTCTTTTGGAACTGTACTAATTATAAACTCGATTCACTGACATTATTCTAAGAGGGCCATCAGCTTATTTACAGTGAACTCAATTATGGCCACAGGCAAATATTTTCACACAAAATCTCACATACTCATTATTAAAGATCCTGTTGCCTTTGCAGGGCTATGGATGTTCGTTTTCCCAGTTTTTTCTGCTGTTCAGGACTGATGCTCAATATGCCATCCCCACCCTCCATCGGGTTTGCATAGCAGACTTGCCCACAGTTCATAAAAAAAAGTTAAGTTTTATCCCAGTTTCTTCAGACTCAGCTGGTTTGTGCATATTCCTGCTGTACCCACAGGTAGTGCTATTGGATATTTTAAGGCTGGCACTTTATGCAGTTGAGCATCTGAGGAGAGTATTATATTGGGGACTGAGGCTGCTAGAACCAGAAACCAGCTTCACTCTCCCACAATTTCATTAATGCTGTGCTGTTCGTATCAATGACCATTTTTCAAAAAAATAATGTTCTAGAGTGGATGTTCTCATTCCCACTGTTCTGAGTAAGGACTCCTCGATGCATGTTATGTAAAGTATGTTTACTGTCTGTTGCCAAAACAGGTAGTAAATACAAATCTGCTCAAATCAAACTTTGTCCAGTCTAATTCCCACTGTTTGTTTGACAGACAGACAGACAGACATATTTTATTGATCCCGAGGGAAATTGGGTTTCATTACAGCCGCACCAACCAAGAATAGTGAAGAAATATAGCAATATAAAATCATAAATAATTAAATAATAATAAGTTAATCATGCCAAGTGGAAATAAGTCCAGGACCAGGACTGTAGTCTCATGGGATCCTGGAAACTTGGAAGGGTCACCCATCGTGATCTCTTGGAATTCTTGGGGAAAATATGTAGGAGATAAAAGCCGGGGGGGGGGGGGGGTCACCCATTTTAGATGGGATAAACACTCAGCAGCTGAACAGAGCTGAGAAGATCCAACTCTGTAAATACTCTTCCTGATTTACCGAATGTCTTGTCTTTAAATTGTACAATATATCAGAATATTTTACATAGCCAATCAAGCCCAGTGTGATTGTAAGAAAACAATTCTCAAGAAGTTCACTGACTTGATGTGGCAGGTTGGATAGGCTGGCATTACACTACAGAAAGGGGCAAATTACAATCATTCATGCTCCTTCATAGCTTCAATTACCACCCGAGCTTGAGTTTCCTTTCAAGCCACACATGTGAAGATATATCATTACTGGATGGAAATCTTAGAACTGACTTCTTAACTACACCTTAATCAAGTTTGCAGCAGTTTAATCAACACACATACCATTCCAAGGGAATTAGGAATAGCTTTTTCTCAGAAATAGATAAATACACCTGTTTTCTCCTTCTTTCCCAGTGCCTTTTGCTATTCTGATCCTTTCTTTGCTTGTCCTTAAAGAGCCATGGAACTTCTCCGTCTTCCTACAACATTGTAAAGATTGAGCTTGGTTGTAATTTCTGAGGTTAGCATTTGCATATGTGTATTTGTGTGAATGGAGATCCAGGGAACTCTAAACAGCCCTCTCCTGCTAATGAACCCCTTTTATCCATTTCCTACCCTACAGGCAGTGCCACCAGCGAGGTTAACCAGTAATTTCAAAAACACATCAAATCCTCCCTCCATTTGAATTGTGGGCACGATTGTACATGCTACACTGGAATTATGCAAAGCCGGATACCTGGAATCTGATTCTTAAAATACATATTTGCTTCTGTTCCACGTCCTTTGAGTACCTTCTGGTGAGAATAACAAGTATTAAACCTTAAACAATCAGAACCCAAATCCTAATCCCTTCAAATGTCGCCATTCCCTATTGCACATAAATGGTTAGGGATTTTGCCTCGAGAGTAGAATAGCCAAGTAGAATGAATAGTCATAATTTTGAATAATTAAAAAGGGATGACAGGGAAAACTGGTAAAATTGGAAAACTAACAAACAGATTAAACTGCAAAGGCACTCAAGAGCTTCACACACTTAAAAATCATACACTCCACTTTGCACTGGGCTGGTGTGATTTTGCCAGCGTTTAAATGACTGGCAGAGCGATTCCCCTTCCTCTGCACCTCTCGCCCATCGAGGTGAGGCCCCACAGTGCCCTCACCCCACCCGTTCAATCCACAGGGTTGGAAAAAGAAGAATTACAAATAAAATGGAAATGATCTCACGCAAGTTTGCAGGGAGTTTGATGCCGAGATAACAGCTGCATCCCTCTAATCATTTACCCCACTTCATACCCCCCACCCCCCACACACACCACCGCCCATTCCCCACCCCGCCCCCGCCCAAACCCCAACATACGCACATTAAATCAAAGTGCTCTTGGTCACGACATGCTCTTTATAGAGAGAGTGAGAGAGAGGAATCCATGCTGTGATGAGCCGTTCTGATGAGGCATAACAGCACAACTTCCAAGCTGAAGCCAGGCTCCCCGCATCGCAGGGCGATCACCGTTGCTTAGCAACCGCTTCTCCGAGGCCGCCCGGGGGGGGGGGGCACGGCAAACCTGCACGCACCCCCCCCAACACAACACACGGCCAAAACAATACCAATAACATATTAGCAGGTAATGGATGATAAAACTCATCAATAAAACCCCCAACAGCTTCGCCAGAAAGTACTTTCATGGGTTTTTCTTTTTCCCGCTCATTTGTGCTAAGCACGCAACTAGACCGCCGCCATTTTGATTCCTCGATGCGCAAACCCTCCCCACATTCCCTGTGAAGATTTATTTTTTTCCCTTGATTGACTTTTTTTTGTTATAATGTTTGGAAGGCTAGAGCTCCTCAGGAGGCCCAGAGACTCTCGCTCCTCCGGCTCGCTTGGCAATGTAAGAAGTATGGAGGTGTCGAGGGGATGGGAGGGAGGAGGTGGCAGGGTGTGAGGGTGGGGCTAGCACCAGTCGTCCTCGTCGGTCTCACTGTAGGGTTCGTGCATCCCTTTCCTTGCGCCGGGCCCTCTCGTTTTCGTGGGCCCCAGGTTGTGGTAGTACCCGTTGGGTACCCGGCGCCCGTGCCTCGGGAGGGACACGGAGGAGGAGGATGGCGCCCGACAAGTCCTCGGCGACCTCCCGGAGCTCGTCGCTACGGCCACCTCGAAGGTCAGAGTCTCCTCCCTCGGCGTGCCGTCGTAGTCGGGGCCGCGGTAATAGTCCTCGTCGTGGCATCCCAGGTAAGGCTCAGAGAGGTGGGAGCTGGGGGTGGACCACTGGCCGCTGCTCTGGCGATGCAGTCGGGGGGAGCCATTGCGCGGGACGGTGCCTCTCTCCGTGCCGGGGGACCTGCTGCTGCTGTGCCTCTCGCCCCGTGGGTGCTCCGGGGCCGGGGGTGAGTACCGGCGTGGCACAGGGGTCGGTGTCCTACCCTGCTGCTGCGATGTGTTCATGGCCTTGCGGACCACGGGGGAGTAGGTGACATGCGGCCTGGGCGTGGAGGGAGTCTGGGGGAGTTGCCTGCGTCCCCTCCTCGGTGTGCTGGTACCAGAAGTGGAAGGAACTGGACTCCCACTCACAGAACTACTGCCCTAGATGAAAATCGAAACAAAGCAAATCAAAAATAAAAAATCAGGAGCAAAAACACAGACAGGAAAACCATCGGAGAAAGCAAAGAGGTAACAGAAAAGGAACATAAAGAAGGAAGCAACGACCACAGAACAAAAAAAGTCAAAAGAAAGTAAAAAGAGAAATTGACGTCTGTAAGTCAAGGGGTTGAGAAAAAGCAGGCATTGTGCTTTAGATAACATGGGTTTAAAAGCGCATCGCAAAGCCGTACAGATTAAACATCTTGGAGACCATGCTCGTAATTGAACGGGAAGTGTTAGTACTGCTGGAAGATTGAAGCTTAAACTGAAAACACTGTTACCGCTGTTAACTGAAAGGCGGGGGGAAGTGGATTAATGTTGGCTCATGCCTGTATTATTATCAATGGCAGGAACTCCGCCCGTTTTAGCCAGCGCAGAACGCTTGCTACAATGGCGACTGCGTGTTGCATCTAGTTCAATGTTTCAGCCAAATGCATACGACCGAGAATGGATTTCCAGACCCAGTTATCTCTCTGGAATTGCTTTTATGTATCACACCTCTACCAGAGAGCAGCGACTGCGGGCTCTAACCGTTAGTAACATAAGTTTTCATTTTCCTGGGAATGTTAACTGATTGCTTTTTTAGATATTGACTGATCTGCTGTGGGTGGAAAGATAATTGCAATTTGAAATGCCTTTCTTGTTGATGTCAGAACGTCCCAAAGTGCTGTATAACTGTTAAGATTCTTCTAAGTTTGCTGTTGAAATGTGACGACAACTAGGTTCAAAACAACTAGGTATGTTTTATAATAAATAGTGAGGGTTAAATTTTGACAATACTGGAGAACTTGATGTTCTAGTGAAACAGTTTGTAAGGTGAGGATGCTGACAGAGCCTCAGAAAGTTGCTCAGCCAAGACACCTGAGCATGTTTCGGGAGTGGAATTTATTACCCACTGAGTCACAGCTATCACAACCTCTGCACTTTATCTTTTTTTAATTCGAGCTGTTTCTGAAACACAAACTACTGTTTAGGAACATGATTTGTTGTAACGTAAAATACGAAATTGTCTCAAATGAAGCCATTCAGTTTTCTTTTAAATGAGCGGAGGATATTGGTGTATTATTTCAAAATCCGCAAGTGGCAACCTGTTTGTTTCTACAAAGGCTTTCTTCAAGTTATCCAAAACATTTGTTAAATCAATAAATCTCTACTTTCAGCTAACAAGCCTCAAGGACCACTTTCTCTCTCTGATCCGCATAATTATGAACCACTTATCCATCACTTGCTATCTGTGCATTTGAGTTAATTTCTAGTTAAAAACAGGCATCCTGTTTTTCCCCACCAACTTTGACCAACCCACTTTTTCATCAAATCCATAATTGTATTCCATTCATTATAAATTGTACTACACTAACAACCTCTACCCCCTAGAAAACTGAGGACCATGGACATGGGAGCACTATGCATACATGTTCTTGGTACACAGCCTTGACTGACTCCACCCACCCTAGTATTCACCTACTTACTAAATTGCCATCAGGGATACACTGCTAGTCCATCACCACCAGGGCTACACCTGATTTTCGAAGCTTCTTTCCTGTAGCTATCCAGCTTCTCAACAGAACTCACTCAGGTGTAAAACCCTGATATCCCCGCACAACATCTGTTAAATGGTCTTTCCTGCTCTCTATGTTCTTTTGATAATATTGAATCTGTTCATTTGTTCACATTTATTTGTTTGATTTTTGTGCTGTTTGTGCTAATTGTTGATTGCTCAAAGCTGTTTGCACTAGTGTCTTGTACACTGTTGGTTGCTATTGTGTTGTCTGTTATGATGTCTTGTGTTTTATGCTTGGAATTGAATCACAATAAATTCTGATATGTTTCATATACTGGTAATAAAGTGATTCTGACTTGAAAATATTTTAGTCACTGCTTTAGAGCATAGATGCTCTATGATTGTACTGTTATTTTTGGGATAAATTTGTCACTGGCAGGTACGTTTACTGCCTGAAAGTTGCTTCAAGGTTATAATCAGCTTTGGGAGTTGATCGTTGGCAGAAATTCTGCTTTATAATGACTTCAGACTAGTGAGCATTTTAGCAGGGATTTAAGGGATAAAACTAGGGTTGTATTCTCTGAAATATAATAAAAATTATTAAAGTAGCTATGATTAAAAGGAGTCAGAAGATTAGAGCCAGGTCATTTGGGCCTGATGTAGAACTGCAGGTAGAGAGCAGAGGACTTTTGAACTCTTGCAAATGGAAGCTGATACTGGAATGGTTAATTTAAACCATCAATTAGTCAACATTTCAAACTAAAGATGTTAAAGGATATGGGGTAGTATTAGGGAAGGCAGGAACACGGTGCCATTTGAGCCTTCAGTAATTGGTAGAACAGCCTTAAGCTGTATGATTCTCCAGTTTGCAAAGTTCCTCAGCACTTGTAGGTCAAGGAAATGTTCCAACTGAGGTTGCCATTGGTAATCCTTGTCTGAGAAACACTGGGGAACTGCAGGTATGTAGATATTGTTTAAGTCAGGATATGGCTGGGTTGAAGTACCCTCTTGTCTTGAATAGCATGCCCAGACTCAGTATCTGCTTCCTCCCAGGGAATGATGAAAATCCAGTAATCTAGTCCATTAGGAAAAGAGAGAAAGATTGGAAAAGTGTACAGATAGTGGTGACAGTCATTAACGAAGGCAGCACAGTGTTAATTGATGCGAGAGCTCCAAAATAACAAATGTGAGTTGGCATGCCTCAGGAGTGACTAAAAGGAGAGTCTACCCAAGGTTACATAAAACCCAAAGCCTTGACCATAGATTTGGGTTTTGAGAAGCATCTTGAGAAGAAAATGAAGCAATTTAGAGAGGGAATTTCAAACCCCGGACTTGAGTAGCTGAAAGTGCCATTGCTATTGACAGAGGGATTAAATTCAGAGGCCAGACTTCTACAGAGATATCAGAGGGATAGAGGGTATAAGGAAGTACAAAGATTGTGGGGAGGGTTTCTGGCGGTGTGGCAATTTGACAACTGGACTGCTTTCACATACGAATGCAATATAAATAGAAATGCAGAGAGGAGTATTAATATCTTATTAGCCTGGGACAGTGAGGCAATACTGTACTGCCATTAGTGCTGTCTTGGAGATATTAACCTGTGCTCTCTCAAATGAACATAGAAAAATTACCAAGGTATTATTTCAGGAAGTAGTACAATTTGCTTTGTTGCTTGTACAAATTTGTCCTAAAATAATAGGCTAACTGGCACTTGTAGCATGTTTATGGGAGCTTGTATGTTACTATATTCATACAATGAGTGACTATATTTCTGATCTGATATTTTGAAAAAAATGTAATAGTTATTACTGAAGTACAAGTTTTATTTTCAATATGTACTGCAATGCATTTTTTCCATACAATTCAGCATATTAATAAATGTTATTGGAAAATGAATTGGTAATCTTAAGGAAAATTTCAAGATGTGGATTCTCAAAGCAAATCAACCTCTCTGTGTCCATTCATATTTTGTAAATGTTGACTGTCACTGATGAAGAAACTAAATAAAGTGCAGTGAAATTTGCCACCTAGATCTGCAACCTTTAGTCCTAGTAAGAGCATGGGCAGCAGGTAAATGGACCATTGTCACCAGCAGATTTTCCATTTAGTTATGCACCATCCTGCCCTGGAAGAATATCAGCGGCTGCTTCATTGTTACTGAGTTTATAATCTGGAACTCCCTACCATCAGTATTGTAGGAGCATTGTCAACACATGAGTGCAACAATTCAGCAAGGCAACTTATCACCACCTTGTTGAGAGCAATTGTAGACAGTCAGTAAATGCTTGCCAACAGTGCCTACATTTTATGTGAGTTGAAAAGCTCAATCATATTGAAAGGAGCATCTTCCTCAAAGATGGACTTGAAATGCCAACTGATGTGCTTGTGGCTAATTATCTTGAACACTTTTGCTTCAGGGTATCAGTGGATGCAATGCAGTAATTAAAATATTATTTAAGGTTGAGTTAAAGTAGTTCACCTCAATCAGTGATTCTTTCTTTCAGTATGTGTGGGTGTCACTAACACTGACATCACCAGTTTCCCCTTGGTGGCCATTTCAGAGGGCAGTTAAAAGTTGACTATTGGTCTACAATCGCATACATCTAGGCCAGACCAGTAGGGATGCAGATAATCTTCTCTTAAGAACATTGGGATGCAGATGGTTCTTGATGAGTTGTGTGGTCTTTATTTTTGATACCTGTATTTTCTTTGAAATTTATTAATATGAATTCACATTCTCCAATTTGTTGTCTTTTGCATACTCGGTTGTCCACCCTGTTTTTGTGGTCTTTAATTGATTCTAATATGGTTACTGGATTTACTGAGTATGCTCACAAGCAAATGAATCTGAGTGTGTTTGCGCGCGTGCTTACATACAATTATTTACAATGTGCTGTTAAATCAGATTTGAACAAAGTTGCCATTATAGCCAGAATAGCATGAATTGCAGAAATGGTTGTTAATTTTTACTTCAAGGGAAATGCCTGATTGGGTCAAATAAGATTGTATTTCTCTATATGTTGTGGTAGTTGTGTCACTAAAACTACAGGTTAGTTGTTGATGTCTTGTGGCACCTGTGGCAGCTTGAGGATTCCTGGGTAAGTGTGGTTAACGTGGAATTCCTAAAGTTGTTGTCAGTGATCCAGTATTCCTACACAGATCCGCTACCCCTTGCTTGCAAATATCTCTCTTCCAAGCATGACTAGACTTCGGAACACAAATGAATTTCATGCCTTTCTATAAATATCTTCCAATTAAAATGCTCTTGCTGCATGATGTCTTTAGCATTAATGGAGAGCTAATTTATTGGAAATTTCTCTAGATCTAACAAATGAAAAAAGCTTTTGAGATTAGTTTTAATCTTAATTTCTGATAAATCAGCTGTCTTAATCATTTACTGCCCTATTGTCTTGTTTATTATTTATTGAAATGCCTGCACTGTTTTCTGCACTTTATACAGTCCTGGGTAGGTCTGTATTCTAGTGTAGTTTTTTTCTGTGTTGTTTTTTTACGTAGTTCAGTCTAGTTTTTGTACTGTTTCATGTAACACCATGGTCCTGAAAAACGTTTCATTTTTACTGTGTACTGTACCAGCAGTTATGGTCGAAATGACAATAAAAAGTGACTTGATTTTACCTATGTTTTATTTTGTGCTGTGTGATGTTTTAAAAAATAGTTAAAAGCTATGCTTTATTTTCAGTAAGAATTCTTTAATATGATTGAATGCTCAGCTTGATGAATATCACATCTGCTTTTGAACTGATAGCAGAAGTAATTGGGGAAAGAAAAGACTGCTTCATGATAGTAGATAGATTTCTGTTGGGAGGTTTCTTTTTGGGTCAGCTTGGTGAGTACAGATTTTGGATAGAAATTTTGGATGAATTGAAATCAAATGAAAGGCATTTACAAAAGATAACCTTACAATTTAGTTGAGTTATTATTTCCTTTCTATTTGCTAAACTTTTGCCACTCTTATTTAAAGCAGAAAATAAAATTTACTTTATTAACCCTTCTCTGCCATTTCCTTTTTCTGTGTCTTGAAGATGGACGTACTGTAGCATGTAAAAACAGCATTAATTGGCTTAATTTTCCCCATATTGAGTGGGAAGACCTAAATACTGGTAGAGTGGACAGCGACTCCCTCCACTTCTAAAGATACTTTCTGCAATGAAAAAGACTGCAAATTACATTGTTAAGAATGGAAGCATTACATGCAGAAAAATATCTGCTGGATGGTTAAAATTGGGAAGCTTAACAATCAGAATAAATGTTATGCTTTGAACTCTTGTCCTTCCAGTATATATTTTTGTAAGTATAGGAGTAGGAAGCTGTAGCCAAGGAAGCCAACTACTAGTAGTGCACATGAGCTGAAAGAAGCATTTGTAAACCAAGATGTTTAACCTGTATGGCCTATCAGCTTATTAGAAAGCAAGAACCAGAGGGAAATAACTTCACAATATATTTTGGGTTTCAGTTAAACATGTAACCAGTAATTCCATTCTTTCAATTCAGAAGAGCTACCTTTGGCACACAAGGTTAGCAAAGTAATTGCTGCTTATGTCAGAATACCAACCTGGCCCAAAGTGACATGCTCTTGCCAGTAATCACATCAAAAAGCATCCACACCACTTTAAAGCCTACTATCTGGCATACTTCATAAGTATCCAGCAAAATCTATGGTTACTGGATATTTGGGGAAACTGAGATAGGGCTGGTGGTTGGGCAGATGGGAAAGTTGTTTCCTGTTTAAGACTATACACGTACTGAATTGGCCTTGACGTTGATGACTAGGTGTGGGAAGATGGTCTTGTATTTTTCTCTCCGCGGACCAGGACCTACCAAAATGTTTGTAATGCCAGTCTTTGAATTTTTCCATTTTGTTTTCCTCTGTCCCTTCTTGGATTCAACAGTTGGCTGGTGCTGCTCTTCAGTTTAAAATTATTGCTGGTCAGTCATTAGTTCCACAATATGACTAACCTAAAATTTGTTTGGATTACAACTATTGCTAAATCATTTGGTACAATTTGGTCCACTTTTTGAACACGGAAGCAATTTGGAAAGACTCGTCCGTTTGATAACATCTGCTTATTTCTTTTCCTGAATAGATAATTCCCATTGAACTGAAATTAAATAGAATGGCAGTATAGGCTCCCTTTTACTTTTGTAAACATCGTATTAATGGAATGGTTGTGCCTGAATCCCTTTGAGAAAAGTTGCAGGATAGGATTCACCACCTGGTAGATTCTAGTGGGCCTAGGTCAAAAAGTGGTATTATCTATAGCAGGGTTTTCTGATAGTATTGGGTGGAAATGGGGTTTTAACTTGGAGAAAGGTGGTATTCCTTAAGTACAGGATAAGTGGAGCTAAGGATACAAATGGGGTTTATTTATTTATTTTCCATCAGCAAAGGATTAATGATTTACATTGTTTTTTGGTTAGTTGCCAGTTTCTCTGTGGGGTAAGTTCCATGTTGGATACATGATTGTCTGTTAATCCCTCAACACGTCCAAGATCTGTGAAGTTTGCAGACCCACCTGTCTATGGGGAACACACTCGCGGCCTGCACTAGGAGATCGGGACCACCGCCTGTCCCTCGATCGAGGTCTGCTGTACTCATGCCGTTCCTGTGAATAACGCTCCTTGTCGGATGACGTGTGGTGGTGGTGGTGGTGGTGGTGATGGTGCTTTCTGTCTTTGGGCCTTCCTCGCTCCCGATCCTTCTCCTTTGGAGGGAGGTCACCTGACTGTGTTGTAGTACTGAGGTCTGTTCCAAGCCCTATATCAATAAAAGCTGATCATTTAGGCAAAGAAAAAGAAATCGGAAAATGTTTAGAAAGAAAGACTTGCATTTAGAGAGCACCTTAATATTTCTCTCAGTAACTAAATACTATATATGAAGAATTACTTTGATTTGTATACGATATAACAATGATTTCCCAAGCCACCCACGTTTATTTGTTTCACCTTCAGTTAATGCAAGTGCCTCAGCATGTTGCTAAATGGAGATGATTTGCTTTTCATTTTTGAATGAGGGTGCTACGGCAAAGCCAGCATTTATTAAAACTGTGATAAGTTTTTGAGTCGCCTTGAACTACGGAACTCTGTGGTGTAGCACATGGAGTTCTTATAGATTCCAGTGATGAAAGAACAGTGGCATATTGTGTACACCTTAGAAGAAAATCTACAAGTCGCACCTAATGTGCCATCGACCTTTGTCCAAGATTGTGGAGGTTGTGAGTTTGGAGGTCATGTTGAAATTAAAAGATGGTACTTATTCTCAAGTACTCATTGATTCTGTAGTCAACTATTTATTACTCAATACTGATGTAGGCTGCCATGTTGTATGATGATCGATTAGCCAGATGTGTGTATTTGCTCTTTGGTCTTAATGAAGGACCAACTAAAGGCTCCTTTCTGAAGAAGTTGTAATCAAAATGTTAGTTCTTACAGGCATAAGAGTTGGTCTCTTGCTTGGTAAATGTGTGCCTATTAGACTTTCAATGTATCTGAAGTTGTCTGGCTGGCATAGTGCCATTATAGCATTCACTTAGAAGGCATGGTGTTATGCTGATTGAACTCTTGACAATATCCTCCAGGTAATCATTGACACAGATCTTGAATCACTGATGGAACCTCTCACGTCACACACCCACACTCATTAACGCAGTCTTCAATGTTGCGTTCTTAGAACCCTAAGAAAGATTGTGTTGTGTATTTGAGGCTAGGCCGACAGTGCTGGACAATTTAAAAGCAGCATTAATATCTAACAGAAACAATGGGCAAATAACTGATATTTGCTTGTGTCCTGGGTCCGCGTGACTTACCTACACTTCATACATCGTACCACATGAGAACATAAGAAATAGGAGCAGGAGTAGACCATCTGGCCCATCGAGCCTGCTCTCTGCCATTCAATAAGATAATGGCTGATCTGGCCATGGACTCATCTCCGCTTACCTGCTTTTCCCCCATAACCTTTAATTCCCCTATTATGCAAAAACCTATCCAAACTTACCTTAAATATATTTACTGAGGTAGCCTCTACTGCTTCTTTGGGCAGAGAACTCCACAAATTCACTACTCATGGGGGAAAAGCAGTTCCTCATCTCTGTCCTAAATCTATTCCCATGAATCTTGAAGCTATGTCCCTTAGTTCTAATCTCACCTACTAGTGGAAACAACTTTCCTGCCTGTATCTTATCTAATTCTTTAATAATTTTATATGTTTCTATACGATCTCCTCTCATTCATCTGAATTCCAGCAAGTCCAATCCCAGGTGACACAAACTCTCCTTGTAGTCTAATCCCCTCATCTCTGGAACCTGGTGAACTTCCTCTGTGCTGCCTCCAAAGCCAGTATATTCTTCCTCAAGTAAGGAGACTAGAACCGCACGCAGAACTCCAAATGCGGCCTCACCAGTACACTATACAGTTGCAGCATAACCTCCCTGTTCTTAAATTCAATCCCTTTAGCAGTGAAGGCCTTATTCCATTTGCCTTCTTGATAGCCTGCTGCACCTGCAAACCAACCTTTTGTGATTCATACACAAGCACTCCCAAGTCCCTCTGCACAGCAGCATGCTTCAATTATTTACCATTTAAATAATAATGTGCTCTTTCATTTTTCCTTCCAAAGTGGATGACCTTGCATTTATCAACATTGTACTCCATCTGCTAGACTCTTGCTCACTCACTTAACCTATCTATATCTCTCCGCAGACTATCCGTACCTTCTGTACAATTTGCTGTTCCACTCAATTTAGTATCATCACAAACTTAGATACATTACACTCAGTCCCCTCTTCACGATATACATTAACAATCTGGAACAGTTGCGGACCCAGCACAGACCCCTGTGGCATACTGTGCATCACTGATTGCCAACCAGAGTAATACCCATGTATCCCAAGCCTCTGCTTTCTATTTGTTAACCAATCCTTTATATGCCAATACATCACCCCCAACTCTTATGCATCCTTCTCTTATGGATAAGTCTTTTATGTGGCACCTTATCGAATGTCTTCTGGAAATCCAAGTAAGTAAAGTCCATCTGTTCCCCTCTATCAACTGTGCTCAATATATCCTCAAAGAACTCCAGTACATTTGTCAAACTGCACCTGCCTTTGCTGAATCCATGCTGCGTCTACTTGATGGATTCATTTCTTTCCAGATGCCTCACTATTTCTTCTTTAATGATAGCTTCAAGCATTTTTCCAACCACAGATGTTAAACTAACTGGTGTCTTACCTGCCTTTTGCCTACATCCTACTTTGAACAGCGGTGTGACATTCACTGTCTTATAATCCGCTGGCACCTGCCCAGAGTCCAGAGAATTTTGGTAAATTGTCACCAAAGCCTCTACTATATTCTGCCATTTCTTTTAGTATCCTGATATTCCATCAGGATGTAGGGTCGTTTCACACATACTGTACTATAGATTGGGCCACATCTGCTTCTGTTGTTCTGACCTTTTCAAATCTGCATTGCTCTCTGTTGCTGTTTTTGTTGCTTAAAAGAGATTATACAGCCTCCTACGTTAATTCACTGCTGTTGCTGTTGTACACAACAGGAATGGATTTATGATGACCGATCTCCTATTTGCCTCCAGGTGCTACTTTTGCTGTGATCATCTGATCTCTACAGACCACATACTGTTTTTGATCACAGCTTTGACTTGCTTCATTGGTTTCCAATCTCTGTATCTCATACTTGATGGCTTGGAGAGGCTGACTCTAACATGGTCTGAATTGCCTTTCTTTGATTTGTGTTGCTGCCTTTTGCTTTAATTGCTGAATCTGTACTCTTCCCCTTTCATTAAGTTTGGATTCAACTGAAACACTTGTGAAGCTGTTGATGTATTAGCGGCTTTGTAGACTGGCTTGATGCAGTATTAAAATTTTAAAAATAGGAAGTTAGCCAACTGATGCTTCTCTGGAAAGTCAGAACAACCTTCAGATACTTCAAGGAGGCCTGGGATACAAGGGGACATTGCTTTGTGGATCCAGAATTGGCTTGCCCACGGAAGGGAAAGAGTGGTTGTAGACGTGTCATATTCTGCATGGAGGTTGGTGGCCAGTGGTGTGCCTCAGGGACCTGTTCTGGGTCCCCTTCACTGTGTGATTTTTATATAAATATATATATATATATATATATATATATATATATAAATAAAACAAACCTGGATGAGGAAGTGGAGGGATGGGTTAGTAAGTGTGCTGATGACACAAAGGTTGGGGGTGTTGTGGATAGTGTGGAGGGCTGTCAGAGGTTACAGCGGAACATTGACAGGATGCAAACCTGGGCTGAGAAGTGGCAGATGGAGTTCAACCCAGGTAAGGGTCAGGTGGTTAATTTTGGTAGATCAAATATGATGTCAGAATATAATATTAATACAGAATATAGTATTAATGGTAAGACTCCTGGCAGTGTGGGGGATCTTGGGGTCAGAGACCAAAGGACAGTCAATGCTGCTGCACAGGTTGACTCTATGGTTAGGAAGGCATACGGTGTACTGGCCTTCATCAACCGTGGGATTGAGTTTAAGAGCCGAGAGGTAATGTTACAGCTATATAGGACCCTGGTCAGACCCCACTTGGAGTACTGTGCTCATTTCTGGTCACCTCACTACAGGAAGGATGTGGAAACCATTGAAAGGGTGCAGAGGAGATTTACAAGGATGTTGCCTGGAATGGGAAGCATGCCTTACGTGAATAGTTTGAGAGAACTCTGCCTTTTCTCCTTGGTTGAGTGAACTCTGCCTTTTCTTCTTGGAGCGATGGAGGATGAGAGGTGACCTGATAGAGTTATATAAGATGAGGGGCATTGATCGTGTGGATAGTCAGAGGCTTTTTCCCAGGACTGAAATGGCTAACATGAGAGGCCACAATTTTAAGGTGCATGGAAGTAGGTACAGAGGAGATGTCCGCGGTAAGGGTTTTACACAGAGAGTGTTGAATGTGTGGAATGGGCTGCCGACGATGGTGGTGGAGGTGGATATGTAAGGATCTTTTGAGAGACTCCTGGATAGATACATGGAGCTTAGAAAAATAGAGGGCTATGGGTAATCCTGGGTAATTCTGAAAGTAAATATATGTTTGGTCAGCATTATTGGCCGAAGGGCCTGTATTTTGCTGTAGGTTTTCTATGTTTCTAAGGCTTCCTTTAATATGAGTTCCTCATTTCTCCACTAGAAGCAGTAGAATAAGAAGGAATTGATAAATGTTTTCTAATACATATTATATTCAAATAATAATGTAAATAATCATTTATCACTGGATTATTTTCCCTGGTGTACCATGTTGTTGTAAAACTTCAGTGGTAAAGACTTGTTATTACGTGAGCACTTCTGTGGTGTACAAAAACCTTCAGACCATATTGATGAGAATGAGGATATTGTTCCTTTATTGTTTCAGTTTTTTGATTTTTGACCCATTGGAGAGGTGAAGTTAGCCATTTCTGTGTTTGTATGGTTGTCTAGGTGAAATTGCTCTGCATTGTAGCTAAACTGTTCACAGTAACACTATGTCTTTTATACCTTTTGATAAATTGCTGGTATTGGTCAAGATGCTGATGGTGTTCTGCATTTGTAACTCATCCAAGACTTCTGCAAGCATTCATAATGCCTCAAAAGAAATTTGATTATGGCTGTAAGGTACAAACTCCCTCGCACAAAGCTACGTTGGCTCTCCCTAATTAAGCCATGGAATCAAGATCAAGAGGATAACTGTGGGGGGGGGGGGAGGAAGAGAGAACCACTCAAGGATAAAGGGGGGTACATTTGCTTGGATGCAGAGAATACGAGTGGGGTACTTAATGAGAACTTTGCTTCAGTATTTAAAAAGGAAAAGATATGGAGGACCAGGAAATCTGTGCTGACATTAGGGTGTTGGGAGGTCAAGGAGGAGGAAGTATGGGCCTCCTAATGGGTATTTAGGTGGATGTCTCCAGGCCTGCTGGGATTTACCCCAGGTTACTGAAGGAGGCAAGAGTTGAAATTGCTGGGCCCTTGACCAATATCCTTGTGTCCTCTCCAGCCACAGGCAAGGTTCCATAGGACTGGTGACTGGCTAATGTTGTACCTCTAAGAAGGGAACAAGGAGAAGTCCTAGGAACTATGGACTGGTGAGTCTCACATCAGTTGTAGGGAGATTGCTGGAGAAAATTGGTAGGGTTAGGATATATGGGTATTTGGAAACCCATGGCTAAATCGGGGAGAGCCAGCATGGCTTTGTGTGAGGGAGTTTGTGCCTTACCACCTCAATTGAGTTTCTTTTGAGGCATTTGACAAAGGCCCTCATGGAAGGCTGATCCAGAAGATTAAGATGCATAGGGTCCGCGGCAAATTGGCTGTTTGGATTCAGAACTGGCTTGCATATAGAAGACGGCTGGAGGCCTATAATTAGTGGTGTTCTTCAGGGACGTGCTAGGACCTCCACTGTTTGTGATGCATATAAATGATCTGGATGAAAATGTGGATGGGTGGGTTAGTAGGTCTGCGGATGATACCAAGATCGGTGGAGTGGTAGACAGTGTAGAAGACTGGCAAAGAATACAGTGTGATTTTGATCAGTTGAAGATATGAGCAGAGAAATAGCAGATGGAGTTTAACCCTGATAAATGCAAGGTTTTGCACCTCGGTAGGGCAAATGTAAGGAGACAGTATGCTGTTAGCAACATTTAAAGGATATGGCCCTGAGTAGAGAAGTGGCTACAGAGGTCGATAAGGTGGTTAAGAAGACTTATGGAATGCTTGCTTTTATTAGTCGAGGCATTGAGTTCAAAAGTCAAGAGGATATGTTGCAATTTTATAAAACTGGTTAGGCCACCACTGGAGTATTGCATACAGTTCTGGTTGCTCCCCCACCCCCTCACTATAGGAAGGACATTGAGGCTTCAGAGAGGGTGCAGAAAAGGTTTACCAGAATGTTGCCTGGTTTAGGGGGCACGTGCTATAACAAGAAGCTGGATTTATTTTGGTTATTTTCTCTGGAGTGCCGGAGGCTGAAGGGAGATCTGATAAGAGGCTTGCAAGATTATGAGAGGCATAGATAGAGTGGACAGAGAGTATCTGTTTCCCGGGTTTGAAATGTCTAATACCAGAGGGCATGCATTGAAAGTGAGAAGGAATAGGTTCAAGGGGGATGTGAGGGTTAAGATTTTACTCAAGAGTTGTGGATGCCTGGAATGTATTGCTTGGTATAGTGATTCATTAACAGCTTTTAAGAGACATTTGGATAGGCATATGGATGTAAGGAAGATGGACGGATATGGACATGGTGCAGTAGGGGGATTACTGTTTGGGTGCTTTTGATTTGCTTTTTTATCTGGTTTGGCTCAACACTGTAGGCTGAACAGCCTGTTCCTGTGCTGTATTGTTCTATGTTCCCCATTCCTTGTGTATAAGTTACATTATGAAAATTATTTCCATTATGTGAAGCTTCATGAAGTACTTGGGATAGAACATCACCAATTGGAGTCATGGAGTTATGGAGTAATATTCATGGATACAGGCCTTTTGGCTCAAATGGTGTTTAATAGAAGAATCATACTGCTGGTTCCTCAAGTTTGTTTTATCTGGGATGGTAGTGGGAATAAGCTTCCACTACCTACTAAATGCCCCCATCGGTGTGGGTCTCGAATACAATCTGACAACCAAGTTCAACTCCTAGTCTTCACATGTGGCTTAGCTACTCACCTTGTGGAGTCATTTCTAATGGCAGGAGAAAGGTCAAAGGTGGGTTACTGTCACCTTAAAAACAGTTACTTCGGGCAGATGGGGCTCAACAGAAATAGTTGGCAGCTCATCTAGTAGAAAGAAAACTCTGATCTCAAACCTCCACTGCCTTATGACTATACTCACTCATGGGGAAGGGTTCAGGAATAAATTCCGAGGGGAAAAATCTGAAGCTGGAGTCTGAAGAGTATATTGAGTTTAACACTGGCAACTCCTACGATGCAGTTGATGTCGAACTGCATCGATCTCTGCTGTTCTTTTGGATTCATCAGCTGCATGGAGACGGAGCCTGCTACATGGGCAACATTTTGCTCTTCCTATCATACTGTCTTGGCTTGCATACTGGCTTCGTATCATGTAGACAGCTGGGACACAACATCCATGGTCAACCCCAACCAGTAGAAGGCCTCTGCACAATCATACTGCAACAGCAAGATCATTCATTTCTACACCTTGGAAGCTGACGTTATTGGAATTACTGCTTTAAGACCCAGAACCATAAATTGATAGACTGTAATCCTTACTTACAGTAAAGGATTATCTATTTGGGAAACAATGCAATAATCTTCAATGTGAAGAAATTACTTGTACTTCCTTCTCTATTTGAATAGTTAGTGCTTTTGTCAAATAAAAGCAAAAAGCTGGAAGTTTAAGTAAACTTTTAAGAATCTTGCTGTGTTGCAACGATTCCCTACTCAAGCTGTGCCAATATTAATCTATCGGGCATTTTATCAACACTAGGTCAGGAAAGGATCTGCAATAATATTAAATCTTTCCCAGAAAGTTCTCTCCAATGTTTTATTTCCTTTGCTTTCAAAATACAGTGGATTCCGGTTAATTGGGACACATTGGGACCAGAACATTTTGATCCAATTAAGCAGCTGCCCCAGTTGGCCAAAATTTCATGGAAATAGTTAAAAAGGTAACAAATTATGTGTTTAAAATACAGAACACTGCCACTAGTAATACAATACTATAGCACTACGTTAGTTCATAATAATAATTGGAGGAATGAACAATATCAGTATGGGCACCTAGTGCAGATAATTAACTGCCTTCCTACAATGCTGTTAACGATTGAATCATCCACATCTTCATTTTTATTGTAATATTCAAGATGATTGCCAATACCTTCAAATTCTTCGTAGTTCCTAATGTGCTGAAGTAGTGAAACCATTTCAGTTTCACTCCTGGCCGTCTCAAAGCCTGAAAACTTGAAACCGTAGTCAGCAAAATAGTTCTGAATTGACTTGTGGCTTCTTAATTGCCAACTATCAGTGACCAACATCATTGCTTTTTGAACACAAACATTTGCAACTGATCATTCTAAACACAATATAGCATCTAACAGCCACATAAGTGCGCGGGACAGCTGCTAGTTAGAACTTGTTTGTCAAGTCTTTTGCCCCAATTAAGCGGCAGTGTCCCAAATAAACAAAGGAAGTCCTGGCAATTTTCTCGATTACGTTTTGCTCTTAAGAGTTGTACCAAATAGTGGCTGACCTGATTAGCCAATGGCCTAATTAACAGGAATCCACTGTCTAACTATCAGATTTAGCTTGACAGCATCAATATTCAGACCAAGATACACCACTCATAGCTGTACAAAGGTGTACTTAGTTTCAGTTTTCTATTGTAATGGTGTTGCTTTTATCAAAGTCCATAAATTATCTTCTACATGGCTGTAGTGATGACAGTATCTATTTTGCAATTAACTACTGTATATCCTGCAACATTTTGTTCAGGGTGGGCTGAAAGATTAGTGAAAATTTGATTGTGTACAGAACTACAACTCCTTAAGTGTGTTGATAGGGACCTGTAACTGTCCTCATCTTCACCCAGCTAAGCAGCCTCATGTGCGGCACCTTGTCAAAGGCCTTCTGAAAATCCAAGTACACCACATCTACTGCATCTCCTTTGTCTACCCAGCTTGTAATTTCCTCAAAAAATTGCATTAGGTTTGTCAGGCAGGATTTTCCTTTCAGGAAACCACACTGGCTTTGGCCTATCTTGTCATGTGCCTCCAGGTATTCCGTAACCTCATCCCTAACAATCGATTCCAACAACTTCCCAACCACTGCTGTCAGGCTAACAAGTCTATAGTTTCCTTTCTGCTGTCTCCCACCTGTCTTAAATAACATTTAAGTAACATTTTCAATTTTCCACTCATCCGGTACAATGCCAGACTCTATCGATTCTTGAAAGATCATTGTTAATGCCTCTGCAATCTCTCCAGCTACTTCCTTCAGAACCCGAGGGTGCATTTCATCAGGTCCAGGTGATTTATCCACCCTCAGACCATTAAGCTTCCTGAGCACCTTCTCAGTCGTAATCTTCACTGCACGTACTCCACTACCCTGACACTCTTGAATGTCTGGTATACTGCAGATGTCTTCCACTGTGAAGACTGATGTAAAATACACATTCAATTCCTCTGCCATCTCTGTGTGTCTCTCATTACAATATCTCCAATATCTAAATGAGCCGGTTCTAAAATCTGCAGACTCTACATTGTACAATCATGAAATAAACTCAAACTACCTGCGTCTCAATATCACCAAGACCAAGGAGATGGTGGTGGACTTTAGGAGATCTAGGCCTCATATGGAGCCAGTGATCATTAATGGAGAATGTGTGGAGCAGGTTAAGACCTACAAGTATCTGGGAGTGCAGTTAGACGAGAAGCTAGACTGGACTGCCAACACAGATGCCTTGTGCAGGAAGGCACAGAGTCGACTGTACTTCCTTAGAAGGTTGGCGTCATTCAATGTTTGTAGTGAGATGCTGAAGATGTTCTATAGGTCAGTTGTGGAGAGCGCCCTCTTCTTTGTGGTGGCGTGTTGGGGAGGCAACATTAAGAAGAGGGACGCCTCATGTCTTAATAAGCTGGTAAGGAAGGTGGGCTCTGTCGTGGGCAAAGTACTGGAGAGTTTAACATCGGTAGCAGAGCGAAGGGCACTGAGTAGGCTACGGTCAATCATGGAAAACCCTGAACATCCTCTACATAGCACCATCCAGAGACAGAGAAGCAGTTTCAGTGACAGGTTGCTATCGATGCAATGCTCCTCAGACAGGATGAAGAGATCAATACTCCCCAATGCCATTCGGCTTTACAATTCAACCGCCAGGAGTAAGATATGTTAAAGTGCCGGGGTTAGGACTCAATGTATTTAAGTAAACTACTTAAGAACTTTTTAAAAGCTATTTATTAATGCTTTTTGAGAGGGTGATTTTAGATGCATATCATATTTTTACTGAGTTAAGTATTGTATGTAATTAGTTTTGCTACAATAAGTGTATGGGACATTGGAAAAAATGTTGAATTTCCCCATGGGGATGAATAAAGTATCTATCTATCTATCTATCTATACTTAATATGCCAACGAGGTAGAGGGTGACAACCTGTTGTGTGCTGTTTAAATTCCTTTGTGCTCATGTACCTTGGAGAGAACTTTGGCTGCCAGTGACTAGTGGTGTTCCACAGGGGCCTGTATTGAGACTGATCTCTTTGTTATATGTCAATGATTTGGATGATGGAATCAGTGGCTTTGTCAGAGTCAAAATCAGGTTTATTATCACTGGTATGTGATGTGAAATTTATAACTTAGATTTGTTGCAAAGTTCACAGATTATATGAAGATAGGTGGAGGGGCAGGTAGTTTTGAGGAAGTAGAGGGGCTACAGAAAGACTTACTCAGATTAAGTAAGTAGTGAACAAAGTAAGTAGTGGCAGGTGGAATACAATGCAACACACAAAATGCTGGAGGAACTCAGCAGGCCAGGCAGCATCCATGGGTGGGGGAGGGGGGAAGTACAGTTGATGTTTCAGGCCGAACCCTTTGGCAGGGCCCATGGACTGTACTTTTTTCCATGGATGCTGCCCGGCCTGCTGAGTTTCTCCAGCATTTCTGTGTGTTGTGAGATGGAATACAGTGTCGGGAAGTGTATGGTCATGAAACGATAGACTATTTTCTAAATGGAGAGAAGTACAAAAACTTGGGGTGCAAAGGGACTTGGGAGTCCTTTTCCAGGGTTCCCTAAAGGTTAATTTACAGGTTTGAGTCTTGGAGAGGAGAGCAAATGCGATATTAGCATTATCAAAAAGACTAGAATATAAAAGCAAGGATGCAATATTGAGACTTTATAAAGCACTGGTGAGGCCTCGCTTGGAGTATTGTGAGCAGTTTTGGGCCCCATAGAAAGGATGTGCTGAAACTGGAGAGGGTTCAATGGAGATGCACGAAAATGATTCCATGAATAAATGGCTTGTCATATGAAGAACATTTGATGGCTCTGGGACTGTATTCACTGGAATTCAGAAGAAGGAAGGATGACCTAATTGAAACTTATTGAGTGGTGAAAGGCCTTGATAGTGGATTTGGAGAGGATGTTTCCTATGGTGGGAGAGCCTTAAGACCAGAGGACATGGCTTCAGAGTGTCACTTTAGGGGGTGTCACTTTAAAATGGAGATGAGGAATTTCTTTTGCCAGGGAATGGTGAATCTCTGGAATTTGTTGCCACAGGCAGCTGGGGGGGGGGGGTCCATGTCTTTATGTATATTTAAAACAGAAGTTGATAGATTTTGATTAGTCACAGCATGAAGGGATGGGGGGGGGTGGTGTAGAAGGTAGGAGATTGGAGCTGAGAGGAAAGTTGGATCAGTCATGATGAAATGACAAAGCAGACTTGATGGACCAAATGGCCTAACTCGGCTCCTATATCTTATGGTCTTAAAACACTGGCCATTGTAGCACAAGTTTGTAAACTGACCCATGTTCCTCAGAAAGGGTAGGGGACAGAAGTCATGGTCTTGGTTATCCTTATTTATAATGGCAAGTGGCATTGCTGAAAACCTGTTATCTGTGACCTTCGAATCCTGTTGCTTCATATCATGGTCACCTGCAGCATAGGTGCTATGTGTTGTCATTGTATGTTATCTACATTATGCAGATTCGCTTGCAACTCCGCTCGTGTTGGCATCATATTTGACGCAGAATCTGTTACCTTTGTTCAGGGCAGGGTTTCCCAACCTTTTTTATGCCATGGACCTCTACCATTAACTGAAAGCTCTGTGGACCCCAGTTAGGCAACCCCTGGTTTAGGGGCTGATAAGGATATAATTTAGTTTCTTTTAAATAATATTTGACCCCTCTTGCTTGTTCTACCATCCAGTGAGATCATGTCTGTTTGGTGACAGAAATCCCCGTTTCCCCGCTGCCTCCTTTATTATGCATGTGTAGCCAAGTAAGAAATTGTGTTAAAAGATGAGAAGAAAGAGCAAGATAGAATGTAATGAAACTATGGTTTCTCAGATGTTGGGACCATGAGTTTGTTACATTCTGGATGGTAGTTGCACATATAGCTTTGTATACTCAGCCTCTTTTCAATTCTCTCTCAGCAATTCTAGGGAAAGATCAGTACCCTTTCCCCCATTCTAAAACATACATTCCCTCCTGTGGCTACTTTTGTACCATTTATATGATATACTGCAGCAATTTGGCTAGACCTCTTAGCATCTCCTAAACCTGGTGACCAGTAGAGGAACAATGGCAGGAAGCATGGGGTTTACATAGCTTCAGCCTATGACTCTTCAATGTTCTATTTTTCTCGACAACTGCTGTCTAATTTGCTGAGTGTCCAGCATCATTTCAAATATATTTTTGAGCAATAATCTGCTGAAGCAACTCAATGGATTTAGTGAGCAGTGTATGTGGAAGGAAAAGAATTGTTGACATTTTAGATTGAAACATTGATAATTCCTTTCCTTCCATAGATGCTGTTTCATCATATTTGTTTTTCTCTAGATTCCAGCATCTGCAGTCTCTTGTGTTTCCTCTGCAGACTATTTTTTTGCTTTTCAGTCATCACATATGGGTTATCCTTGAAATCTCACAACATCCTGACCTGGACATAATGCCACTGTTCCTTCATGGAATCCGTCCCAAAGGCACTGCAGTATCACCTTCACCAGTAGAACTGTATCAGTTTAACTGCAACTCATCCCCGTAACTGTAATTTGGGATGGACAATAGAGGGTGGTCTGGCCCATGAAGCCCAGATCCCATGAACAAATTTAGAAAAATACATGGCATATTAAGGAGCATCTAACCCCTTACTCACAGTTCATTGTTGATAGCCCAACCAATGAGACAGTAACACATTCAAGGTACTATACCTGAGGAAGACTATATTGTCCTTCGACTGAGTGCACTGTAAATTTACCAGAATTACTCCTGAACACAAAGGGTCAATTTGTAAGGCAACAATACACAAACCTGGTTAAGGGGCTTTCAGGACAGTAAGGAGGCCGAATTGGGTGGGGAACAAGGGCCAGAGACTAAACACTGTTTTCAGGACCCACACCAAATGCTGGAGGAACTCAGCAGGACAGGTAGCACCAGTGACCAGTTCTGATGAAGGGTCTTAGCCTGAAATGTTGACTATTTATTCATTTCCATATATGCTGCCTGATCTGCTGAGTTCCTCCAGTTTGTGTGTTGCTCTGGAGTTGTAGCTCCTGCAGAATCTTTTATGTTTTAAGTTTTCAGGAGTTAAGATTGGAAACATTTCTTCACGTGGAGGATGGTAGAAATCTGAACATCTCTTCCACCAGTGGTAGGGACAGTTCATTTTAAATCTGTGATTGATACTTTTTTTTAAACTACAGGCAGTCCTGGGTTACGTATGAGTTCTGTTCCTGAGTCCGTCTTTAAGTTGGAATTGTATGTAAGTCGGAACAAGTACATCCGGTATTATTTAGCGTCAGTTAGTCAAACGTTTGTCTTAGTATATAGTATATATTTTACCTTTCTATGCATATAAAATATAAAACACTTAAACGTATGTATTCCAATAATTAAACCACTGCGTTTCTTAATAATAATTTGTAGCTTTCATCGGGGCAGGACCTTTCACATGCTCCATTATTCTCACTTTATCTATTATCCTTTAAAATTGTTCCAATCGTTGACTGACTGCAGCCTAATGCTTTTCCAATGACCGATGGCGTTTCACCTCTTTCCAAACGCTTTATTATTTCCACTTTATTTTCAATTGCGATCATTTCCCGTCAGTGGAACAGAAACACTGTGGGTGGCAGGTCCCGAGCTGTGCCGGCTCTCGAGGTCTGCTGGGTCCTAAGGACCACCGCACTGACAGGCTAAATGGGACAAGTGGGGGCTGTGCTGGGTTTGGGTATTTGATCCGCCACAATATTCCGTGTGGGAATTTAAACTGGAGGTGGCAGTGTTTTTATTACGAGATCGAGTTTCAAGCTCGACATCAACCTGGTGAGTCACTGGATAGACATCAACCTGGCACGGGAGCGGTCTGTCACTGGATCGAACTCAACCTGGCACGGGAGTGGTCTGTCACTGGATCGAACTCAAGCCCGGCACGGGAGCGGTCTGTCACTGGATCGAACTCAACCTGGCACGGGAGCGGTCTGTCACTGGATCGAACTCAACCTGGCACGGGAGTGGTCTGTCACTGGATCGAACTCAAGCCCGGCACGGGAGCGGTCTGTCACTGGATCGAACTCAAGCCCGGCGCTGATCTCACTGCGCCACCAGCCGACCGGAGAGGAGGGGGAGGGGTGAATCTTATTAAAAAAAATTTAAGCCTAATACAAAGTTAAACACTCAACACAGTGTCAACAGCAACAACTTAAAATGGCGGATGGCGTTCTCCTTCCTCAGTTCATAAGTACGAGTTGTCTGTAAGTCGGAGGTTCGTAACTCGGGGACTACCTGTATAGGTATTGTAGAATTTGGGGAAACAGCAAGTATATGGAACTTGGTAATTGGTTTATTCTTGTCATGTACTAAAGTACAGTGTAAGATTTAGTTTTGCACACTATCCATACAAATCATTTAATCACATCAGTACATTGAAGTAGTACAATGGAAAAGCAATTAATGGAACCCAGAATTATAGTGTAAGCAATTACAAAGAAAGCACAGTGGGCAGAAAATAAGGTTCAAGACCATGATGAAGTAAATTGTGATGTTGAGTCACTGGTTAGCCATGCCCTCTATAAATAGTAGAAGAGCTCTGAGGAGCTAGATGGTCTCCTTATTTCCTGTGTTCCAGTTCAGTTTTTCAGGCACCTCATTGGCCTGAAGTTCAGTCCATAGAACCATTAAAAAAACCCAAATAATTTTGTAGCAATCAAGAGTTAGATTGTAGATGGCTTTTCAACCATTGAAAACTTTCTTGCTCAAGGAGGCTGAATTATGGTGCTTTGAATATTGTTTGTAATCTGAATTTATTTCAAGACCTAACCTTGAACTGGGGCTGAGGGATCCTTGTACTATTTGGGTCAGTAATGATTGAGGTGTTGTACTCGACAACTAAACCAAATATGTGACCATCACTGGGTTATGAAACTACAGTGACTATAAAAAGTATTCACTTCCCTTGCAAGTTTTTATGCTTTATAACATTAAATCACTGGATTTAATTTGGCTTATTTTGACACTGATCAACAGAAAAATATTGTTTTGTGTCAAAGTGAAAATAGATCTCTACAAAGTGATCTAAATTACAAATATAAAACACAATAATTGATTTCATACATATTCGCCCCCTTCAAATCAGTTTTCAGTTGATACACCTTTGAGAGCAATTACTGCCTTGAGTCTATGTGGATAGGTCTATCAGCTTTGCACACCTGGACACTGCAATTTCTCCCCATTCTTTACAAAACTGCTCAAGCTCTGTCAGATTATATGGGGATTGTGGATGAACATCCCCTTTCAAGTCCAGCCATACATTCTCAATTGGATTGAGGTCTGGGCTCTGACTTGGCCACTCCAGAACATTAACGTTGTTGTTTTTAACTGTGTAGCTTTGGCTTTATGCTGGAAAACAAATCTTCCAAGTCTCAGTTCTCTTGTAGACTGGATCGGGTTTTCCTCCAGGATTTTCCTGTATTTTGCTGCATTCATTGTACCCTCTACCTGTACAAGCCCTCCAAGGCCTGCGGCAGTGAAGCATCCCCACAGTATGATGCAGTCACTACCATGCTCACAACAGGGATTGTGTGTTTTTGATGATGTGCAATGTTTGGCTTGCACCAAACATGACATTTAGTCTGATGGCCAAACAGCTCAAATTTGCTTTCATTAGACCATAGAACCTTCTTCCAGCTGACTTCAGAGTCTCCCACATCTTCTGCCAAACTCTAGCCAAGATTTCAAGGGTGTTTTTTTTTCCAGCAGTGGCTTTCTCTTTGCCATTCTCCCATAAAGCTGCAACTGGTGAAGCACCCGGGAAACAGTTGTTGTATGCACAGTCTCTCCCATCTCAGTCACTGAAGCTTGTAATTCCTCCTGAGTTGCCGCTGTTCTCTAGGTAGTCTCCCTCACTAGTCATCTTCTTGCATGGTCACTCAATTTTTGAGGTTGGCCTGCTCCAGGCAGATTTACAGCTGTGCCATATTCTTTCCTTTTCTTGATTGATCTAACTGCACTTCAAGGGATATTCAGTGACATAGAAATTTCCTTGTATTCATCTCTTGACTTGTGCTTTACAATAACCTTTTTACAGAGCTGCTTGGAGTGTTCATTTGTCTTCGTGGTGTAGTTTTTGCCAGGACACTGACTCACCAGCAGTTGGACCTTCCAGATCCAGGTGTTATAATCAATTGAAACACCTGACTACACACAGGTGATTTCCATTTAACTAATTATGTGTCTTCTAAAATCAATTGGCTGCACAAGTGATATTTGGGTCTCATATTAAAGGGGGTGAATATTTATGCAATCAATTATTTTGTGTTTTATACTTGCAATTAATTTAGATCACTTTGTAGAGATCTCTTCACTTTGAAACAAAGGTCTTTTTCAGTTAATCAATGTTTTAAAAAATTTTTTTTAGATCCACTGTGATTCAATATTGTAAAACAATAAAACATGAAAACTTCCAAGGGGGGGGGGGGGTGAATACTTTTTATAGGTACTGTATAATTCAATGATGAGTGTGTTGGCTAGTTTCCTCATGGAATATCTTTCTGTATTATGCTGTAGCCTCGCAGTGGAATCATAATTATAGGGAGTAGAATATTTGTGTTCCTGAGGGCTACAGTACTAACAATAGCAAGATGCTGACTAGAGTTGCCAAATTCTAAAATTAAAAAAAAATGTTGGAAACAACAGACCAGGGAGCACCTGTGGAGAGAATTAGTTAACATTTCGGGTTGATCACCTTTCATCAATTTACAACTAAGGCATTCAATGGCTACTGACCAGGAAATTAAATCTGTTTCTCAACCTGACTACTTGGAATAACGGCCTGGAGACACAAGTTCCAATCTCACCAGAACAGCTGGGGAATTTAAGTTGAGTGAAATATGTAATGAAAGCTTGTGTCACTTAACATGACAATAAATATAATAACCCATATGGCTTATTAATACCCTTTGGAGAAGCAAAACTACCATTCAAGCCAGTATATAACTGTAGTCCCACAGCAAGGTGTCTCATAAATACCCCAGAAAGACACCCAATTCAAAGGCAAAATCACATTCCTTGAATGAGTAATTAAAAAGGCTAACCTGTGTCGGCGTCCGTGTATCGACTTAGCGACCTTTCTGATGTCCTGTGTCCCCTCTCCCTGCGGCGATGGGTCCTTTGTGACTCCTCGGGGATGACCCGCTCTAGTGAGTAGTCATCTAGTCGTATGCCCTTGGAGCGCTGATGGCCCAGTGTGGATGCTGATCTCTTGATTGGGCTGGTGTCTTCGATGGTCTATGATTTAAAAATGACCTGCATCACTCACATAACTCACAAACAAAGTTATACAGTAAGAATGTGTGAAAAGTAACAAGTTTTTGTTAAAGTACACGACACTTGATAACCTCAATATTTATACAACTGTTGAACCCAACTGCATGAGATAAAAATTGCTTCTCCCATCAATAAAAGTGCCTTGTTCTGTATTCGTATACTATAATCAATTTTGAGACAAAGTACCAATGTGTGCATGCATTGCTATACATGCATGCCCATTTTATAAATAGAATATACCTTACTAAAATGCATCATTGCTGATATTCCTGTCAAGTTTTCATACATTTTATGCAATTTTTATCGTAAGTTATTCATTATGATATCCATCGTTGCAAGTATGCTTCTGAATTGTACCTTTCTCCACTGAAGTAACCAACGTTACTAAGTCACATACTTTTCATTCTAAATTCTTAACTGTTACAAAATAGCAGGACTAGTTTCTGTTTTCCATAAATATATTAGAGGCATGCTAATACATAATGAAAGTATTTACATGCTGTGTGGATATATAAAAGAGTTGTACACTTCATGTGCTAGTTACAAATATATTTTCAGGCCATTTAAAAGTGATAACAAACTTATGAAATATGATTAATAAAATTATTAAATATTCTACTGTAGCTAAAAGCTTGTCACTAGACATAGTTCATTAACAACTTACTATAGCATAGAAACATAGAAAACCTACAGCACAATACAGGCCCTGGACCACAATGCTGTGCCAAACATGTACTTTAGAAATTACATAGGTTTACCCATAGCCCTCTATTTTTCTAAGCTCCATGTACCTATCCAGGAGTCTCTTAAAAGTCCCTATCATATCCACCTCCACCACCATCGTCAACAGCACATCCCAAGCACTCACCATTCTCTGCGTTTATAAAAAAAAACTTAACCCTGACAACTCCTCTGTACCTACTTCCAAGCACCTTAAAACTGCCCTTTTGTGTTAGCCATTTCAGCCCTGGGAAAAAGCCTCTGACTATCCACACGATCAATGCCTCTGTATCAGGTCACCTCTCATCCTCTGCCGCTCCAAGAAAGAAAGGCAGAGTTCACTCAACCTATTCTCATAAGGCATGCTCCTAATCCAGGCAACATCCTTGTAAATTTCCTCTGCACCCTTTCCATGGTTTCCACATCCTTCCTGTGGTGAGGTGACCAGAACTGATCACAGTACTCCAAGTGGGGTCTGACCAGGGTCCTATATAGCTGCAATATTACCTCTCAGCTCTTAAATTCAATCCCACGGTTGATGAAGGCCAAAGCACCGTATTCCTTCTTAACCACAGTCAACCTGCGCAGTACCTTTTGAGTGTCCTACGGACTCGGACCCTAATATCCCTCTGATCTTCAACACTGCCAAGAGTCTTACCATTAATACTATATTCTGCCATCATATTTGACCTACCAAAATGAACCTCCTGACACTTATGTGGATTGAACTATCATCTGCCACTTCTCAGCCCAGTTTTGCATCCTATCAATGTCCCACTGTAACCTCTGACAGCCCTGCACACTGTCCACAACACCCCTGACCTTTGTGTCATCAGCAAATTTACTAACCCATCCCTCCACTTCCTCATCCAGGTCATTTATAAAAATCACAAAGAGTAGGGTTCCCAGAACAGATCTCTGAGGCACACCACTGGTCACCAACCTCCATGCAGAATATGACCCGTCTACAACCACTTTTTGCCTCTGTGGGCAAGCCAATTCTGGATCCACAAAGCAAGGTCCCCTTGGATCCCGTGCCTCCTTACTTTTTCAATAAAGCTTGCATGGGGCACCTTATCAAATGCTTTGCTGAAATCCATATACACTACATCTACAGCTCTACCTTCATCAACATGTTTAGTCACATCCTCAAAAAATTCAAACAGGCTCATAAAGCTATGCTGACTATTCCTAATTATATTATGCCTCTCCAAATGTTCATAAATCCTGTCTCTCAGGATCTTCTCCATCAACTTGCCAACCACTGAAGTAAGACTCACTGGTCTATAATTTCCTGAGCTATCCCTACTCCCTTTCTTGAATAAGGGAACAACCTTCGCAACCCTCCAATCCTCTGGAATCCCTCCTGTCCCCATTGATAATGCAAAGATCATTGCCAGAGGCTCAGCAATCTCCTCCCTGGCCTCCCACAGTAGCCTGAGGTACAGCTCGTCTGGTCCCGGAGACTTATCCACCTTGATGCTTTCCAAAAACTCCAGCACATGCTCTATCTTAATGTCTATATGCTCAAGCTTTTCAATCCACTGTAAGTCATCTCTACAATTGCCAAGGTCCTTTTCCGTAGTGAATACGGAAGCAAAGTATTCATGATGTACCTCTGCTATCTCCTCCGGTTCCATACAAACTTCTCCACTGTCACACTTGATTGGTCTTATTCTCTCATGTCTTATCCTCTTGCTTTTAACACATTTGTAGAATGCCTTGGGGGTTTTCTTTAATCCTGCTTGCCAAGACCTTCTCATGGCCCCTTCTGGCTCTCCTAATTTCATTCTTAAACTCCTTCCTGCTAGACTTGTAATCTTCTATATCTCTATGATTACCTAGTTTTTTTGAACCTTTCATAAGCTTTTCTTCTTGACTAGATTTTCAACAGCCTTTATACACCATGGTTCCTGTACCCTACCATCCTTTCCTTGTCTTATTGGAACATACCTATGTAGAATGCCACACAAATATCCCTTGAACATTTGCAACATTTCTGCTGTGCATTTCCCTGAGACAATCTGTTCCCAATTTATGCTTCCAAGTTCCTGCCTGATAGCTTCTTAACCATCACCTTAATTTTCTCACATTTCCACTTGACGTCCAACAACATTCCAATAAAGATCGATGTAAACTTGAGGAACAGTACTGTATTTTCTCATCAGGCACATTATAGCCTTAGCGACCCAATAATATGTTCAACAATTTCGTCATATGCCCATTTGTACTTGTCCTGCTTGGTGGCGCAATAATATCAGCGCCAGACTCTGGAGCAAAGGTTTCTGAGTTCGAATCCAAGTCGGGTTGAGCGTCGAACTAGCAACTTGGCCTTGTAAAAACAAGAACAGCTTGCTACGGAAATACCGTCAAAAGACAGTGTCCCGATAACTCCACTGCCGAGTTTAAGGGCTATTCTTCTTATTCTATTTGTACTTGATATTTCCCCAGGACCTCTTCTGTCAATTTAGTTCCTCATTCCTTCCAGGTTTTATCTCATTGCATCTGTTGACATTTTATTTTGCTTTTTGCCCTATCAAGCTCACCCCCTTTGCGCTCTCTCCTCCCCTCCCTTTTGTAAGATATTAACATTTGTCATATAGCCTTGAAAAAAGTATTCGAACCCCAAAACTATTTTCATATTTTATGGTCTCATTTTCTATATTTAAAATATATTAAAGTAGTTTTGACCTAATCCACAAAACATTGTGCATCCTGTCAAATCAAAAGAAAAGCTCCAAAACATGTCAACAATTTACTAACATTAAGAACCCAAATAGTGAAGATGAAACAGTATTTATCCCCCCTTTGTAATTACTGCACTAACTTTGTCAGGTGCAATACATCTGTATTACGTTACCAACTTGCCCTATTTGTTGATGTAGAAAATTGGAGGATCATTTCTTTTCAATGAATTCATAAGAATAACTATCCCTTCTCTCTGTAAGGTCCAACAGTATGGTAGATTTTCAACAGACTAAACCAAAATGAAGACAAAAGAGTATTCAAGACAAATCAGTGAAATTATTATCTGGGGATGGGTTAGAGACCATCTCAAAGGCACTAAACAGAAGTCAGTGCCTGCAAATGGAGATGAAGTTCATGGCTCCATGATCTCTAATGGGGTGTATTCTGGAGTTATGGAATATAGCAAATATTAATTTCAACAGTAGTCAGTCTTCAGATCTGCATGTGGACTGTAGATTGAGTTTAAAATGCAGCTAAGAACAATGTCTTCCTGGACTGGGGTTGCTTGCAAACCAAGAAATGCCCCATTGTCCTGAGATATGGATGAATATGCATGAATGCAGTCTGGAGACAGCGGAGATTAGTATTCAATCTTGGGTGGCTGGAGCGTTGGTGTGAAGATCTAGGTGTTTGAAAATTCTATGGAACTCAAATGAAGCCTTATGAATGCATTGTAACTATAGAATTGTCCTGCAATTACCTTTTGATCTTTAACATATAAAAATAAATTATTATTAGTTTAGAGGGCCTCTTCTAAAAGTGTCTCCAGTATAATGTCTGCTTGTGCTGAATAAATACTTCTGTATCACCAGTTTAAGTGTCTAGTGACTTTGATCACAATTACAACAGACAGGGTATTTATGGAAGAGTGGCAAGCAAGAAGACCTGGCCAAAAATGCATATATTTGCCCCTAAAAACTTGCAAAGTGTCATTTAGAAGATATTGTAAAGATGTGGAAGAAGATCTTGTGGCTGGATGAGACTTAAGTGGAACTTGTTGTCCTTGACACTTGGCACATGTGGTGTAAATCTAATACGGCCAGGTTACACCATCCCTACTGTAAAGTATGGTGGAGGTAGCATCATGCTGTGGGGATGCTTTTCAGCAGCAGGAGTGGAATTCTGGTCAGGATTGATGGGAAGGCAAATGTTTCTAAATACAGAGAAATCCTTGATCCTTCTAGTCTCTGCCAAAAAGCTTAAACTGGGGAGGAAGTTTGTCTTTCAGCAGAACAATGACCCAAAGCACACTGCTGGAGTAACCATGGTATAGTTTCAAATGCAGAAAATTGATGTCCTTCAGTGACCCAGTCAGAGTTCCAATCTTATCCTGATGAACATCTCTGGCAAGATTGCTGCCACTCACCAACTAAACTGGCAGAGCTTGAGCAATTTTGTAAGGAGGAATGGGCCAATCTTCCTCCATCATGTTCTGCAAATGTAATAGAGACTTATCCAAAAATACCACTGGCTGTAACAGCTGTGAGAGATGGTTCAACAAGTACTGAGCAAAGGAGGATGAATACTTTTAAACTGCTTACATTTTGAATTTTGATTTTTAAAATTTTTCATACTTAGAATTCCCCCTGATTTTTTTGGACTTGATTGTGAAAAAGGAGCATGTGATTCACAGATTAAAAATTCTCAGTTAAATTGATCAAAATCTGTGGTTGTAATACTCATGTGAACAAAGGGTTGGGGGTTGAATACTTTTACAAGCCACTGTATCTCCCACATTTCTCAATTCTGTTTATCATCAATATCAAATGTTAACTATGATTACATCTCTGCAGATGCTCTCTGACTTAAGTATTTCCAACAATTTTTGTCATCATTTTGGATTTCCATCCTCTGTAGGGTTTTGTCTCAGTAAATGCACTTGCTACCCAGGAGTATACAAATCTCTTATGGGCACAGAATCCATAAAGTCTGAACATGGTGTTAATTCTAACTGAAATAGCACAGAACTGGACAGTATGAGGTCTCAATACTAACTTTTATGGACAGCAAATGTGGGCAGGATCGAAATCCAGCTAGCTACTACATTAAATGTCATGAGTACAATGTACATTTTTGGCAACCTTGGACATCACATTTTTGTGCACCTTTTAACCTGTTACAACATCCCAAATTTAGCATTAAATATATGCCATGCAACATGCAGTCTAGAGTAATCAAATTAGCAGATAGAGATACTTATTCTATATGTAACAAAGCATGTATCCTGTACATATACAAACTAACCATTGATCTGTTAGCTGTGCCTACATACTGTATATACATTTACATGTCCATCAGTACATAGACTGTATGTATAGTATATATATTCTGTATCCAATTACAGAAATTAGCAGGCATGATAGTATCAATACCAATAACATCTGCCTCTACAACTAACACTATGCATGTTTCCACAAGCCAATACCAAGACTGGCTGTGTGCCTTCACTAATAAATACCTATAAAGCTTATGTAGCCTCACTATCTAACAAAGGAATCCTTTCCTTTGCCATTCTTACCTTTTTCTTTGAAGATACAGCAACAGGTCAAAAAATTATGTTCATTCAGAACATCCATAAGATATTTTCGCTTTAAAACAGTGATATCAAACCACAATCATTCAGAAGGTTCTGATGGGATAGTGTGAATGACTATGGCCCTCTCATGAATGGATTGTGTTGGTGGTTATCTGACTGGGTGGCGACAGTCATGTTGTGTAAAAGGTGCTCTTGTCTTACTGAGACAGTCCTCAAGCAGTTGAAGGTTGTCTGGGTATCCTGTCGCAGTTAAAACAGAGATGCCTTCACTCTAGTGAGCTACCAGATCATGATTGGTGATGTCTACAATCAACCAATGAATATGCAATCCAATAGTGGATCATTAGTCTGTTGTATTTAGAAGGTGTTCCAGTAAGGAATACAGGATTACAGACAGGGGAATTAAGATTCTATGGTCTTTTGTTCTCTATGGACACTAGGATGATCATTGTGGGGTTAGCATGAGAAGCCATGTTGGCTTTGACACTGCAGAGAGTGCTTGAAATCTACTTTGTATGTATGGTGGCTCCTGAGCCAGATTAACCAACACGACTATTGAGTAAAATTTAACAAATGAAGATGGATATTTGGTGATCAGTTGGCCCAGGGCATCTAAACTCATTAACATCAATCACACACACTAATTCCATTAGATCAAGGTGGAGGGATTTTGTACTTTACTGCTGAGTTTTCAGATTTTACTCGCATAGGCCTTTTTTTGGTCTGTTTGGATGATGACTCAACAGGCTGAATGGTTTCCCACCTAAGCAACTGTAACTGTTGGGTAGAATGAAGGAGATGACATTCACAGATTTCCCATCTGATTGAGACTGGGCAGAGAGTGTAGTAATACATCTAGCGTTGTTCTTGAACGACCAACTAGAACTGCCCACCCCCAGTCACCAGTAATGCTCACTGGAGCTCCAGTATCTGTGCTTTGACATCACTGGTTTTACAGTAGTTCTGATCCAGTTAGATTCTTAACTACTATCTAACAGGGAACTTGCTGACATTCATACTGTTACTTCAATAATAATGTAAAATATTTATTGATTTAAGAATGCATCCAACACTGGTATCAGAATGCTACTAATATAGAAATTGAATTTTGTTTGTTCCTTTCAGATGTGGTAAGGGTTTAAAATCAAACCTATTCTTCAGGCAGTTAATGATCACAATGCATGCTTACTCGTGCTGACTTTTCAATACAGAATCATTCCCGGAACATGCAATCGTTCAGTTTATGTGTGGGTGTAAGACCCTTGCCGTGCATGCTATTGAAAGGGCATATTCAGTTGTCATCAGTTTTGGGCTTTAAAACAGATTGACCCTCTAGCTTAGTGGAAAAGTATTTTGGCTGGCATGGTATGATAGTGGCCAAGAAAAAACCAGGTGCCAATATTCGGTCAAAATTGTGCTAACTCAGTCAGGAAGACCAGTACCACAAAACAGCCCAAAGCACACAAACCAGGATCAGACATAGTCTTGTCCACCTTGCTCTCAATCCTGAGGTAGAAGTGGTAGATGGAGCCTGAGGCTTGCGACAGATCATCACTGGAGGAGTGCTTGGCAGATTAACTGAGGTAAGATATAACTGGGCAACCACTGATCCCATTAAGATGTCAGATACATTGGACAATAATTAGAGATGATCAAGTGATCAAAAATAGTTCCAACTTTTGATAAGCAGATCTCCTGTCACAAATAGATTTAAAAATAATCATATGCACCATTAATATTTAAATATAAATTTGAGAAATGGAGTTACTTAAAGACAATTCAAGGGCCATCCTCTTCATGAAGAAAATATTTAAATATTTTCTTGTGAAAGAACTATAATTGTTGCATAACTTTAGATATCATAAAAGCTGTTGGATGTTTGCAGACAATTATTTTGTGGGGGGAAAAAAGCATACCTTTCCCCACTATCAGCCCTTTGCCCCTTCAACAAATGAACATGCCCAGTAAATGCCACAATTGACAAATGAAGCCAAGACATAGACTAGAATAATTGAAAGACAAAAGAGAGACTGAGACAGGGTACATACACTGAGGTTATTCCCACGGTTCCGTACTTTTCTCCTCTGCTAACAGCCACACAAGAGTGCATATTGAGAAGAGCAGGAAGTAAAAACACAAGACAGGAGAGAAGGCAGCGACAGGACAGACGTGACAGAAAATGGTCGCAGGAAGGCCCCACATCGAAATGGCAGCAACGAGGATGTCCAGAGTGTGGAAAGAAGGGTACAGATAAGGACTCAGTTGGTTTTATCATTAAATAACAAAACAAAGGAATGGAAGGAAAAAGCACAAAGATACAACAGTTATACAATAAGCAGATAGAGCAGAATTGAACACTCTAGACATTTTCATAGGTGTCAAAGAGAAGCTGATTGACTGGACTAACAGAATTTCTCCAAGTTGGACGAATGACTTTTTCTGGGGGAGGGAGTATTTCCTGTATTTAGATCTATGAGATCATTTAAGTCCACTTGAGAGAGCAGATGAGGGAAGAAACCAGAAGGGCCAATGTTACTTGAGTTCCACAGTCCAACATAAGGTGTTTTTACATCATAGTTCACTAGGCTGCTTAAATAGTTCCATATATTTTCCCTATTAATCCTCCTCAAGTACCTCCCCAAAAAAATTCATTAATTTTCTCATGGCCCTCTGAGTACAAGGTGACAGCTGTATACTTTTAACCCCTCATAGTATATCCAAGGAGCATTACGGTACATACTACTGAAGTACTTTTTGACATATTGTTGCTGTTGTAGGAAATTGCAGACGTTGCAATTTCCTAAAGGTAGCAATGTGATAAATTCCAATAATGATACTTAAAGTGATAAACATTGGTTCTGGGAGAACTGTTTCTGTTCTTCCCTAAACTAGTATTGTGTCCATTGAAGAGAGCAGACAGGGCTTCAGTTTCATATCTCACCCAGCAGATGGCATTTCTGACAGTCCTGCCATGATTTCTGTATTTTGAACCCATAAGCTTGCAATCTACAGTGGGCCTTGATCCCACAACCTTGCAAACTAAAGTTTTGGTACAAAGTTATGAAGCAGGCAGGAAAACACTGTAAAAAAAATACATTTTTCCACATTTGGTATTTCAGTCAAAGAATGAAATAATGTATATGATAATGTTGGATATCAGGCACAGTCACATCAACATTTAAAGGGGAGATTTCTATTATATCCATTGGATTTCTCCACCTAATAAGATACTGAATTAAACTCCTGCCTGATGAGCATGAACCATCTCTCAGTGTTACTTCATAGAAGAGCAAGAGAGTTCAGTATTGTGGGAACCAGTTGTTTTTTATACCTTTTTGTAAGCTGAATTAATGCACGACTAAAATCGTAGTTTTGATTGTAGTTTCTTTCTTACTAACATAATTTGTATTTTTAACAATTTGTATCTTTAACAAACTCGTGTATTTTTCATAATATTTGGTAGTTTGTCTCCACTTACTGGCAGAAGGCAGTATAATGGTTTGACATCTTTTCATTTTTAATTAGCTAAATATTAGCATATTATACATGTGTAATAATTGTTTTAATTGTATAGCCTCTTAATTGATTTATTTCTACCCAAGGAATTTATGTTATTTTGAGTATATAGGCTTTTCAAAAGCACTGTATTGAATCTACTGGACAGCTTTAATTTCTTGTCTTTCATTTGCTTTGTATCAGTGTTCTTTTGTTTGCTTAGTAAATGTTACTTTGTTTAAACTTAAAAAAAATGATTATGAAGAATCAATGAATCAAAGATTCTCACTCATTCCTGAGCTCCTAAAAGAATCCAGGGATTGAAAATTACAGAGAACTGACAATATTAAACCATCATTGGACATAGAGCAACTTGGTCATTATTTACAGAGCTGCCTGCAGGAGCTTGCAAAATTTGCTGCACTGTTACTTGTATTATAGCAGTAAATACATTTCAAAAGTACTTAATTGATTATAATGCTTACTTTCCTAACAGGCTCCAGAGAAAAAGACAGTTAAAAACAGAAATCACTGAACAATGTGATAACCCAGAATGATAGTTTTTCTCTAATTTTGAGTTGTTGGAGGTAATTGTAGAGGTAATTGCTTAGAGCAAACTAGAACAGATAATTCATGCATTCCTGTTCTTAGTGACAAAGGTGTCTTGTTTTGGCTGAACCAAAATTCCACTGTTCTCTTTCAATGTCTCTGTGTAGACAGTGCAGGAGATGTGCTCTGCAAACAGTTCTTTCTTAATGCTGTCAACTTCTCGAAGTGTGTGGGAAATCTATTGCAACTGGAATGTCCTATTAATTAGTGGTGGAGATTGTGGGTTTGGAAGGACTAATGAAGTAAGTATCTCGTAACGTGCTCCAATTTCATGTGCTCCCAAACTTGCCTTCTCTGATACAAATCCATATCACTCTATCCAACAGTTAGTGGGTTGTGATTCAGCTGTCTAACCTTTGGACACTGGCTTTTCCCCCATTCTCTCTCATTTGTAAAACCAACCTTCTTCATCAACTTTTTGCTTACCTTCCAGATACTTTTTGCAAGTAGTGTGATTAATATTTTACTAAACAGATCAAAATAATATACTGTATATTAATGAAGATAATTGATATGATAAGAAGGGTACTTAATGAGGCTCCTCCAGCTAATCCTAGCTTTAAAATTAACAGCCAAATGGAGGAATTGTGTAAGCACCTTAATTGGCATGGACTCATTGTGCTGAAGGGCCTGTATTTACTATATTGCTCCATTACTAATTACAACTGACTATGGTAGCAATTGCATTGTGGTAGTGAGTTTCACATTTCTCCTGTACACTAAGGCATTGACATGAAATGTTGGAGTTTTGTGTGTGGAAGCCTTTCTCAACTTCTGAAAGATCTAGCTCTGACTTTTATACTCTACTCTGAATCTTAATCTCTCAAAACAATGGTAATACTTACCTTAGCCTATTATGTCCTCACATTAATCCCTTTCCAAATTCCACGGAAAGGGAATCCTACTTTGGGGATTTTCACTTTTACAGTGAAGACCATGGGACCCCCAAAGTTAGTATCTCCTCCTGTTGTGTTTATCTTGTGCAATGATTACCGGTACACTGTATGAAACAATGGATTGTGGACTTCAGGAAGAGTAAGACGAAGGAACACATACCAACCCTCAGAGGAATCAGAAGTGGAGAGAGTGAGCAGTTTCAAGTTCCTGGGTTTCAAGATCTCTGAGGATCTAACCTGGTCCCAACATATCGATAAAGAAAACAAGACAGCGGCTATACTTCATTATGAGTCTGAAGAGATTTGGCATGTCAACAAATACACTCAAAATCTTCTATAGATGTATCGTGGAGAGCATTCTGACAGGCTGTATCACTGTCTGGTATGGGGGGAGGGCTACCGCACAGGATGGAAAGAAGCTGCAGAGGGTTGTAAATCTAGTCAGCTCCATCTTGGGTACTAGCCTACAAAGCACCCAGGACATCTTCAGGAAGCAGTGTCTCAGCAAGGCAGCAACCATTATTAATGACCTCCAGCACCCAGGGCATGCCCTTTTCTCACTGTTACCATCAGGTAGGAGGTACAGAAGCCTGAAGGCACACATTTAGCGATTCAGGAACAGCTTCTTCCCTTCTGCCATCTGATTCCTAAATGGACATGGATCCTGTGAACACTACCTCACGTTTTTGATATATACTATTTCTGCTTTTTTGCATGATATTTAATCTATTCAATATACATATACTATAATTGATTTACTTATTTATTATTTATTTTTTCTCTTCTATATTATGTATTGCGTTGAACTGCTGCTGCTAAGTTAACAAATTTCACGTCACATGCCGGTGATAATAAACCTGATTCGGATTCTGAACAAGTGGTGAGGAGATCTGTAGTGGCATGCTACTTCCAACTCAGCCTGCAAATATTTCTCCATAGTTATTTAGAGTTAGGCAATTTGGATCTATGCCTAGCAAGAGATTTGTTTGGATTAGCCTCCCACATTTACTGAATATGCATAGGAAGCACACTATTAAAAATCTCAAGTACTAAATGAAGAGAAAATATTCTGCACCAGTCTTTCAAAGAGGTTACATTCTACATTCACTGAGGCATAATCTCAGAACAGATTGTCCCAGCAGTATACGTTTTGATTATCAATATTTTGCAGGGATTCTGCTTAAGGTAGCAAAAAGTTGACCTAGATATCTTGATTTCTTTTAAGCCAGTGTGTATCTACATATGCAATGGGTTTATGATAATTCGTATTGATAAATGTATTAGCATCTTTGGGAGTCTTATGTAGAAGGTTATTAAGATGAATTCTATGTTTGATTTAAAAAAAAATACAGAGCCACAAGATCTTATGAAGGTAGGGCTTCCCCATTTCAGAGTCCTTCTCTCCCTCCTACTCCATATTGTAGGTTATTCTGGTTGGCAAGCCCTCTCTCTATCCTTTTTATAACCTACCTCCAATAGTTTGGAACTTAAAGCCCCCAATGACTGTTCACTGCATATGGTTGAAGGCTGCACACAGATTCTGTTGACTTCTCACTACTGCAGTTTACTACTACTCTCCTTATCCTCAATTTCCATTCAACTCTCAACAAACCTGCACATAATTAGTGATCCTCCAAAACAAGTCAGGTGTGGGATTTCAGATAGTAGATGTGATACAGATGCATATGTTTGACAGGGCAATCGTTTGAGTTGAATGAGGAATGGAGTCACAATCCCAACATCACAAAAACCACTAAAATATGCATTTGGAATTTTTAAAATACTTCAGCAATGATACTGCTAAAGAAAACATCAGAATGAGCTCAAATTTTCAGTTGTGGTTTCTGAATCATTTATCTAGAATGATGAGGATCCTCCCTAACAGAAATGTACAGAAATTATGTTGAAATGCATTCAGTAAATAACAAAAGGGCTGTATAATTTCTATTCTGCATAGCTCCATGCATTTGAAATGCTAAAATAATGCAAACCATATCTATAATTTGATAGGCCATTCACTCACTTCTGAGTCAGAAAATTGTGGCTTCAAGTTCTACTGTACAGATTGGACTAGTGCCACTATGAGACAGCGCTAGTAACCCGAGTTCAATCTTGATCTATGATCCTGCTCGGCACTTGTACATCTTCCTTATGACTATGTGGGTTGCCCCCCATTCTCTAATTTCCTCCCACATTACAAAGATGTGCTAGATGGTAGGTTATTGTGTGCTGTAAGTTATCTCTAGTGTAGGTGGCAGTGGAGTCAGAGTGAAGATGATAGTCATGTGAGAATGAACGTTACCAGCATTGACACTGTAGACTGAGCAGCCTCCTGTCAAATAGGGAAATCTGAAATGTGGGGTGATCCAGCCTGCCAGTGCAATTGTAGTGCTGAGGGAGGTCAGAAACGTTTGGATAATTTGTTAAATGTCTTTCTTAGAAATAAACGATCCCACAGAACCCTCCTAATGAAGAGCAAGGGGGATTACCCTGCTTACCTATTCAGTTATTGATCTACTAGATAACATTATGAAAACAAATTATCTGGCTGTTATAACATAGCTGTTTGTGGAAGCTTGATATGCTCAGATTGGCAGTTATCAAATTGCAAACCGTACACCATTAGATGTTAATCAGTTCGCTACATACATCCTCCTTAGTGTAAGACTGAGTTCAGCTGTGGTTAATTCAGGTGTCAGGGCCAGAAACTGCAATAAAATGTTCCAGAACTGCCTTAAGTACTGGCACATACTCTCGTAAGAGCTTGCAAGTCCAGAACCCCAAAGTTGGGAAATGGAGAAGATGTAGCTACGAATTCTCTGTCATGGTGGAGACAAAGCCAAGTTTAAGAGAAAAAGGAAAACATCTTAGGAAAACTGTTGTGAAAAATGCTCCCATAGGGGCAGAGATGACAGGATGAGAGGAACCTCATTCTCCCAGTTCTTATTAGTTTACAGACCTTTCAAGCATGTTTGTTCCTTTTCTCACATTTCTGCTCTTACTTTTACTCAGAACAAGAGGGTTTCTCTTATCCTTACCTTCCATCCTACCAGGCTCCACAATCAGTGGGTAATTTTTCCCTACTTACAAAGTGATGCTATCATGTACCCTCCTCTCCCTTGCATGCTATGCATTTCCTCTGCAATTATCTGGTTCACCTTTCTTGTCCACCAACACTTATCTCAGCATTTTTCTTTGCACTCAAAAGGGGCACAACATTGCCCCTTTTACTCCTCTTCTCACCATCCAGAATCCCTTTTATGGACAAGCAGCAATTTAATTGTATTTCTTACAATTTTAATGTATTGCGTTTAATATTCATAATGTAATCCCAATGTGAGGAATGCACTTAGGCTGACTGCTGGGAAGAATGCTTACATTCATTTCTTGAGGGTGATCCTGAGTATCTAGTTATCTATCATTTGAATTTTCCATCCTATTCCCATCAATATCTTAAACTGTTCCAAAAAAAAGCCTCATGTAAACTTGAGATTCAGCATCTTATATAACAGTTAATCCCATTAAAGCCCTAGTCAATTTTAAATAACTGGGCATTTCAGCTTGTTTTAAGCTGGTCAGTTCTGAGGAAACATCAGTGTTTCCAGCAACTAATTTTCCAGTATTTTGATATCTCATAATTAAATCATTCTTTTATTTTCATTTTCTTCTCTCATTCATCATCTTCTATTCACATCTTCTCCAGAGATTTGATGAGATTAATAAGCCTTCAGCACCCTCTATTGGCCAGCACCACTATCACTTGTCTCTTTGATCAACACCCAATCACAGACATCTCTTTTAGGTTCTCCACACCTCCCTCCCCTGTAAATGAAAACATGGTTTATTTCTAACTTTTTCTGCTTCTAATGAAAAGATATTGAACTGTTAACTTTTTTTCTCTTAGGTACTGCCTGACCTACTGAGAAATTTGAGTATTTTCTGTTTATTTCAGAAGGTAGTAATTCTGAATGATTTAGCAGAGATTTATCACAGCATTTTTAATCCCTTCATGTCATTGTAGCCTTGCCATCATCACTTATCATAAGACTTAACAGTAAGTATTGGCATCTGACCCTTCAGACCTGCTCAGCCATATATCAAGGTTATGCCTTGACCCCAATGTCCAGTATTATTTTCATATCCCTTTATTCCCTTAATGTCAAGGTTGAATAAATTCAATGTGCATGCCTCTACAGCTCTCTGGAATGGCGAACTCTGAAGATTCAGTTCTTGCTGACTGAAGAAATTTCTCTTTATCTCAGCCCTAAATAGCCTAAATTTAATACTTCAACTGTGATCGCTGGTTCTAGACTTCTCAACCAGCATAAATACCCTCCCTGTAGTCAGCCTGTGAAGCCATAAATTGGGTGGGGGGGGGGGGGGAATCAATTTTCAATGACTAACTTCTCAAATTTCTAAATTTAATGGAATATGGGCCCAATCGATTCAACTTCTACTCACGTGGCAAACACATCATGCCAGGAACAACCTAGTGAATCTTGCACACCCTCTCCATTGTGTACATCCTTTTTTAGGTAAGAAGACCACACTGACCATCATACTCCAGATACAGCTTCACTAAGGTACTACATAGTTACACTGATATGCTTCTGTAATAAAGACTAACATTGCATTTGCCTTCCTAATTGCTTGCTGTTCCCAATGATGTGCATACAAGGTCAACTGGGTCTATCTAAATATCAACATTTCATTTAAAAATTTACTCTTCCATGCACCAAAATGAAATACCTCACTTTCACATTAAATCCCATTTGTCATGGTACTTGCCCATTTACTTAACTTATTTTAAACTAGCATACTCTTTGTTACTCAAAATCCCAGCTAGTTTAGCATCATCATTTGGAAGTATGACATTTTATTCCATCAACTAAATTAATTAAAATAGATTGTGAATTGGTGGGCCCAAGTGCCTATCTGTATGATAACTCCAGAGTTATAGCCGAGCATTCTAGGAAATGTACATTCATTCCCACTGATGTTGGTCTAGCAGGTGGTCAGTTCTCTGTTTCTTTTGTTTCTTGATTATAGTGTTACATTTATTGGCCTCCATCTGATTGGATTATTGGTTATTGAAGGCCATTCACCATGTCAGAAGTCTAGTCAAATCTTAAGTGTCCTCTGTCAATCATCACAAAACAGATGCTTATCACAAATTAATGTTGGTAAGTAGGACACTTTCCCTATTATAGGAATGTTTGTGAAACTAAAAAAAGAATTGAAACCATGCTGAAGGGAAAAAAGCAAACTATTTCTTTTTTAAATCACTTTAACTCTTTCAGTGTTGCATTTGCCAAGGATAACATCTTTATTTAAAAGGAGTATTCCTACTTTTGGTTGCATTCCTACTCAGCATTTGAGATCTCACTATTTCACTGCATAAGTCAGAGTTCAGGTCTCAATGCACTGCACTAAAACGTTGGTTCTTTGCTTGGCTTGACAAGTGAAATTTACAGCAAAATTTTCCAAAAGTCAAAAATCTTCCCAGATAGACCTAGCTAATGCTCTCCCTACAAATCAATAGCATCCAGTAGAAATTGTATTCTATTTCTGAAGTTGAATTCCACTGAAATCAAAAGCATAACATTTCTGAAGTGAAAAATAACCTAAGAAGAACTTAGCAGGTCAAGCAGCATATATGGAGATCAGTATTTTGGGTCAAAGCCTCAGGCAGGATCTTGTCCTGAAATATCGACTGTTGCTTTAGCTCAACTGAGTTTCTCCAGATTTTATCATCTTTTAATGCTGTTAGATGGCTCTGAGCCTGTACTTACTGGAGTTTAGAAGAATAAGGTGGTGATCTCATTAAAATTTATTGAATATTGAAAGACCTAGATAGAGTGGATGTGGAGGGGACGTTTCTTATAGTAAGGGATTCTAGAACCAGAGGGCAGAACCTCAGAATAGAAGGATTTACCATTAGAACAGAGATGAGTTACAGTTTCTTTAGACAGAGGGTGGTGAACCTGCGGAATTCATTGCCACAGAGGGTTATGGGGCCAAGTCATTGGGTATATTTAAGTGGAGGTTGATAGGTTCTTAATCAGTAAGGATGTTGAACGTTATGAGGAGAAGGCAGGAGAGGGATAATAAATCAGCTATGATGGAATAGCAGAGCAGCCTTGGTAAGCCAAATGGGCCAATTTTGCTCCCATGTCTTAAGGCTTTATGGTCTTATCTGCTGTCTCTTGTGTCTTCAGATTTCAGAAGTGAATAGCAATTTGGAAACTGCTGCCTAATCCTAGTTGTTGAGGATAAATCCCTTCCCATTTATTAGTTTCTAGCTTTTCTGGACATAAACTGAAAGAACAATTCCTTTCGGCTTATTTTGGAACCTAATGCTTTTGGGTGTGTACTCATTGGCATAGGTCACATTGAAAGAGTTATATTAATGGCACGCGATAGAGGACGCAGCAGAGTAAGTCTCACTGAGCTCACTTGGTTCCCTGCTGGTAGTCGTGGCATGGAGGATGCTCGACTTTGGCCTTCCATCGGGAGATAATGGTCGCTGTCCGAGTAGGCGTCCCTCCCCATTTCTTGCATCTCCACAGCCTGCAAGACAAAGCCAAATTTGGGGGGGTATTAAAGGGGAGGAAACATCAGCCACAGCTGTACTTGAGTGAGCCAGAAGGCTCCTCGTACTCTCTGCTGCTCCTGAATGTGTGTTTGCCAGGTGTATACTCCATCACCTGCCCAATGTGTTCACAGAAACAAACTTGAAAGGAGAGGGGAATTTTTGATTGGTGCTTTCACCAGATAATTAGCCTGCACACTAATTGTTTAATTTTCATCATTTATGGGAAGTTGGCAAGGCCAGCTTTAGTTGTTCTTTGCCAACTAACGAGGAATGGATGAACAAGGCTATTCAGCCCTTCATGCTTATTCAATGAAATGCTGGTTGACTTGAGATCTAACTCATTACCCCCTCTAGAAAACAGGATATGTACTACTTCAAAATATTCAGTTATTCTCCATTTACTTAGTGCTTTTGGTTCTTGAAGATCCATCAATTCTATATTTAAAATTGACAGCTGAGTCAGCAGTTGTTAGGGAATCCTGATGCAGCAGTGTTTGTTTCACTCAACTTGGCTGGACCCTTGGAGGAAGAAGAATGGTTGATTATGCCTTCTTCTGAGAAGGTTTTGTTGAGATGTTTTCTTGAAATGCTGCAGTTCCTGAGGTGATGATAATACTCCATAAAGATATTTCTTGAGTTAATTTGAGGATTGAGATACACAGGATAAAGAAGAACTTTATAGCAATTATGTTGGATAAGTTCGCAGCAATGAATCAGTGTTTTCAATGAGTCTTGTATCCTCACCATCATTTTATTTGGGTGCCTGAACAGGTATAGTCACTGTCGTAACTAAGGCCTCAATATTTTCAAATATTTTCAACTATTTACAACATATGATAAACTTTTAACTCATTGGCTTTGTAAGGCTATTGGGCCAGGGGATTGAAAATTTCACCATCTTCTATCCTTAGTAACAGTGTAGAACACTTTCAGATCAGGCAAAATGAGGGTTCAATTTGGAGTTATGCTCTCTCCCTTTCTGTCATTCCCACAACCCAGTTGTCCACTATTCTTCATTAACTTTAGTGTTAATATTAGCTCCATTATGTAAAAGACCCCACAATACTGGTCTGGAGATCACTATGTGGGCTTTCCATAGTGCCTTGGTCCAATCTTTATTCTTGAATCAACATCTCAAAAACTAGTCAACAGTTTATCCAGTCCTAAATTGGCTCATCACCACCTTCTGAAGGGCAGTTAGAGATGAAGAATAAATATTGACCACTAGTGACGTACATATCCCCAGAAAAGGAATAGTTAAGAACAAAGTTGCCTGCACCGTTTCCTGAAACACAAGTAACTACACTTAAAGAAGTACTTCACTGGAGGTAAAATCTTCTGGACATCCTGTAGTTGTTAAAATTGCTACAGAAAGGCAAGTCGTGTTGCTTCATTACTTTTTGTCTTTTGCACCCCACTAAAGGATTATTTTCTCACTTTGACCAATAATATCAATGGCATGTATGTTACAGGAAGAATATGTTGTTTCCTTATGTGCTATCCCAAATACCTGAACAAAATGCTTGATGACAATCACCTGCAGTTGTTTTCCTTTCTCTTCTTTGCAGCATTCTGGCACTCCATACAGATTTTAGAGTAGTTTGCCTTACTTTCATTCAGTTTTATGTAATGTATTTGCTGATTTGCATGTGAGTTGCCAAAATGGGCTGGGTGACTGCTTTGTGGAATCCATACATTTAGTGTGTTAGTTTGACTGTTAGACACCTCTCTCCCTGTCTGAAACACCACCACCATTCCAATTAACCTACAAGAGGACCAAAACCTTGTAGGGTTTAGAAGCTTGAGTGCCTCAATGACCTGGAGAGCTATGTTGGCTGGAGTCAGGGCCTTGTGCTTTGGCTGTTGGCAGGGTCACCCATTCCAAACAGGTCAAAGGATAATGATCCATCGGTCTTCCAGGTGCGGGGGTTCAGCTCAGGGTTAATGCCCTTGACTGGTCAGAAGTATCGTTACGGAAACAGCAATGATGAATCCTTCTATATCTGTATGTGACCATATGGACAAGCAGAGATGAAGGACCTACATTGCTTCCCAATTCCAATGAAGGGCAGTGCATTCTAAAGTAACATAACCTCATTTTTATTGTAGGCACATGACAACTTCTAGATTCAATGATTTTGATTCTACTTCACCCATTGTCTTTTGTTTCTAGACTCTTCTGTTTCCTAATCTCACCTGCTTTCACTTCCACAAAACAACAAATTTCACAACATACGTTAGTAGTAATAAACCTGATTCTGATTTATTTCACCTCCCTTTAAAGTGCTTAATCTCTCCTGCCCCTGTCCCATTGCAAATCTTTCCTTTTGTAGTGTTCTTCCTCTTCACATTCCCAACTTTTCACAGTTCTGATGGAAGCTTATTGGTTGGAAAGAATTCTGTTTCTCTGTGTCTGACCTGCAAAGTATTTACTGAATTCTCTGCATTATGGAGGTTCACAATGTTGCTAACAATAATACATTCAATAAGAACATAACTGGTGTCTACCTCACTGTCAGTTTCCTGTAATAATCCCTTGTTTCCCTCAATATCTAAAAATCTGTCATCCTTATTTTAAAGATACTAAAGTCTTCACAGTACTCTTTGGTAAAGAATTGCAAAGATTCTCTATCCCCACATGTAGAAATTTCTGATTATCTCTATTCTGAATGTTCAGTGTCCAATTTTATGCAAAAACACAAAATGCTGGAGGAACTTGGTGGTTAAGGTAGCATCTATGGAGGGAAATGAACAGTTGATTTTTTTCAGGCCAAACCTTTACCTGCCCAGATGAAGGGTCTCAGCCTGAAATGTTGACTAAACTGTCATTTCCCTCCGTAGATGTGACCTGACACACTGAGTTCCGGCAGCATTTTGTGTATTGCTCCAAATTTCAGCATCTACAGTTTGACTTTCGTTTTATTTTAGGACCTTTTTTCCAAATTCTAGGCATCCAACTCCATTCCTTCATCTACCTTGATAAACCCCAATTAGTAGATCTTGAGTTTTCATTTATTTTATTTAGAGATACAGCACCGTTAACAGGACCTTCTGGTCCAACAAACTCTCGCTGTCCAATTACACCCATCTGACTAATTAACCTACAGCCTTTGTCTTTGGAATGTGGGAGGAAACTGGAGCAGGCGAGCGTACAATGACCAAATGGAATCCAGGTCACTGGCGCTGTAACAGTGATATGCAAACTGCTATGTTACTGTGTCATCCCATGTCTACAGATCCTTTCCCTAGTTCACTTGCTATCTCCCCCATCACCAGCAATTCCCAGTCAATGCTAGAAAATAAACAATGTTATGAGTCAAATCACATGAATGTTATCCTGAGCAACATTAATCAACACTAACAGGAACAGCCACCTTCTATCACGTGTACATTAAAACAACTCTCATATTTGCCGGCATTACAACATTCAATGCATTTCAAAGTACTTGACCCTATCTGTAGCACTTTGTTATGTTTACAAGAGATGCGACAAGGTGCTATATAAGCAAGTTTTTAAATTAGGAAAAAGTGATGAGGCTTAGATGTGTTATTTATCTAGATTAACCAGTAACTCATTCAGCAATTCAGCACTTGATGATATCTTGGGTAACAAATTAGTAAATATTTTAAGTGCACAACCACCAACTTGCATTAGACTTGTAGAAAGCAGCCAGGCCTGGATATTTTTGTTAGTAACATTACTGCAAACAACAGCCTATGGAGAAATTCTGATTTTTAAATAACGGCATTCACCATTATCACTCCAACAATAACTGTGGCATACTTATGCATGTGTTGAATAATTCAGAAATCTTAGCAATTCTTCGATTCAATTATTCCTTCATGAGGTGTGTTGTTTGCAGCCTTGTGCACTCCATTCAAAAGCAATCATTGGAAGTTTGCAAGCTAGATGTTGCACTCAAACCGAACTGAAATCATAACTGTGTGCTTATCCCAGGTCCTGCCAGGTAAAGTACCATGTCCAAAAGTTTTACTTTTAGTAAGAATCTACTGGAACAATTCAGTGAGGTGGGGGGAGGAGGAGAGAGCGTTGTTAATGATTCGCATTGAGACTTTGCATGAGGACCCCCTCCTTCCAGATATGCTACTTAACTGGCTGATTTCCTCCAGGTTGTTTATAGCTCCAGATTCCAGCATCTGAAGTCTCTTGTGTGTCTTTAGGTACGTACATTTTAATTCACTTGCATACAAAATACTATTATCGACAATATTTCAGCATATAAACAAAAATACTGGAGTATTTGGTGGCTCAGGTTGTCCTCAAACTGAAATGTTAAATCTGCTTCTCTTTCCAGAGCTGCTGCTTGATCAGCTGGATAACTCCAACATTTTTGCCCTTATTTGAGATTACCAGTGTACGTGCTACTTTGCTTTTCAATTATTCCATTTTTTATGGGCTGAGAATTCTTTACTTGGGTAGCCAGCCAGCTACTACTTATAATGACACCAAGGAATCCATTTAGCCTATGGGTCCATGTTAGCTGTAAGGGTTACCAGCCTATTAGTTCCTTATCTGCAGTGGTCCTGTAACTTATTCTCTTTCACATATGCCTTCAACTCCCCTTTGATATTTCTTGTGCCAATTATATCACAGCCAATGAGCATGAATTTACACTTAAGGAAATTCATGTCAGAAGACCACTACATCATTATGGGCAGGCTTTTCTTTGAGTTCATCTCATTACTGACCACAAATTCTAGGACATCCAATCAGGTATGTGTGGCAGAGTAAGCCACTGTCATTCAGAAGTGCTGTTAATGAGCTTCTCTGAAACTGGATTCGTGTGTGGATGGCCACTGTCTGCTTGATACAAATGACTACAAGAAATAAACACTAATTAATTCTGCAATATTAAGTAATGCAACTTGAGATATGTTCTGACAACCTGTACCTGAGAGTTTGGCCGAGTGTCTTCTATCTCCTCAGATCGACCTCTTTCAGGACTCCAAGCCCCCGTCTGCTGAAACATTTTTTGAGCTCGATCTGTGACCCAAGATTGACTTTCCTTCATAATCCCATCCTGTGGTCTTTGGGCAGAGGAATCATGCCTTTAGTAAGGACATCAATACACATAATAATGAAACTAGTCAATACAAGGCAGAACATCTTAGTACATCACCTTCCTTGTGAGATGTTAAACAGAAGCTTCAAGGAGCAATAGTGTACCCTTCTACACTGGAACACAGAAATTGACTTAGAGAAGTGGCACTTCTCATGGATGTTTCTCAGGGTAACAATCATAGCAAAGAATATGGAGGAAACAATGTGCAAAAGTTATCTGAAGGAAGCTACCCTTTCTAAAAGCAATGCAGACTACACCCTCATTCAGCTCATCTTGTGATTTATCAAGGTGAGGAGTGAGTGCCAAATACTGTGACATTTTCTGAAACCAATAGGAGTGTTTAGAAACAATATAAAGCTCTCTAGCCAGTATCTGACTATAGACCATTTCCCAAAGGCCATTTCTAGTACGCTGCCCATTGCCTCAGATGAGGTGGTGAATTAGAGGGTGGCTTTATTCCTGCCTAGTTGGAGGTGGACTTCTGACTCCATTCCATTGCCTTCAAGGAACAGCCATTGCACAGTTCACTGCAAAGAGGGTGTGGGCATGATGGTGTCTATGTGTGTGAATTAACTTCTTGTGGCAGGGCCGAGTCACTATTGGACCTCTTTGCATGAATTATTTCAAATGAGGTCACCACTGCAGTCTGGACAGAGTAAAATCGTGGTCAGAGTGGCAAAGGCCTTCTTCAGAACTGAGTGAAAGCTTTCATTTTGCAGAGATATCTGAATGATTAAGTTAACCACCATTCAACAAATGTTCCCCTTGATTGATCTATATTTTTTATTTAAGTATATTACTAGGTGGCTGTATTTCCACTTTGTGAACTGTTCATGTTCAGAATCTTATTGTAAATTTGGGAAGATCTACGTTACAATTGGTGATACAAGTGGAAAAACATGCTCAAAAGGCATTCCTCAGTTTAGTATTCTTAGCCTCTTATTACTATGCAAATGTTTGTTTATATATATTTTCTATATTTTGCAACAACTATGCTTTGAGTATTTCATTGGGTGATACAGACAATGGCATCTGCTTTTTATTGTAAAGAGTGCACATGAGAAGGGTGCATTAGTAGAGTCATGAAGTTAAACAGAATTGACAAAGGCTCTTTGCCCAAACTGGTCCATGCTGACCAGGATCCCCAAGGTAAAGAGGCGGACCGGAGTGTTTCAGTTTGAGATTATGAGGGAATTGTGTAATTAGTATCACTGTCTTAATGAAGGAAAATAATGAAAATTCAGTCCTCTGGTACACTAATTACTTGGGTCTTTTATTGGCTCCATACTACCTCCTACAAGTTTTTGCCTCTTGCTTTTTAAGAAAATTGGAAGATTTAAAAGCAAAAAGGAGAATTTTCAACTCTACATGCTTGGGGAGCCAGTATAGTGAACATGGATGGGATTAATAGGAAAGTAGAAAACTGTATTCTTGTTTATTCCCTAATAAGGTGTGGACCTGTGGTGGCAAAACGTGCTTTTATAGTCTCCCTACCTGCACTTAAACTGAATGGTTTTCTGGGGCAGTTCAGAGACAACCTTATCCATGTAGGCCAGAGTAGGTTATGATGATGGGATAGTATTCCCCAAAGAACATAAATAAAAAGTATGTTTTTTTTCCTGGCAACTTGATAGTTTCATGCATGAAAGTTGGAGTTGGCTCCTTTCGGTAACATCGTAGAGGACTGTCATTGACTATAGAACCATCTGAGGAACTTCTGGTTTTAGCCAACTCTGAGAAAGCCACCTCTGGCAGTCATAACAACATCTGGTTATGTGGCACCTTTAACAATTTCTAGTGGAACTCACATCATAATCAGCACTCAGCAAACTGATACCTGTGGTGGCAACATCCACACATGAGAGAGAGGGGCCGTGGAATTAGGATTAATACAGCAGGATGGGAGAAGGCTTGTTGGAGTGTAAAAAAGTATTTACAGTTAGTCTATATGTGTGTTATTGCTCTGTGGGTTTTGTGCATTGATTTGAGGTTTAATCCAAGAACATTTGGAAATGCAGAACTCTGTTCAGATATAGACTGACGTCATCTCAGTCTCATTGCCTACCTTGGATTAAACAGAAATGATTCTGAAGAGTGTAACAGCAGAGATGCATGCTTTGGAGCATAAAAGAATTTCTCCTGCGGTAACAGTTCAGCATATTACTGAGCAAATACAGAAACTATTAAGTCTTCAAAGACTAATTGAGCTAATAGTTAGCACTTGGGAGCTTTTTCTTGTGCATTCTGTACGTAACATTAACCTCACAGGCACAAATGTAACCTCCCATTCTCAGTCTTGTTGGTCCAGCACTACTTTCTCAGTTAGAGATATTGATGATCCAATCAATTAAAGGATTGAAAGAGCAAAGAAATTACAAAGTTTGGAAAAAATAGGGTGGTGGATGGGTGGAACTCACTCCTAAAGGGAGTGGTGGAGGCAAATGTATCAAATGGTAAATGGAAAAGCAGGATACACATTCAAGGGGGGAAAAGAATAGAGGGATATATTGATGTGAGTGAGATGACTAGGAAGAAGCTCACGTGAATCATTAAACAGTGTGGAATGTGGTCTGAATTCTCTGATACTGAATATCTATTTCAATCATCTCAGTAAGGAAGTTTAGAAATATCGATGAAGCAACATCGTCAACATGTGTATTTTGATTTTAAGGCGCAAATCAATTAAAAAAAATATAGTCCTAACTTGAAATGGGTATATAACCCAAGTGAGTTCAAATCCTAATCTGAACTCAGGACCCACAAATCCCAATCTGATTATGTACCTGTATCTAAAACCAAATATGGATACGATGCAAATATAATTACATTGGAGATTTAGTGTCCCAATGAAAATTACAATCACAGAGGACAATTACAAATATTATTCTCAACTATCATACCAGGACTTAATTTATGTTTTTGGATTGTTTCTAAAGAGCACAGTGAACTTGGTGGAAATACCTCTCAGTGACTGGATGAGTGAGAGTGTGGAGTAAATATCTTTTTTACCTTGTAGCCTGTGGATCCCACAGAAGGTCAGATAAATAGTGATGTCAATCATATTAATGTAGATCAGCTCACCCTCCTGACTCTTGAGGTGGAATAAAGCAAAACTAAAGAAATAAGTTACAGCTGTACAATTTAAGTGTAAACATAATTTACATATTTCACTAACTGAGTGATTTTTCTGCACAATAGTTCCAGTAGGGATTTACTTGGGGATTTGTGATTAACCTAATAATCCACTCTCAACTTTGCAGCATCTAATCCTCTTGGCCTGTTAAATCCATGGATTACATTATGAATGAACTCATTGGCATTGGAACTTACAGGGCATTCCCAGATAGATGCTGCTGCTCCGGCAAAGTGCTCTGCCCTGGATCCATCTCCTGGGTAGGTGACGGTGGCTCCATGCGCTGAAATAGTAATGGCGTTCGATTCTGTGTGAGATATAACATGGCCTAGGGCTGGCATCAGACAGACTTATGGGAATGAAGATATCAGATTCAGAATGTGATGCCAAAGAAGATTCATTTACTTCCCAGGTCCCTGTGGATTCTGGGAAAAAGGAGGTCATTTAACACCATGGTTCTGTGCGAGCTGTCTAACTCATATCCTAAATATACACATAAATTACTGCTTATAAATATTACATAAAAAGGAATCGGTTTATTTTCTGTCACAATCATAATGCATAGGGAAAACATAGCTTATGAAAACATTTTTGATGTAGAAATTTGTATCATGGGGGGAGGTTTAGGCTGAGGTGGAAGAGGGAGAGTAGCCCCCTATGTCTGAAGTTAGGGAGAGGTTCAATGTGATTAGACTGAAGACCAGATACTTCTCTTTCCATGACAAGACAGACAATCAAAGCTGTCCATACAAAGCTCAAATAAGCTACTTTCAGACTTCAGAACAAATGTCAAAAAACATACCCAAAGAAAATCTCCTTAAAAATATCATTGTGTTCCTTAAAGATAGCCTCCAAAGAAATAATGGGGGATAAAAGATTACATTATGTTTAATAGACTGCCTCGGGGCAGAGTTCATATCTCACATGGGGAACTTGATACCTATTGAATGCATCTCACACATCTCATATGAACTACTAATGCCAGTAATGGTGAGCATTAAATTAGTGAGATGTTGCAAAATGACATTAATTCAATGCTCCTCCTACCCTCTAAACCTGACCTGATCTGGTATAAGGATGAGTCCAGACCCAAAGCTATCTGGCTGATTCTTTACTGGCCTATGAAACAGAGGTTAATTTGGAAATGGTCAATAAATATAGGCCTTGCCATCGACATCTCATGGTTAAATTTCAAAAAGGTTATCACTTTCAATGGACTGAAGACTGCTGTAACACGATCAAAATAAAGTGCTGGAGGAAATTCAGCTGGTCAGGCAGCATCTGTGGATAGAAATGAACAGTCAACATTTTGGGATGAGACCCATTCATCTGAACCCGATATGTCAATTGTTTTATTTCCCTCCACAGATGCTGCCTAACCCACTAAATTTGTTTTTGTTGCTCCAGACTCCAACATCTGCCGTCTCTTGTGTCTCCATGTTCAAACTAGAAGTTTAGCAAAGACTACGTTACAATATATTGTCCTGTTGTGTTCCTATGGTTCATGTTCCCATGCCCTTTTACAGGAAGAAGAGGGAGAAATCATTATCTACTCTTGGGACAAGGAAAGGAGACACATACTTCACACCGATGCAACAGCCTTCCTAGGAGATGACTTCAGAACAACAATGGCAGTGGACCTACTGACTGAAGAAGCAGGGTAACTAAGCAAAGTGAAAATGGGATACAGATTGACTCCTGGGATTATTATGTGCTTTACAATTGTTTGGAAGAAGCTCCCGAGGATAGTAATTTAAACTTGGTAAATGTCTTAAATTTGATTTTGGAAGATTTCACAATCTGCTGACAGATTTAATGTTAAATGACCATCCTGAGTAAATGAATGTCATCTGAACCCAAAGCATTCATTAAAAGAAAGATCATGCAGGTAACTAGCATCTCTTCAGTGCTTTGAAGGCAAGATGCAGAAATGAAATCCGGGGTAGACCTTTCTCCATTATTTTCCCAACAGTCTTCAAGATGAAACTCTTTTCTTTTGATTGACATTGTAGGTTGGCAAAAACAAAAAGAACAAACTTTTTTGATGCCATTGTGGAAGACCGTAACTTGGCATACTCCTTTTACCAATGAGCCAATGTGAACTGACAAACTGCCCAGTCAAAATCAGTGCCAACACCTGAGCACTGTTCAACCAACTATTCATTGAATAACAGTTTCAGTTGCATAAAATTAATTTGGCAATCTCAACAAATTTTTGTTGCTTACAAACTATGTTTGACATGGCTGTCTAAGGTCTGAATGTGCCTTAAATGTTAAAACTGGCTTATGATAATAAACCAAAAGCAGGATATGCCATACGAGTATTTGTACACATTGTGTGAAATTTCCAAAGAGAGATGTTTATCAGTATTTGTCAAACTGACCCTTCCTCTCCCCCTTTTGCTGAAGACACTGACTTGCATCATGTAGCTGCATATTGGAGTTTCCTGTGCGTGAATTGGGCATTAGCTTCAAATCCAAGAGTGACCCCAATTTTGAAGTACTTAATTGACTGTAAAGCACTTTGGTGCGTCTAGGAAGGGATGTGGAAGATGCTTTAAAGTGTTTTAAGTAACACTTAATATTGAGTGCATTTTAAAGCTTGTCGTCTTCAGTTGTAACATTGGTTATCGATGGATAATTTTAACACCACGCTAATCTATGACTAGGAGCAGCAACTGGCCCAGTTTCATACATGTGCACTATGTGAGGTCACAAAGCATTCAAAATAAATAGGATCCTGACCTGGAAGAATTAACTACAGAGAGCAAATCAGTGAGAAATGTATGGAAAATCTATAAGCACTAATATCCCTTGAGGAAATTCAGAGGTCTTATATAAAAAAATGTTCACAAAATTCAACAACATTCAAAGCTTGACACCATCTAGGACAAAGCAGATTGCTTGGCTGACATCCCATCTATCACCTTAAACTTTTGCTTCCTCCACTACCAGCACACCATGGGAGATATCACTGAAATACAAACATTTGTTAAATATGTTTTAACTCCAGACCAAGGACCTGGAGGAATGTTGAGATTTATCTTCCAACTATGGATCCTCAGAAGCAATTTCCTTGTATTTTTTCCTTGGTTGACTGTGTTAAATGTGACGTAAAGCGGAGGCTGGTTATTCTCCTTTGGAGACAATAGAAATGAATTTGTATGGTAGACTATCACAGCTGATATCATATTGTGTCTTCATTGCACAGATTGAAGTCAAATTTCTGCCTCTCAAAGATTGAGTCTTGTTCCCTTTGCATTTCAACATCCTGATATTAATTAAAGCTTGTGCTGCAAAGCAGTTTTGCTCTTGGATCGACCCATTTCAAACACCGCAAGCCTGCCACCATCAGAAAGTAACATGAAGAGGAACCAGATAGGAAGGTCGAATGATGCATACTCCATGGTTTGGATACCCCAGATTTGCTGAGATGCAAAAATAACCAGGTTGGAAGCTCAGCATTGCCAAAGGAAAGTTCCATTCTCTGCTATTGTGAATTCTAATGTGAAGGCCAATGAATGGGAATGTGCAAGAAGCAAACATCACAAAGCAAAATTGTAAGCCGAGCAAATTAAGGAAAGCTTTGTTATTTCTCTGGGTGAGTCTTTGTTTTGCAGTTCTCGTTTTTTTAGGGTGCTGTCTGATAAAGTCTGTGATTGAATAGATGCTCTCTGCTACACTAGTACCTGCTCCTCATGGAGTAGCTGTAGCTTTTTAGCTTTGCTCTGCCGGTAGTATTCCATGATCATCATGGCCGCATAGATCTTCCCTACCGTGAGATCCGTAGCTGCAGGAGGGGAAAGGTGAGAGGATAAATTAGAAAGCAGGAAACAAAAGTTAACCTCGCTATAAGTTACTTGTTGACATCCCATCCCCAGACTTCTGTTAGTTTTTCACCTATTTTCTTCCAAATTCCTAAAACTGGTTAACTTTTTCAAGCAGTCATTAGGGTGAATACATTTTTTGATCAACTTATTTTACATTAACCACAGTGCTTTTTCATGAAGGCAACTCCACAGAAAGCAAAATACATAAGCAATCAGCTTTGGAGTTACCTATTAGCCAAGATTAAATTAGTTTAATTTATTATTACATAAACCTGAGTGCAATGAGATGCCTTGTTACAGAATCCTACAATACAATCATACCTTAATTTTTAAATTACCCCACACATGGAACTCTTCCCCAAAACCCTGAAAGTAAATGTCTTTAAGCAATGAGAGTTCTCACTGAATCTTTTATCATTCCAGATTGTGGGTTTTATATCCTCACTGAGCTGTGCGACAAACAAAATCCTCCTATTTCTAGTTTCTTTGCTAATTACAACACACTTGCCAGAGGAATCAGTTATGGGATGGAAGAGTTCAAGCCACCCGAGTACCTCACTGACCTGGACAGCTCGTGGGCCCAAGTGTTGTGAGTTAAACCAGCTGCTTTGAATTTCACACTATAACTATAACCTGTGCCAGATAAAGCAGTTGTATTTCTCCAGTAATAAAATGGTAGGAAGATACATAGTTAACAATAAAAAGCAAAACGTCAATATTACTGTGGTTGTAAAGTGCTTAATAAAGTTCCAGAAAATCAATATAACCATGGCAGCAAAGTGATAAAGAGAAAATAAAAAGTTCGTTGTCATCACTTGCCTCTTGTATTTATGATTTACGTGGAAAGAAAGTTTTTATAATTGAGTAGAATTCTCTAGACAATCGTATATTAATGTGAGTATAGAATCACAATAAAACTTCAATCCTGTATTGTTCTAACCTCATGGGAATGCATATAATCTGTTGCCCAAGGTAAAAGGATAAATCAGTCCAGTGTGAAGAGTAAGGGGAAGAGGAGGAAATGGAGTAGTACGGTTACAATAAACTAGTTATAAAGAGAAGCTAAGCCAAGAGTTTGAGGAAGGATGACTCTCAGAAAATGAACTCAGAAATCATAATGAAGAATCTAGGATGAAGACACCAAAGCAGGAATTTTCCCTGGAACACTGCAGGATTAAGAAGATTACAGTAAAATGCATGGCTGAAGGATTGATGTGGGAGAAGTGGGTTTGAAATCATGGGAAACTGGCACCAGTATTGGGGAAGTAGGGAGTTATTCCATTCGGATGGGCCCCACCTGAACCATGATGGGGCCTGGATCCTGGTGAATCGCATAACTAGGGTTGTGGATAGGGCTGTAAACTAAATGGGGGGGGGGGGGGGGAGGTTCAACAGATTGAAGAAATATGGATAAAGTAAAAGGGAAAAGTGTGGATAAAGATAAAGTAAAAGTTAAGGAGAAAGTTCAAGTGCGTAAGAGACAAAGATTATTCGATTTTAAAGGCACAATGAGTGTAAGGGCACCTTATCTGAATGCTCGTAATATTCATAACAAGATTGGTGATTTAATGGCCATACAGTGGCACAGGCAATAAACCAAGAAATATCTGAGCCATGTAAGAATGGAACAGCAGTTATCATGGGGAACTTTAACTTGTACATTGGGTGAATCAAGTTGGTCAAGGCAGTCTTGAGGAGGACTTCACAGAATGCATATGTGGTAGCTTTCTTGAACAGGATGTTTCTGAACCTACAAGGGAATATGCTGTCTTGGATCTGGTCTTGTGCAATGAGACAGGTAAAATTAGTGATCTTGTAGTTGGGGATCCTCTTGGAAAGAGTGATCACAGTATGACTGAGTTCCTGATACAAATGGAGAGTGCACTAGTTTGATCTAAAACTAGTGTATCAGGTGTAAACAAGAGAGACTACAATGGGTTGAGGGATGAGTTGGTTAAGTTAGACTGGGAACACAGGCTATATGGTGGGACAGTTGAGGAACAGTGGAAGACTTTCAAAGAGATTTTTCATGGCTCTCAACAAAAGTATATTCCAGTTAAAAGCAAGGACAGCAAGGGTGGGGAGAGCCACAACTAAGGAAATAAAGGAAGGCATCAAATTAAAAGCTCATGTATACAAAGTCGCCAAGACTAATGGGATACTGGAAGATTGGGAAAACTTTAAAAAGCAACCAAGACCCACGTGAGCAATAAAGAAAGAAAGGGAGGATAGATTATGAAAATAAACTAGCACAAAATATAAAAACGGATAGTAAAAGTTTTTATAATTATATAAAGCAGAAAAGGGTGGCCAATGTGAACATAGGTCCCTTGGAGGATGAGAGGGGGAATTGACATTGGGTAATGAGGAAATGGCTGAGGCTTTGAATTACTATTTTGTGTAGGTCTTCACGGTGGAGGACACGTCTAACATGCCAAAGAGAGATGTTATGGATGTGAGGTGAAGACCTCGATATGATAACTATCACTAAAGAGGTAGTGCTGAGCAAACTTGTGGGCCTAAGGATAGATAAGTCCCCTGGTCCTGATGGAATGCATCCCAGGGCACTGAAAGAAACAGCAGAGGTTATAGTTGAGGCTTTGGTGATAATTTACCAAAACACTCTGGACTTTGGGCAGGACCTGGCAAATTGGAAGAAGGCGAATGACAACACTTTTCAAAAAAAGGATGTAGGGAAAAGGCAGATTACTATAGGCCAGTTAGTGTAACATCTCATACAACACGCTGGAGGAACTCAGCAGGTCGGACAGCATCCGTGGAAATGAGCAGTCGATGTTTTGGGCCGAGACCCTTCGTCAGGACTGAAGAGGGAGGGGGCAGGGGCCCTATAAAGAAGGTGGGGGGAGGGTGGAAGGTGCCAGGTGAAAAACCAATCATAGGAAAGATCAAGGGGTGGGGGAGGGGATGCAGGGAGGGGATAGGCAGGAAAGGTGAAGAAGGAATGTAAGGGGAAAGCACCGTGTAGTAGAAGAAGGCAGAATCATGAGAGGTGATAGGCAGCTGAAGGAGGAGGCAGAGTGAAACTGGGATGGGGGAAGGGAGAGGGAAGGAATTATCCGCTCCGTCCGCCACAACAGACAGGATTTCCCAGTTGAGGATAGATAAGGATGCATGGAGTTGAGGTGATGTATTAGCATGGATAGAGGATTGGTTAACCAGTAAAAAACAGAGTTGGGATACATGATTGTTACTCTGGTTGGCAATTAGTGGTGAGTGATGTGCCGCAGGGGTTGGTGCTAGGCCTACAACTGCTCATGATGTACGTTAATGATCTGGAAGAGGGAACAGTGTGTAGTATATCTAAGTTTGCTGATGATACTAAACTGAGTGGAAAACCAAATTGTGCAGAGAATACAGAGAGTCTGCAGAGAGATATAGATAGGTTAAGTGACTGGCAAGGGTCTGGCAGATGGCGTACAATGTTGGTGAGGCCCATTTGGAGTACTGTGTGCAGTTCTGGTCTCCTTACTTGCTTTAGAGGTGGTGCAGAGGAGGTTCACCGGGTTGATTCCAGAGATGAGGGGGTTAGATTATGAGGAGAGATTGAGTCGCCTGGGACTGTACTCATTAGAAAGGATGAGAGGAGATCTTATTGAAACATAAAATTATGAAAGGGATAGATAAGATAGAGGCAGGAAAGTTGTTTCCACTGGTAGGTGAGACTAGAACTAGGAGACATAGCTTCAGGATTCAGGGGAGTAAATTTAAGACAGATGAGGTGGAACTGCTTTTCCCAAAGAGTGGCGAATCTGTGGAATTCTCCGCCCAATGAAGCAGTGGAGGCTACCTAAGTAAATATGTTTAAGACAAGGTTGGATAGATTTTTGCATAGCAGGTGAATTAAGGGTTATGGGGTAAAGGCAGGTAGGTGATGAGTCGATGGCCAGATCAGCCATGATCTTATTGAATGGTGGAGCAGGCTTGACGGGCCAGATGGCCGACTCCTGCTCCTATTCCTTATGTTTTTAGGTCTTGTAAAGTACAAGGTGAAAAACGACAATAAAAATATCACAATTATTGGAGATCTAGAGCAGAAACAGAAATGACTGGAAACGCTCAGACGGTCAAACAGAGAGAGAGAGGGAGAGCCAATATTTCAGGCGAATGACCCTTCATCTGTACTGTAAATGTAAGAAAACAAGCATGTTTTAAATTGTGGAGAGTATGAGGAGAGAACAGAGGGCATGCCTATGATAGCACATAGACCAAAGTTGTCAAGCTAATTGCTGCTGCCAAAATTTAAAGCAGCGGTGTTGAAGATTAAGATCAGGACCTGAATCCAGAATGCCATTTCTTGGATTTAAGTTTTCACCATCAGAAATGTACAGCACTACTCTATACCAGAGAAACACTGGTTTCAGAGCATGAATGGTTCACTGTTAATTAAACAAGTGAGGAAATCCAGCTATCAAGAACTGCTGATAACAAAACAAACATGTAGCATATAGCTTGTGGCTGCAGTGTTTTCTGCCTTTCAGAAAATGGAGATGAAATTGGAAACTTTGGTTCATTATGACAATTGAGCATATGAAATGAAAACAGGAACAGTAGGCAGTGCATTAAAATCTAACCTTACAAAAATATTTTAGCTGATTGAGCAAATGGGCAAGGCCTTGGTAGAGAGATTTCAATGCAGGTAAGTATATGTTCTTTTATTTACACCTAAAACTAGAACAGATAAAGTCTAAATGATGTAAAGCAAGAACAGTCAAGGTCCAGGTACACAAATGATTAAAATACCTTCCACTGTTTCAGAAAATACTTAAACAGGGTAATAGAATCCTGATCTTCACATTCAGAGGATTGTTGTGCAAAGGAGTAAAGTAATATTTCAGCAACTCAAGCTCAGGCTAGACCACACAAGGAGCATTGAATGGCTGAAAGCCGTTCCAGGCAGCACAATAAAGGATGTATTAAATGAGCCGTCACACTGGTTTACCAATGAGCCTGAACAAAATTACATGACACAATTGCACAACTAGGCCTGTATTCATTAGAGTTCACATTTCAAGGGAAGATTTAATTGAAGTTTTCAAGATAGTACAGGAAGCTATCTGGGGGTTGATGGAGACAAACAGTTTTCATCAATTACTGAGTTCTTGGCTGGGCAGCAAGGTCTAAATTTAGAGCCAATCTTTTCAGGAATGAAGTTAGGAAAGACATGCAGGAGATTGATAGAAATTTGGAACTCTATTTCAACAGGCATTTGATAGTAGGTCAATTCCTAATTTTAAATCTAAGATTGGCAGAAGAGGTTAAATGGCCATCTTGTTCAAGCCATGTTCCTGTCACAAGATCATTACTGACAAAATCATGGCAGGAATCTGGTTAACTGATTGGTTAAAATCTAAGGAGATGGCAAGGGGAAAAGCAAAATAAAGCTTTACTTACATTTATGAGGTGTCACTAGCAGATCAATTGTCTTCTGGGAGAGATTTGGCCAAATGGACATCATCTCCTTCCTCAACTCCCGGTCCATTTGGTGCTTGTCAGCCCCTCCTAACAAAGAAGTAGGCAATATGGGATTGATCAATACATTTAATGCTGACTAAGCCATTATGGCTGCAAGAAATGTCTCTATGGGCAACCTATGAGGAGCTATATTTCCTCTGCCACCATATTAAAATACAAACGTTTGTATCTTCAAATGTAACTAGCACATGGGGTTGATTCGGCATCGTCACTATACTTTGCAGTGTATAGGCCATTAAGGGTTACCTTTTGGCAGGATATTTTCCTTGTCCAGAAACAAAATAGCCCTGTAGCTACTGCATGCCTTGAAATATTTAGCTATTAAGGGGGAATGAGCTGCAGATGAATAGAAACCACTTTTGCTGATTGTGGTCCAGTATTAGGGGAAATCTAATAATTAGAGCCTGGGCAGTGGAAATTCAGAGATCCTGTCACAGATATGAAACTGAATCAAATGTAAAGTTTAAATCTGAGATTGGTAAATTTCTAATTAAATAAGGTATTGAGAAAAATGGAGCAATAGGTTACGTTACAGATCTGGCTTGACCTCACCAGGTTTGAGGGATTAAGTGACTGTGTGTTCCTAACAGGGATTACAGAGAAAGTCCTTGCCTAGTCTGGCCTATGTATGAGTCCAGCAATGTGATCAAATGTGACTGACCTCTGAAATGGAGAGTTCACAGCCAACCAAGGACATGCATTAAGTGTTGCAGCCAACAATGCTCACATCTTGTAAACAAAGGAAAGTAAATGATCACCCCATAATGACAGTTATCCTGCACAGAGTGGATATAGAAATGATGTAGTAGGAAAGTCTAGGATCTGAGGGCACAACCTCAGAAAAAGTGGTTGTACCTTTAAAACTGAGAGGAGGAGGAATTTTGTCAGCAAAGGGTGGCAAATTTGTGGAGTTCATTATCACTGAGAGCTGTGGAGGCCAAGTCAATGGTTGTATTTAAGGTGGAGGTAGATAGATTCTTTATTGGTAATGGGGTTAAGGGTTATGGAGAGAAGGCAGGAGAATGGGGTTAGAAATCAGTCATGATTGAATGGTGGAGCAGACTTGATGGGCTGAATGACCTAATTCTGCTCCTTTATCTCATGATGCCGCAGGAATCAGATGCTCAGCAAATGCCTGGATGCCTTCGCATGAATTTTCTCTTAGCTTATTATTTCCCGCAGTTTGACGTTGGTGATACAGCCTTACCTTTAGCTATTTTGATGTCCAAGGCTGTTCTAATCAAAGCCATGAGAGTGGAGTTGAAATGCACGCTGTTGTCCTCGGCAACTGGCAAGTCCATTCGCAAGAGCCTCTGTGGAGAAGCAATCACACAACAGACCTAGCCCAAAGCACCATTAGCCATCTGGTGCAAAGCAGAGGCAATTGAGGCTCCTTTCAATATAGTTTCAAACAATTCATTCCATTTATGTACTTAGACACAGGTGCAATCAAATACAATGCACACACACATCCACACACTCACTCACTCTCTCAGACACATACGCACACGCACATAGTCCGCGGGACAGAACACAATGCATGGGCATTCCCAGATCCAGTTGAGGTACTGACATTCATTTCACAAACACAGAGGGATGCAGACACATGCAGCATGCACACAGATACTCCCACAGAACAAGCAATGCAGTTACACTAAACACAGAAGCTTCTAGGATAAGACGCTGGATTCCATTCGCAGCTATGCTAATGCTTAAAATCTGCTCTCCCAGTGCAATGGAGCATCATTCAGAGATCATTAACAGCGGCATCCATTTGTTCCTATGTGAATTAGAGATGGTGCATTTGCTGCAATTGAAGTAATGGAATGACTTAAAAGATATTTTCGTCAGAGAAGTGTAATGCCAGTAATGGGAGAGGGAGGGAGGAGAGAATAATACGGAGAGGAAGACCATGGTAAAGACAGGATGGAAAGAGGTTTACACATGAGCAGGTGTAAAAAAGTGACAGAACTTGACTTGTGCTGATTGAGGAATGGTTGGGACCATTTAAAGCTCAATTGTTCCAAAGGTTGTTCCTTAAAGGAAATACTAAGGGGAGTAAAGCCACAATATTTTTGTATTTGTTGTCTGTATTGTACTCTAAAAGCTTGTATAAAAATCTCTGTCTTGGTATCAGTATCCCAATAAACAGAGTGGGGAGCTGTCATCTTATATTTGGTAAAATAAATTTGAGAAGTACAACTCAGAAGAGTTTGGAGAGTATTAATATCAGCTGGACAGACTTTTGAATATAAGATGCCTGACAGAAACATGAGGTCTGCTCACCCCAGAATTGCTATTCTTTGGTTCAGAATCCAAACTGGAGTCTTGCCTGAGTTTTGCTCCCGGGAGTGGGGAATGGTCAACCACTCATCATCAGGGTGTTGACGCAAAGGCCACAGACTCCAACTGATGTGTGCATTTTGCTTTTGCCAAAAACTGAGTGTGTGCCCACCACTGGAGCTTCTCTAGAATTTATTACGATGTCACCAGAGACCCAGTAATTTTCATGAATTACCAAGGAGTCCATATCCAACTGTGACACATCTCTGGCAACTTCAATTCACTCTCTTCTTGCATGGCAGACTTTAAAATCTCTAGGAATATGTAACAGGACTGATTTAGTCAATGAATGACTAATCTTATGTGTGTACTCAGAAGCTGCTTGGGTCCAAGGTAAAGCGATCAACATCTCTGCAGCAATGTTGTGGTGCAGGGAGGAGGGTACATTAAGTAAGGGTTACCTACACTCACTACTGCTGTAAGAGTTATTCAACTGATGGTAAAATGATTCATGTGGTCGTTGCCACAGCAGCTCAGAAATGGAATGCAAGAGCATTAACAGGCTTAATAAACCATTCTTCCCAACAGCACAGACATTTCCTGGCACTCCTTGTAGCCTTATCAGGAAGAACATGGAATGTCAAAGAAGATGAAGGTGAGGAAAATAAAGGAAAAGCCCATGGATCGAAGGGGGAAATTACAGATGAATGGAGACACATGTGGAAACCAGAAGGTAAAGATCAGAGGACAAATTCCAAAAAAACAAAACAAAATATTTAAATTTCTTAAAATATTTGGGCAGGTTCTGAGTGTAAACTGTTCTTCCATCAGTCGTCGTGTGATCCAAAAATGAAGAGGCTGGCTCTACTGTCAGAACGTCTGAGATGTTGGGAATCGATTTTGTGAATGTTTTTTATGAAAGTAACACCCCCAAAATGAAACTTTCCTTCTGATAGAGAATTTTACCAGCTAGATGATTCTTGGAATGCCTAATGTTGGCATCATCTACTGCCACTATTTGTGAAGGCTTTGAATTTATGATCAGATACACAGCAGTTTGCTTCCAGATTGAAAGGTGTGATTGGTGGATTAGTTAATTACTGAGGTAATATAATTAGCATAGGGAATGTGTTCAACAGTGGCATCAACATCTTCATGTTCAGGTTTGACAAACATAGTAGATAGCAGTGCCACAGCAATTTAGTAAGACATAAGTTTAGTCAAATATAGGAATCAATGCTGGACAAATGAAAGATGGATAGAGTGGAGGTGCATTTAGAGATCCAGTTACTTGGGTCATTAAAAACTCATGGACAGTTCCCAAAGAATAATAGAATAATGCTGGCCTTTATATCTGGAGTTCAAGAGGTAGATGATTTTTTTCCCCCCCGAGTTAATCAAGGTCCTGGCTAGACTACACCTGGAGTACTGGGAGCAGAATGATCGTAGAATGATGGACTGTGCTTGTATGGACAGTGTAAAATTCATAAAGATGATAAGAGGTCCAAGTGTTGACAATTATGACAAGTACCGTAATTATACAGACTAAGTTGCTTTGTTTGAAATTTAGAAGTCAATGGTGGGGCAATTGATAAAGGGAAACTGAAAGGAGCTAAAGTACATACTGGCAGCAGGTAATGAAGATTAAAATTTGCTTACTTTTGAGGGTTTGTCAGGGTTCTTCTGAGACTAAAGGCTGGAAATAGTCGTATTTGTAGAGTGTAGGGGAAATTTGGAACTCTTCCACAAATGGCATCGATTTTAAATTGATATTAATAGATTTATGTTAATCAAAAATAGTAAAGGAATGGTGAAATTAGAACATGGAATATAGCCAAGAATTTCTACTAACTAACAAAATTGGCTTGAGGTACTGTTCCTGTTGAATGGGATGTTATGAAATCACAGTGGAATATATCTTGGCGTAATTAGATGTGTATATTGTTCAACAACAGCAACAGTTTGATGTCCTTGAACAATATAAACAATAATTACTGTAAGAGTAATTAGTTATTGTTTATACTGGGGCCATTTTTGTTGCTGTTCTAATGAAATGAATGCTATTTCGTTGGACTAGCAGCAAAAATTTCCTCTGTTTCTTCATACGACATCATCAAATACAGCATCAAAGCTGAGCTACATAAGTAGATAAAAGGGTAGGTAGAAGCTTGGCCAAGAAGAGAGGTTAAATGATCATCTTAATAGCAGAGAGAGATTTATTTATTGAGTGGATTCCAGAGGTTTTGGCTTGGCAACTGCAGCTATAATCACCTACAAAGAAACAACTGCACTTGGGAATGATCTTGGGTGTCCAGCAGTGAGGGAACACAAGAGATCTAAGGTTATAGTGCTGGAGCAGAATTCAGAGACAGGAAGGGCAAGGAAGGATGAGGCTGATGAAGTACTAACTGAAATTGCTTACTGTCAGGGGTCAACAGCTAAGGAACAGTAGAAATGGGCGGGTAGCATTCAGTAGTGAATGGGGAGGGGTATATATGGACCATCCAAGGCTGAAAAGTATCAGAGGGGAGGGTGGACAACTTCCATGAGGTAGGGTACAAGATCAGCCACTACTGTTCATTAACCAATTGCTGTTTTAAATCATCTCCCTGTGAGGGGCATCAGACAAAGGACGGAGTAAAAATCTCTCAGTGTGAACAGTAATTAGTCTGTGATCCCAGGCTGTTCTAATACTCTGCACTTTAAGCCAGCAGTTTTCTAAGCCATATTTCCTGCGCCATCTCAACCTATTGTCTAACATACTGTACAAAGGACTTGATTGGCTATTATAGAAAAGGTATAAAGTAATATGAACTCCCTGATAACTATTCTAGATATTTATTGGTGTCTGAAATTTGCTGCCTTTCCCTGTAAATAAAGCAAACCAAGGGCATATTTGGGAAGTATATTACTCTGTGTGGTTCTCCTTCAACTGGAATGGCCGTGACGGTGAATGCCCCTTCCTGGGAGAAATTTCTTTGATCTCCCACAGAAAGTGTGTGGATGGAGGAGGTATCTGAGAACAGGGTAGTAATAAGTGAGGGACAAAGATCAGGAGAACCGGGCAGCAAAAACTCTGCAGCACTAAAGCATGATCTAAAGCAAAGATTGAGCATCTTTATTTTCTACAGCCTGAGTCCAGCAACAACATCTACATGCGATCAAAATTGCTGCCTTCACAACCAGTCCCTAATGCTTAAAAACTGGACGTTTATATTGCCTTAAGGATTAAAAAAAATTTGAGAAGAAAGACAAAATAGAAAAGAAATATTATCCATGGGCTAGAAAGGAGAGGAAATCATGAATTATTGTGCACTTATAAGTGGAGAATTCATGCCTCGGTTTGGTGCATTGTTTTGCCAACATTGGAACTTTTAATGAGGTATTCTGCTCTAGTTTTATTGGAGGACAGAATTTGCAGTATTTCAGTTAACACTATTCATAATGTTTGCAATTGAGAAAGTAATTAAATTGATTTTAACAATAAATATGCCATGATGTGGACAAGTAAATCAACACCAATTTATCTATCATGGATAATAGTTGGAGTTGCCTCATTGTTTTGCACAAGACGTGCCTTTCAATGTTGGCACATCTTTACACCGCAGCATGCAGGATGAACAGAACGCATTCATGATTAACTAGATGTGTGGTATGGAGGGAATAAAGGGACCAATACAGGTTAGAACTGCATTGACAGAAAGAAAATAGGTAATAGCTGGAAACGTTAGTAACAGCTAAACGTTCAGAGGTGAACTCGAAAAGTACTTGTTGCTCTCCTTCAGCCTAAATACCTGACGAGAATACCTGTAGAGAAACTGCACTGCCCTGTCTGAAACACACAACAAAAGTCATGCAACCCACAGGAAGGGGAGTGTGCTTTTTGTTAAATAACTTTATATTTTCAAATATATTTTTAAAAATATTGTTTGGATCCATTAAATAAATGGCAATTTCCATCCTTCCCAATTGAGATTTTGCAAAGCTGAAGAGGGCAGGGTTGAAACATTTTTAAAAAATATTCAGAATGTGAAAGAGTTCAAGGTGGTTTGGGGACACTTTGTAAATATTGCTATTTTGGTATAAATGTTCAGATCTCATAGTCTCACTGAATCTCCCCAAATCTCTAGGGGATCAACAACTGTGTTGAACTTGGGAACGCTGCACCTGGACATCTGATAGAATGTGACTTCAAAGGAGATTACTGAAGGTGGTAATGTATACTTAAGTAGTTCTGCAACTGTTTAAGCAGGATCATCTCTGGAGGGTCTTCATTTGAAGATTGGAATCATTTGAAGAGGACAATGTTAACTCAAGGGCAAATGAGCAAATGTATGGACTGTGATACAGAAGTCAGGGTCCATCTTTGTTATTTGCTGACCACAGGTGGAATTGAAGTTAGATCAATGCATAATGGGAAAAAAAGCTATGATTGTGCTCTTTGATTTCCATTGTAACCAATATTGGGCCATGCACGTCAACTAAAGGCAGGCTCAGTGTCAGTTTTCGATGCCTCTCACCATCCCATCAGCCAAGTCATCTGCCAACACTCATGTCTAAGCTGATGAGAACACCTTGATCTTCAGGTTCCCCTTTGGGCTGCCAATCACCCTAACACTGTTCATTCATTATTGCAGGGGCTCCCTTCACTGTGGGAGCACCCTCACTGCATGGATTGTGGCAGTTCAAGAGGCTGTCCCACCATCAACTTCTCAAGGACAATTAGGAATGGGCAATGAACAGTAAATGCTGGCCTTGCCAGTAAAGCCCAAAAACAAAGAATGCATTTTAAAAGAATTTGTGGAAGCTATAAGAATTGGTGCTTTCAAGGGAGACAAGGAAAAAAAGTGGGCCAAGAGTATGAAGCACCAATGGTTGCTAAATTCACGGTTCTTTATCTTGAATAAAACCAAACTGAGGAATTATGAAAATGTTAGCTTGCAGGGACAGGAATGCTATGGGTACCAGTTATGTTATTGGACTGCTGAGTTGGAATCCCACCACAGTAGCTACGATATTTAACTGGGTTATTTAACTTTGAATAATTTGTTACAGTAAATGTGACCCTAAAGGTTGTCATAATTTTCCATCTGGTTCATTAATATGAGTTAGGGAAGGAATTTTGCTGTTAATCTCTGGTCTGGCCCATATGTGACTCCAAACCCAAAAAGGTGGTTGATTCTAGATGGTTTCAGTTCAGGGGCAATTGGGAATGAACGATAAATGAGTGAGATCTGGGCTACATCTAAATATAGCTTAGCAATAGTGAGTATAAACTGAGATTCCAAAATAGATTATCAAATCTCTGAAGGATTTGATTCCACTCCACATTAACTTCTCACAAAATAATTCAAGAAGACTGAGAGTATCACGGCAGCAGTTGATTGATTGCTTGTCAGTTCTTCTGACAAGGTACTGAAAATTGATTTTGGAAGGGAGGGAGTGATGGGAAGTTATTAAAGGAATGTGGGTTCAGGGAAGAACACAAGAGAGTTTGTTACTGTGGGCTAGAGTGAGCTTTGACTTCCAGGCTCACTGACACCACATTCCAACAGCAAAGGATGAGGTTTATTTAGCTCACTGTCACATCCAGGGTCAAGTTGTTCAACTGGTATTCTGTGAATCAATTGTTGGGTCAAAATACTCTATGGGTGTGGACAGGGGTTTCAATTAGCTGTACTGGTAAAATAAATTACCTAGGTAAAACTGGGATGATTTGAGGTAATTGTTCCATCAACTTTATAGGTAGATTACATTTATTAATAATCCCCTCTGACTCCTCCCACTTCATTTGGACTGCACGAACCCTGATCCTAACAGTTCAAAGGTCACAGAGCTTCTCCGACACACTGAACACTAAGGACACATTTCTACCTTATAAGCAACTTGCGTAGGGCATTTCTTCCCCAGGCCTAAAGGCGGAGACATGTGCCTCAACATCTCATACATATCAGTGTAACTGATGCGGCCACTGTGCAGCAGAAATGAAACAATAAAGAAGATGCGTCCGTGATGAACGGAAAGGATAAAAACCGGAAGGAAACAAACAAAAACAAACAAAAAAATATTACAAGGTTATTCCTTACGGGTCTGTCAGTCGCAGAAATTCACCCAATTCCTATGCAATGTCTAACTATTGCATAGATGCACAGAGAGAGAAATCTGTTGCGAGGAGATGCAGTCTTTGTCAATGCAGTTTCTGTCCCCACAGCACTAATGAACAGTATTAAACCCAAGATGCCAAGTGGTTTTGGTTCAAACAAGCAGCAATGGCTGAGGCTGAGGTAAATATGTGCATTTTCCATGCTGGATTGTCTAGCTGACTGCATTTTCCTGTACATTCTACTCCGAGAAATGCAAAACAAGAAGGAAGCACACTCATTCATTGATGCCGAGGTTGGTAGCTTATTGGAAGTCAAACCTTGCAGGCCACCCTATGAGGACATTTCTTGCCTAAGCCCAGAGGGGGTGAGATTACACGCAATAAACTGTACATATCCTTATAATGAATGCGGCCGCTGGAAGAAGAATACAATCAGTTAGTGAAAACAAGGCCGTGAGATTAAAACAGAGCAGAACTTTCACAAATTAACACACAGCAGCTTTAGGTAAAAAAAAAACCCCATCATCATACAGAACAGCACGTCAGAGAACCCGATTGGCTGGTTTGTAGTTTGCAGGCAGTCACACATTAACCAATACACCTTATAAAGGTGCCCATCTGTGAGCATCAATCCCAACTCTTCATCAACCAGAATTAACGTCTTAACCCATTCCCAATTCCTGGGCATGGGTTAAGGTACCAAACCAAGTGTATGCTTGGAGGTAGAAATGAACCTGATTGTAACGAGGCTTGCGATTTATCTACAGCAAGGTAAGATTTATTTAACATTACCCACAAACCTGTGATTTCAACCACAGAATGTCAATGGCAATGGATACAGAAGATCACAACCGTCTACTGTATACCTTCCCCTCACTAATCAGCCCAACTTAGAAATAGATCAGTTTTTCTGGGTATAGAAATGGAAACTCTGTCCCTGATTGCACCCTTTACCACATGGACTAGAGATTTAAGGATTTTATTAATTTATTCTTGGGGTGTAGGCATTGCTATTTAGGCCAGCTATGATACCCAAGAGAATACTGTAGTGAGATACGTTATTTACAGAACTATATTCACATTTATCATGGCTGGCCTATATAGCAATGTCTACACCCTGAGAATGAATTCATAAAAACCTGACTTATAAGGATCTTTCTCAGAAATGATTTTAAAATGCAAAGTGCTTGCTTCACTTCAGGCTGTTTGATTGACTGGGCTTGGTAGGTGTTGCGATCACCTCAGAGAATAGCTCTGTTGTAGAGCCACTAGACTGCACACAAGCAAACAAAATGAAGATGAATTTCTGTGGGCAGCCATATTTGAATAATATGTTAAAATATATTATTTTTGCATTTGTGGAAAGTGATAGCCTATGGTTAGGGGTTCATTTCCAAAAGTTTATTTAGAATCACATTTCAAAAGCAATGTTCATTCTGCTTACCACACTGCAGAGAGGAGAGCATGAGGGTGGTTTTAGAAGATGCAGTCAGGAATTGAGAAGTTTAGTTATGAGGCTCAATTTAATGCTCTTCAGAACAACAGTGGCTGAGAGGAGATTTAACCAAGAGGCTTTGAAGTTTGAGGCAGCCAGAGAGAATTAACAGGAAGGTCCTATGAAGCTTGGTCAGTTAAGTTCCACAGATTAAAGGTTACTGGATAAGTGAGCGATTTAAAAAAAAACCTATATTGTGCATCTAGAATTTATTGTCAGAGGGTGGCAGAAGCAGAAGCTACTGATACATTTGAAATGCACTTGATGTGCTGGAACCTACAATGCGACATCCAGCAAATATTCTCAATGGTTGTTATTTAGCCAACATGAACATAATGGGCCGAGTGGCCTCCCACGCACTAGCAACTGATTGCCATTATCTCCGGATCTTCAAATAGACTTGTGGTATCATCACACTTTATTGATAGCAGTACCCAAGCTGCAGGGCAAATTGTAGCACAAGGTGTCCTGAACTGTGAGAAGTATAGCTTTTGGAATAAAAATGCTAACAAACCAGCCAATCAATTATTTAAAGTTGCAGAGAATTGTAAAAGTTTCACCAGCCTAATTCAATTTTGACAAATGGCTATTTTACTTTAGATAGTGTGGCCTGTAGAGTTAGTAAACATCTTTAAAGAGGACTGATTAACCATTGAATCAAGTTAGATTTACTTACTGGGCAAGGGGGGCATGGTGGTGGCGAGGGAAACCTTCAGAGTGAGAAGGTGAATAGAATCCAATAATGACAGGAATACCCACAAATGCCAGCCTACTCACTGGTCTAAACATAACCTGTCATGGAACTCCTTGTCAAGTCAGGAGAAACCAAGTGACTATCTCTGTGAATTCTGTTGTATAGAGAACAAAGAGAAAATGAATTCCCCTGCAAATATTTGGGATGTTATCAGTGCATGGAAGACAACTCCATCTTACTTGACAACTGCTTGCACTCACTAGATGCCAACTACAGAAAGAGCTTAGTCAAAGGGCCAATGATGTTGCTGTGCCTTCAGGAGATTGGGGATTGCGTATTTTGTCAGAGATCACTGTATATATGTATAGACTGTAGGAATGAAGGCCTTCCTCATTCTGACCTTCCTCTGGTTGTGCTGGAGACCAGTCACTGCCTCAGTCCAGATCACCAGCAGGCTTGCTTGCCACAATGTCTGACTGACAACTGAAAGTCAACCTTGGTAAGCAATTACAGTTCCCTGACTTCATCACATTGTCATCCCTGAGATCTGACATGGTCATTCTGCCAGAAACCTTAAAGCAGATGGTCATGGTACAGCTGATTGTTCCTTGGGAACACCGGACTGAGGAGACAGTTGAATTTAAGAAAGCCAAATACCAGGAGATGGCAGAGTATGCCAGAGACAGAGTTGGAGGGCATAATGCGAGCCTTATAGAGGTGGGGTGTAGAGGTTTTGTTGGCTGCTTACTGTGCAGAATCTACTCTCCTTGGCATTTTGGGGGGGCTACAAAGAGAAGAACCATCACAGAGACTGCCAAGCAAACCTCCAGATGGCTATGGGTCAAAAGATGTGACCTGTGGTCCAATGCTTCTGGGACACAAGCCAGGGCTTGGTCAACCAAGCCTGAGCAAGAGTGGCTGATGTAGAAAGATGTGAAGCACCTGATGACCTTCAGGTTACACCGCTGATGTGTCCCAGTGCATCCTAGGATGTATCTTAGCAACATGTATCGTTCAACAACAGCTTCAATGGAAGAAGCCCCATTAGTGAGGTGACATTCTCAAGCATTTTCACAGGAATCTTAGGAAACAAAATTTGCCTCTGAGCCACATGAGATAAGAGTGACTTAACTATGATATAAAGCTTGGACACCAAGTTGAATTTCAAGAAGCATCTTGAAGCAGGAGTTTCAGTTGGAGAGGATGAGGGAGGACGTTCCAGACTCTAGGCCTTCAACAGATTAAGGCATAGCTACCACTGATTAGTGTGATTAAATTTACAAGAGACTAGGATTATAGGAGAGGCAAGATCATAGAGAGATGCTGGCTGAAAGAGATCACAAAAATAGGGAGCAGTGAGTTTTAAAACAAGAATTGTGCTTCTTAATGGGGACCATTATGGTCTTCAACTAGGTTCTAGTTACAAGACATGGGGCTGTTTATCTGAAACTGAGGTGCACAGAAATGTAATCTCTGTGGGTGGTGAATCTCTGGAATTTCCTGGCTTCAGAGGATGATGGAGGTCAGATCATTAGATAGTGGATATTGACAAATATTTGAAAGTTTGAGGAAGTGAGGGTTATAGGAAACAGGCACAGCAGAGATCGGCTATGATATTGAATGGTGTGCCAGATTTGAGGGGCCTGGTGGTCTACTCCAGCTTCTATTTTCTTGTGTTACAGAAACACAGGCAGGAGATTATGATAATGAGAAAAGAATGAGTCCCAACACCGACCCCTGCGGAATGTCACTAGTCACCGGCAGCCAATCAGAAAAGGCCCTCTTTATTCCCACTCTTTGCCTCCTGCCTGTCAGCCAATCTTCTGTTTGTGCTAGTATCTTTCTTGTAATACCATGTAATACCTTGTAATACCATGTAATACCTTGTTAAGCAGCATCATATGTGGCACCTTGTCAAAGGCTTTCTGAAAGTCCAAGTGTACAACATCCACCTACTCTCTTTTGTCTATCCTGCTAGTCACTTCCTCAAAAAATTCCAACAATTTTGTCAGGCAAGATTTCTCTTCAGGAAGCCATGCTGATTTTGGCTTACTTGCCTTCAAGTAACCCAAAACTTCATCCTTAATAGAGGACTCCAACATCTTCCCAACCACTGAAGTCAGGCTAACTAGCTTATAATTTCCTTTCCTCTGCCTCCCTCCCTTCTTAAAGATTGGAGTGACATTTGCAATTTTCCAGTCTTCCAGAACCATTCCAGAATCTAGTGATACTTGGATGATTATTACTAATGCCTCTATAATCTCTTCACCTACCTCTTCCAGACCCCTGGGGTGTGGCCCCTCTGATCTAGATGATTTATCTACCTTCAGAACTTACAGCTTCCCAAGCATTTCTTATTAGTGACAGCAACTAAAGTGCACTCACTTCTGTCCCCTGTTGCTCTCGAATTTCCAGCATACTGTTAGTGTCTTCCTCAGTGAAGACTGACACAATACTTATTAAGTTCATCCACCATTTCTATGTCCCTCATTACCACCTCTTCAGTGGCCTCCTACCCAATTTCGCCTCTCTTTTTCTATTCATATATCTGAAACATGTTTTGTATCCTCTTTTACCTTCCTTCTTATTCCATCTTTTCTTTCCTTATGGCCTTTTTAGTTGCCTTCTGTTGGTTGCTAAAAACTTCTTAATCCTTTAACTTCCATGTATTTTTGCTATATTGTATGCCCTCCCTTTTGCTTTTATGCTGGCTTCCTTTGTCAGCCACAGTTGTGTTACCCTCCCTTCAGAAAAGTTCTAGGTTGTATCTACCCTGCACCTTAAGAAATGCTTCTGTAAATTCCAACCATTGCTGATTTTCCCCCATCTCTGCTAGTGTCTCCTTCCAATCAACTTTGGCCAGCTCCTCTTTCATGCCATTGTAGTACCACTGTAATACTGACACATCTGATTATAACTTCTCCCTCTCAAACCACAAGACGAATTCTATCATATTATGCTCACTAATCAAATCTGTTCCCAAATTTAGAACAGAGATGAGGAGGAATATCTTTAGCCACAGGGTGATGAATCTGGAATTCATTGCCAAAGGCAGCTGTGGAGGACAAATCACTGGGTATGTTTTAAGTGGAGGCTAATAGGTTCTTGATTAGTAAGGGTGTCAAAAGTTATGGGGAGAAGTCAGGAGAGTGGGTTCAGAAGCAAAATAAATCAGCTATGATGGAATGGCAGAGCAGACTCAATGGGCCGAATGGCCTAATTCTGCTCCTATGTCTTATGGTTTTAATATTAATGTGGCAGTTCAGCCAGTAAGTGCCAGAAGGCTTGTACAATATTGGGAGGCAGTCTGTATTTCAGCTAGTACGTCATCACCTACATTTTCCAGTTGTCATGATTCAGTGGCAGTGTCTGGGGCTGGCCTTGTTTCTGTGACATTCTGATGAGACACCGATATAGTTTTGTAACATCTCAAAGTCACGATAAGCCTTGACAACACAATGCAACTTTAAATTTATGTATTATGAATTTAAGATGTTTCCAGCACAGAGCTTGTGAACAGATTTTTTTTTGTTTTTGTTAAAATGAAACAATCTCCCAGAAGACATATGACGAAGAAACAACAGCAGGTTTGACACACAACATCAGATACTGGTGGACAAGGACGAGACCCCAGCAAAGGACTGCAGGTGCATCACGAATAAGGTAAGAAGGGGAGCTTTTATCTCAAATGCAAAACCATTAATAATTCAGTCCACTGATAGTCTGGAGAAGGCAAGAGGGAATTTTGTTCAAAAAAAACCTTGCATTGTCAAATTGACTTTCATGATTCAACCACTGATCAATTTCTTTCTCTGCAAGTTCACACAAAATGCACTGCATTTGTACGTCTACCAGTTTCCAAAGTTTGGGTCCACTGGCTCTAACGAGTATGGAAATGGGGTAGGATTGCAGCTGTTACTCGGTCATATGTTTAGCACAAGCAAATAGGAAGGCTTATGTTTTACTCAAATTTATTCAACACTGATTCCTTCTAATTCTTGTTATCTCTTTGGTTTTAAACCTCCATCCTGTGTCTCTCCTCTGCCAAAATAATAATTCCTTCTTACACCAGAAGGAAATGAATTGAATGATCTCTCTCCCTCTCTCTGGTGCATTTGGTGCGAGCAGCTGGTTGGAATTTAAATCTATCATGAGCCCCATGTGCCTACAGCAGGTAATGTTCACAATGACAACTAGATGAATTGCCATAACAGCTAGAACTGTGGAATCAGAACCACTGTACGGGGAGGACGCAGAGGAAATTCACAAGGATCAAAGAGCTAAATGCTATAGATGTTGGAAATCTGGAAAAAAATACAGAAGTACTCATGCAGAATCTGTAGAGGGAGGAATAAAATGAATACTTCATGTCAAAGGCCAGTTATTAGTGTCCAGAGAAGTTGTAAACTAAACATGTTTTAAGCTGTGGAGAAAGGAGAGGGGTGGAGAGAGGGTGGTGAAGGCTTGTTAACTACAGCTTATCTGATCTGTTATGTGTTTCTCTCTCCACAGATGCTGACTAACCTGTTGAGTATTTCTAAAGATACAGAGATCCAACATGCATTTTTTCTCACTCTGTCACAAGAGTCATAAAGCACAGTTACAAAACTCAAGTACAACAACCCTGACTGGCTGTGGTAAACTATGTATACCTGTCTGGACACGCCCCTCTGCTGACTGCTCCTGTGGCTCCTCCCACAGACCCCTGTATAAGGGCGATTGGAGGCACTGCTCCTCCCTCAGTCTCCGAGATGCCGTGCTCCCTTTTGCTGCTAATAAAAGCCTATCGTTCACCTCCCGTCTCCGAGAGTTATTGATGGTGCATCACTGGCCAAACAAAATAGTTACGGAAATAGCAATCAAGAATCCTTCTATATCTGTATGTGATGGTATTCCTGAGTCTCCACCAGGACTTGCATGGCTGACAGTAGTGAAAATCAAGAGGAAGCTACTGGCGAGATGAAGTAAGATCTGAACACTATCAAGACCACCACCTAAATGTCAGTAGTAAATAAGTAAGCAAGCACAGATACAAGTCTTTTGACTAACAATCAACTGTCTGTATTAATCCATAAACTAGGACTTGATCTATACGCCTTGGCAATACAAATGCTTATCTAAGTACTTCCTACATGTGAAAATATGCACTTCCACTCTCCTCAGGCAGTGTGTTACACATTCCAACCATACTCTGGGAGAAAAAGATTCTCAGATCCTCAGATCCCTTCTACACCTCTCACCCCTTACCCTACGTTTTGACTCCTGTTATAGGAAAAAGTTTTTTACAGTTTACAGATCAGCTGTGATCTACAAATCTTCACTACTCTCTTTGCAACTTAAAGCATGTTCGATTTCTAACTCCTCCCAATTCCAATGAAAGGTCTTTGATCTGAAGTGTTAACTGCACAGATGGTGCCTGACCTGCTCAGTTTTTATTGCAGATAAAAGGACGTCACTAAGGATGGATGTTACGTAGGGAACAGACAAATCAAACTGCGATTGTTTTCTTTGGAGCAGAGGACGTGGAGAAAGAATTGACTGGTTTAGACAGAATGGAAAATGAAGGCCCATTTCCATGGCAGAACTCAATCAACACCCAGAGGGCTTAAAATCATGGTAATTCTGGAAAAAGTACTTTCACTGTTTCCTTTTGGAAGCAGAAACTCTCATCATATTTCAAAAGAGCACTTCAGGCCTTGTTTAATTTGCAAGGCTGCAGACCGAGAGCTGGGAAGTGGCAGGAGACTCAATGCCGCCTTTAGTGGCAATGTGACATGAGGGATCAAACAGAAAATGGACTGTTTCCTCAGATTCTACTCATTCCACAATCTATTTTATACTAGATGTGGTTGCAAAGTAAACATTGACAGATTTACCCTATAGTTTGTCTCTTTTCTGGACACATGGAGAGGGCTTTGTTATTATTCCTTTCACTCAGCCAGACACGATTTCCTCTGCTGTGGAGATAGGGGCTCCTATCTGACTAGTGGTGGTCTTTCCATGTTTCCTTCTCTGAACTAAAATGAAGATAAACCAATTGGCAATGTGCTCCAGACACATGCCCATCTGGGGATGTTGGTTCTCTCATTTACCCCATTACCAAAAGGTGAAGGGACAACCCACTAGAAGCTAATTGGTCGAATGGCCTTATCCAGTGCAATACTGTTTTGTGTTCTAAGATTTACAAATGTGTTGGATATTGAATTATAGAACTGTAAGCAGAGAAAATGGGCCCTTCAGACCAACCTGTCCATGCCAACCATGTTTGGCAGTGGAAAATTAAATCACCAGTTTTCATAACCAGTCCTGGCCACCTCCTGAGTCTTCAGCTATCGTAACTGCCTGGAATTGTTAAGCAAGAGCAGCACTGTGCTTGTTCAAAGAAAACACAGTACACTAGTGGAGGGAGGTATTGTACCTTTGGAAGCAACATTTTCATTAATTCTAAGACTTTGCACACACAGTACACTCACTGGCTGGGGCCTCATCAAATCAATGCTGGAGCACTGCATTAAGTGGGTTTGTTGATTGAGAATAGGAGGAAGTGTTCTGAGAGGAGGAAGATGAGTTGAAGAAATAGGGTTCTTTAGTGGCCTGTTGAAAATGATTAGGGAAGTGTCTGATGTTTTTTTAAGTTTATCGAGTGGACTGTGTCCTACCATAATCTGGCAGCACTTTCTGAAAGGGAGAACAGGGAGATTGCAGAGAGCATACTTACTGCGTTCCACTGCACAGTATGTGCAGACCCACTCAACCACGGAACTTGTGAGGCTAGAACAGATTTCTAAGGAAAATATTTTAACAGAAAAAGTGTTGCTCAAGCCACCTGCAATGCCAAAATTCTCAACCATCTCACATGATCATTTGCAAGATTCCTGGATAGTGAAGGGGTGGTGACAGAGAGGTCCCACCCTCTTCAAGGAAGGAGTCTTTGAACAACCTGGTGGGCCAAGGGGTCTGTTCCTGTGCTGTACTGTTCTATGATCTATGAAAAAGCATTTTCAATCAGGTCCTCAAAAAGGTGCTGCAGATTGCTGGAGCCACTCACCTACAATTGCATCACTTGCATCTGAGCTGGGACTACAGACTGTTCAACAACTCCCAAGTAGGTGCTGGGTATGAAGATAAACTGCTTCTGGCACATCTGCCTACATGGCTTGCTATTTCTGTTCCCATCTCCTAGAATCCTACACCAGAAATAAACTTGCTTCAGACACAGACTTACCGGGCAGCTGGGTCGTATTCAGCCCAGACCCTGACATACTCATCCAGGTGATGGGGGCCCAGGATGGATGAATCCCTTGTCAAATATTCAAAGTTGTCCATGATGACAGCAACAAAAAGGTTCAACATCTGATGTAGGAAACAGCAAAAAAAAGCACAAAAGTTTATTTTAAACACAAGAGATTCTGCAGATGCTGGAAATCTTGAGTGATACACAAAATGCTGGAGGAACTCAGTAAGTCGGGCAGCATCTATGGAGGAAAATAATCAATTTGGCATTTTAGATCCAAAACATTCACTATTTATTCTTCTCCATAGATGACGCCTGAATTGCCGAGTTACTCCAGCATTTTGTGTGTGTTGTTCAAATCTTTAATTTTTTCCCCTGTACTGCACTTCCTCCATAACTATAACACTGCATGTTTTTCTGTTTACTTCCTTGATGTGGGATGATCTGGATGGCACGTAAGCAGAAGTTTTTCACTGTATCTTAGTACCTGTAACAATAATTAACCAATACTAACCTGAGAACTGTCAGTATTTTAATGAGTTACTTCACAGTGAAGTGTAAAAGGTGGCAGCCAGAAGCCTGGGTTTGATCCAGGCCCCTAGTGCTGCCAGTGTGGAGCTTGCACATTCCTTCTGTGACCATATGGGTTTCTCTACGGTGCTCCAATTTCCTCCCATATCCCAAAGATGTGCTGGTGGGCTAACTGTTCACTGTCAATTGACTGTTAGAGGAACTAAGACAAAAGAATGAAAAGGGAGTTGATGGCATGTGGGGTGGAGGGGGGGGGGGGAAAGAGGGGGTAACACAGAAATAATGAGTTTTTAGAATGGGGCTGATTTGAATGTTCTGATGGGAGCTGATAGGGACCTAATGGGCTGAATAGCCCCCTACTGTGTCATAATATACTCAGTGGCAACTTTATTGGGTACTTCCTGTGGCCACTGAGCATGTTTGTGGTTTTCTGCTGCTGTAGTCCATCCACCTCAAGGTTCATGCAGAGATGTTCTTTTGCACAGTTGTAACACGTGGTTATTTGAGTTCCTGTCAGATTGAACCAGACTGGCCATTCTCCTTTAACCTCTCTCATTAACAAGGTGTTTTTGGTCCCAGAGCTGACACTCACTGGCTTTTGCTTTTGTTATTCGCACCATTCTCTGTGAACTCGAGAGTCTGTTATGCATGAAAATCCCAGAAGGTCAACAGTTTGTGAGACACTTGGGTCTTTGGGTTGTGGGTTGAAGTCCCCCTCCAGAGACTAGAGCATTAAAATCTAAGCTGACACAATGCTGCACTGAGGAGGGGGTTGTACTGCGGTTGCTGCTATCCTTGGATGAGATATGAAACCCAGGCCTTGTGTGGTCTCTCAGGTGAATGTAGATGATCCCATTTCACTATTTCAAAAGAGAAGAAGGCAGGTTCTCCCTGGTGTTTGGGCCGATACCCAATGCTCAATCAATATCACTGAAATAGATGGTCTCTCCCTGATCACACTGCTATTTGGGGGCTGGAATCTTCCTGTGCACAAAATGGCTGCAAGCTTTCCTCAGCTGCAGCAGTGGCTGTGCTTGAAAGGATTCCATGTACTTTTGGAGGGTCATGAAACCTAAAGTGGAAAAGTAATATTTACGGTTGAAAAAACAAACAAGGTGAATGAAAATGTCAAGAAAATCATGTAATTTCTTTTGGAAAATGGGAACTGATGCAGAGAGACATGGTGGCAGTCACTTTTGTTAGCTCTGTAGGTCCAAGGTAGAAACCGAGAGGATAAGAAACCAATGGAAAGGCACAAAGGGTGCACAACCTAAGATGAAATGGAATGAGAGATTTTCTGTATGTTATGGAGAATGGAAACAGGCCCTTTATCTCTTCAAGTCTGCACTGACCCACTTTATACTCTGTCCAATGACCCCAGAATCTATTCCACACCTACACACTCTTGGGGAAATTTACACCAGCCAACTAACCTACAAGCCAACACGAGGAAATCTGCAGATGCTGGAGATCCAAACAACAACACACACAAAATGCTGGTAGAACACAGCAGGCCAGGCAGCATCTGTAGGGAGAAGCGCTGTCGACGTTTTGGCCTGATGAAGGGTCTCGGCCCGAAACATTGACAGCGCTTCTCCCTACAGATGCTGCCTAGCCTGCTGTGGTCTACCAGCATTTTGTGTGTGTTGTTGTTTAACCTACAAGCCTTCAGGTCTCTAGGATGCAGGAGGAAACAGGAGTACCGAAAGAAATCCCCCACAGTAACAGAACAAACACACAAACTTTGCACAGACAGCATTGGGCATCAGCATTAAATCCAACTTGCTGGAAACAATTCTACTAACTCTACCACGGTGCTAAACTTGCACATATTTTAAATGGTGGCTATGAAGTCAGCTACATTACACAAAACTCTCGATCTATATGTTTACAAAATGTTAATTTTTATCTAACTGTGTAACCCAGGCTATGCTGCATCTGTTAATGAGCATGGTCCAATTTGTGATGAGCACAGGAGCAGTGACTCGCTCTGCTTCCAGTCTGAGCCAAACCACCTCGCTTTACAGAGCCTGGTGATCCCAGATTCATCCGGAGACATCGTGCCCACGACCAGTTTAGCGCGGGCACCCAGTTCCCAGCTTCCCAGAACTCCTAGTCTCAAGCAATCCCGCAGACTCGGAGTCGCCCAGATTACAGACACGTATCAGCACATCTTCAACTTTAGATACTGGGACAGACACGTATATGGAAGTACTTACCAGGAAAGAGCAGAGAAAAATAAAGGAGACGAAGTAGAAATAGGCAAATTCGTTGCCACACTCGTTCCCTACAATTCCGGATCGAGGGTCGCATGGTTTGCCACCTAAGCATGATAACATGATGCTGTGCCACGCCTCTCCTGTCGCACTCCTGAAACACATGGAGATATATTAACTCCTACTGGTCTTTCCTTCCAATTGGGTGGGTATATATATCACACATACACTCACTCACACACACTCCTGAACAAGTCTGAAAATTTCTGCCCAGGAAGAACTTAAAATTGTTTACTCCTCAGATTTGATTGTGACTTGGGGATTTTGTAATCAAACTGCATAATGGGTAAAAGGATCCTGATGAAGCTTATTGGTCTGAAATGTCGACTGTTTATTTGCCTCTATAGCTGACTGCCCTGCTGAGTTCTTCCAGCATTTTGTGTGTGATGTTCAAGATTTCCAGCATCTGCAGAATCTCTTGTATGTAAGTGTAGGCGAGGTATTTCTTCACCCAGAAGGTGAAGATGGTCTGGCACTTGCAGCCTGAATGGGTGGATGGATGCAGAAATACTCACCAAATTTAAAAGGCAGACCACAAGTGTCAACGAAAAGCATCTGTGCAGCTTAATACATAGAACATAGAATAGTACAGCACATTACAGGCTCTTCAGCCCACAATGTTGTGCCGACCCTCAAATCCTGCCTCCCATATAACCCCCCACCTTAAATTCCTCCATATACTTGTCTAGTAGTCTCTTATACTTGATTAGTGTGTATGCCTCCACCACTGACTCAGGTAGTGCATTCCACGCACCAACCACTCTCTGAGTGAAAAACTTTCCTCTAATATCCCCCTTGAACTTCCCTCCCCTTAACTTAAAGCCATGTCCTCTTGTACTGAGCAGTGGTGCCCTGGGGAAGAGGCGCTGGCTGTCCACTCTGTCTATTCCTCTTAATATCTTGTACACCTCTATCATGTCTCCTCTCATCCTCCTTCTCTCCAAAGAGTAAAGCCCTAGCTCCCTTAATCTCTGATCATAATCCATACTCTCTAAACCAGGCAGCATCCTGGTAAATCTCCTCTGTACCCTTTCCAATGCTTCCACATCCTTCCTATAGTGAGGCGACCAGAATTGGACACAGTACTCCAAGTGTGGCCTAACTAGAGTTTTATAGAGCTGCATCATTACATCGCGTCTCTTAAACTCTACCCCTCAACTTATGAAAGTTAACACCCTGTAAGCTTTCTTAACTACCCTATCTACCTGTGAGGCAACTTTCAGCGATCCGTGGACATGTACCCCCAGATCCCTCTGCTCCTCCACACTACCAAGTATCCTGCCATTTACTTTGTACTCTGCCTTGGAGTTTGTCCTTCCAAAGTGTACCACCTCACACTTCTCCGGGTTGAACTCCATCTGCCACTGCTCAGCCCACTTCTGCATCCTATCAATGTCTCTCTGCAATCTTGACAATCCTCTACACTATCTACAACACCACCAATCTTTGTGTCGTCTGCAAACTTGCCAACCCACCCTTCTATCCCCACATCCAGGTCGTTAATAAAAATCACGAAAAGTAGAGGTCCCAGAACAGATCCTTGTGGGACACCACTAGTCACAACCCTCCAGTCTGAATGTACTCCCTCCACCACAACCCTCTGCCTTCTGCAGGCAAGCCAATTCTGAATCCACTTGGCCAAACTTCCCTGGATCCCATGCCTTCTGACTTTCTGAATAAGCCTACCATGTGGAACCTTGTCAAATGCCTTATTAAAATCCACTGCACTACCCTCATCTATATGCCTGGTCACCTCCTCAAAGAACTCTATCAGGCTTGTTAGACACGATCTGCCCTTCACAAAGCCATGCTGACTGTCCCTGATCAGACCATGATTCTCTAAATGCCCATAGATCCTATCTCTAAGAATCTTTTCCAACAGTTTTCCCACCACAGATGTAAGGCTCACTGGTCTATAATTACCTGGACTATCCCTACTACCTTCTTTGAACAAGGGGACAACATTCACCTCCCTCCAATCCTCCGGTACCATTCCTGTGGACAACGAGGACATAAAGATCCTAGCTAGAGGCTCAGCAATCTCTTCCCTCGCCTCATGGAGCAGCCTGGGGAATATTCCGTCAGGCCCCAGGGACTTATCCGTCCTAATGTATTTTAACAACTCCAACACCTCCTCTCCCTTAATATCAACATGCTCCAGAACATCATCCTCACTCATATTGTCCTCACCATCATCAAGTTCCCTCTTATTGGTGAATACTGAAGAGAAGTATTCATTGAGGACCTCGCTCACTTCCACAGCCTCCAGGCACATCTTCCCACTTTTATCTCTAATCGGTCCTACCTTTACTCCTGTCATCCGTTTGTTTTTCACATAATTGAAGAATGCCTTAGTGTTTTCCTTTACCCTACTCGCCAAGGCCTTCTCATGACCCCTTCTTGCTCTTCTCAGCCCCTTCTTAAGCTCCTTTCTTGCTACCCTATATTCCTCAATAGAGCCATCTGATCCTTGCTTCCTAAACCTCATGTATGCTGCCTTCTTCCACCTGACTTGATTTTCCACTTCACTTGTCACCCATGGTTCCTTCACCCTACCATTCTTTATCTTCCTCACCGGGACAAATTTATCCCTAACATCCTGCAAGATATCCCTAAACATTGACCACATGTCCATAGTACATTTCCCTGCAAAAACATCATCCCAATTCACATTTGCAAGTTCTAGCCTTATAGCCTCATTATTTGCCCTTCCCCAATTAAAAATCTTCCTGTCCTCTCTGATTCTATCCTTTTCCATGATAATGCTAAAGGTCAGGGAGCGGTGATCACTGTCCCCCAGATGCTCACCCACTGGCAGATCTGTGACCTGACCCGGTTCATTACCTAATACTAGATCTAGTATGGCATTCCCCCTAATTGGCCTGTCAACATACTGTGACAGGAATCCATCCTGGACACACTTAACAAATTCTGCCCCATCTAAACCCTTGGAACTAATCAAGTGCCAATCAATATTAGGGAAGTTAAAGTCACCCATGATAACAACCCTGTTATTTTTGCACCTTTCCAAAATCTGCCTCCCAATCTGCTCCTCGGTATCTCTGCTGCTACCAGGGGGCCTATAGAATACCCCCAGTAAAGTAACTGCTCCCTTCCTGTTCCTGACTTCCACCCATACTGACTCAAAAGAGGATCCTGCTACATTACCCACTCTTTCTGTAGCTGTAATAGTATCCCTGACCAGTAATGCCACCCCTCCTCCCCTTTCCCCCTCTCTCTATCCCTTTTAAAGCACTGAAATCCAGGAATATTGAGAATCCATTCCTGCCCTGGTGCCAGCCAAGTCTCTGTAATGGCCACTACATCATAATTCCATGTATGTATCCAAGCTCTCAGTTCATCACCTTTGTTCCTGATGCTTCTTGCATTGAAGTACACACACTTTAGCCTTTCTACCTTACTACCTTTATACCCTTTATTCTGCTGCTCTTTCCTCAAAGCCTCTCTATATGTTAGATCTGGCTTTACTCCATGCACTCTTTCACTGCTCTATCGCTCCCGGTCCCATCCCCGTTGCAAATTAGTTTAAACCCTCCCGAACCTTGCTAGCAAACCTACCAGCAAGGATATTGCTCCCCCTCGAGTTCAGGTGCAACCCATCCAATCTGTACAGGTCCTATCTTCCCCAGAAGAGATCCCAATGGTCCAAAAATCTAAAACACTGCCCCCTGCACCAACTCCTCAGCCACGCATTCAACTGCCATCTCCTCCAATTCTTACCATCACTATCACGTAGTACTGTCAGCAATCCTGAGAAAGCCACCCTTGAGGTCCTGTTCTTCAGCCTTCTGCCTAGTTCCCGAAACTCACACTTCAGGACCTAATCCCTCTTCCTGCCTATGTCGTTGGTCCCAACAATACCCTTCCTACCACACTGTCCACAGCATTCTGGGTTATAGAACATCGAGATCTTGTGAGGGTGCATTTTAAAAGTGTTGCTGGAGAAACCCAGAGGGTCAGGTGGCATCTGTGGAGGGAAATGGACAGAGGATGTTTTGGGTATAGACCCTTCATCTGGACTCCAGACGTCCAGATGAAAAGTCTCGACCCAAAACACTGATTGTCACCATTTCCCTCCACAGATGCAGCCTGACATGCTGAGTTCCTTCAGAGGTTTGTATTTTACTACAGATTCCAACATCTACAGTCCCTAGTGAATCTACATTTTGGATGTGGTGTGGGCTTGTGTCGGGTAGAAAGATACACTGTCCACCTCACTTTGAGTGAAAAATAATCACTTCTCAGTTCTCATCTACACATACTTCACAAGCTTCCAAAACTGTACCAAGTCCTGGAATAAGCAATTTAAAGTCCTGCTGGGTTAGAACATGCAGCAATACCTGGTGTGAACTCACTCATGGATCACTGGGTAAATATAGTGTGTAGCATCACAGAAATGCAAACACAAACAAGAGGATATCTGCAGATGCTGGAAATCCAAGAAACACACACAAAATGCTGGAGGAACTCAGTAGGCCAGATAGCATCTGTGGAAGAGTAAACAGTCAACATTTTGGGCCGAGACCCTTCATCAGGACTGGAGAAAAAAAGATGAGAAGTCAGAGTGAGAAAGTGGGGGGAGGGGAGGGAAGAAACACAAGGTGGTAGACGATAGGTGAAACTGGGAGAGAGGGAGGTAGTGAATTAAAGAGCTGGGAAGTCGATTGGTGAAAGAAATAGAGGGCTGGAGAAGGGGGAATCTGATAGGAGTGGAGAGAAGGCCATGGGAGAAAGGGAAGGGGGAGGAGCACCAGAGGGAGGTGATGGGCAGGTAAGGAAATAAGGTGAGAGAGGGAAATGAGAATACAAGCATCCATTTATGCTCCTTACGTTCCCATTAATTTCCCCCCCCCCCACTAGGGGCAAATTACATCAGTCAATTAACCAACCAACCAACCTGCATGCCTTTGGAATGTGGGAGGAAACCAGAGCATCCAGGGGAAATACGGATAGTCATACATAAGAACATAAGAGATAGGAGCAGGAGTAGGCCAATCGGCCCCTCAAGCCTGCTCCGCCATTCAACAAGATCATGGCTGATCCAATCTTAACTCTAGTTTTCACAGTAGTAGTCACAGGGAGAATGTGCAAATCCTACACAGTGTTAGGATCAACTGTGTCGCTGGAGCTGTGCAGTAATGTCTCTGCTAACTGCGGCACTGTGCTGCCCTGCTGTGTTAGATGAGTGATTCTCTTCCTCTGTCTCGGGCCAGGGTTAGTAGAGAAAGTTCCTTTATTTCTGGGTAAGTGATTCACTAACACTGGCTGGTGGTTCAGCCAGTTCTCAGTGTGATCCACTCTTGCCTCTGAGTTGGGGAGGTTCTTCACCCTTTCCAAACAGGTCTCAGCTGACACACTATGTGGTACTGAGGAATTGTCACACTGCTACAGATGCTGTGTTCTAGGCCAGTTATTAAGCCAAGAGGATTTAAAGGGTTCCACAGTGCACTGTTCTGACCAGGACCTGTGTTCTGTCGTCTATCACTGCAGGCCAATAGCACATTACTGTGTGTGGGAACTTGATATATGCATATTCGATATTACATTTCCTACATCACACCAGAGACTACTATAGTTCTAAATTACTTTATTGACTGTGAAATATTTAGTGCTCTTACAGAAATGTAAGTTGTCCTTCTTTTGATCTTTGAACTGTGACCAGCCCCACCACATCATACACACGTACACGTGTCCCCTAATTATAAATTGTCTATTTCAGGCAGAATAGGTAGTGTTGCTTCCTCAGAGCTCCAAGGGTCTGGGTTCGATCCTAATCTCTGCTACTGTCCATGTGGAGTTTGCACATTCCCGTTTGGATTTTCCTTGGCTGCTCCCATATCCCAAAGATGTGCAAGTTGGTAGATTAATCAGCAGTGTAATAGATCAAAGGGAAATCGGGGAAGGAGGTGAGAGAGAACAGGCAATGGAATTGGGGGAATGAGATCGCTCTGAGAGCTGCAATGCACTCAATGGGTGGGAACACCTACCCCTGTCAAGTCCATTACCAGCTCTCCATTTCATGTTAGAAGTGAATGTCAAAAGTGGAGAGGTTTGCATTCACTGGGATCAGGGGATTCCCAACCTTTTTTATGCCATGGACCTCCATCGTTAACTGAGGAGCAAAATGGACCCCAGGTTGGAACACCTGGCTGGGAAGCATGTTAACGGTTTGTGTCTGTGAGTCACCAGAGCCTTGGACAGGAGGGGTAAATGATGGAGAGAAAGCTGGTGACCAGAGAAACATTCAGGCATCAGAAAAAAGCAAGAGGAGGACAAATAATTAATTGAGTTACTGTTACACACCGGAAAAGAAGGATCAAGGCCTGGAGGAATGTCCTGAAGTTGTTGTGATGGTTGATCTCACTATCTTCATCATCGTCCACAGCAATATTTCCAAACACCTACAAAATCAAACAACAGCCGAAGATTTTGAACACCTCATTAGATTCTAAGACTGGGAAGTCTTTCCATAGCAGGAAAAAGATGAAAGAAAACCTCTGCCAGTAGGACACAGCGCTGGATTATCACACACCTGTGACTGTCCGCACAGTGAGTCTAGCAGAGAACAAAGTCCACACCGAACCTCAGACCCACTGTTACTGTAAGTACTGTCAGACTGTAAGTCTTTAATATTTTAGGTTCAAGAAAGAGAGAGTAATGGGCGGTTGCAAGCTCAGGTTGTAAGTGAAAGAAAGATGAGTAGATATGTTCTGGTTAGTTGTGCAAGGATACATGATGGAGAATGGGATTCAATCTGGTGATATGTGAAGTAATGATCCTGGGAAAGCAAGAAAGGAATATACATCAATTGGTAGGATACTGTAGAGGAACAGAGAGAATGTATTGTATGCAGATCCTTGAAGACACCAGGACAGATAGATGAGGGTTAAGAAAATGTGTAGGGTGCAGTTCATGCTCAAATAGTACCAAACATTAATTGGGCCACAGCACAATATTCAAAAAGGGATTTAAGGCTGTTTGCCTTTAAGTCAGGATTGTTTCTAACTCAGTGGTACAAGTAATTCTATCTCTGTAGCCTAACTCAGCACTTCTGGGGAGCTTGGTGACTGATCGTTGCTGAACGCGGAAGATGGGTGGGGGGAGGAGTAGGTGAAGTTGACTATGCTGTTACCTGGTCAATTTTGCCCCAGTGTCCAGCGCTATCTACAATGAGTGGCTACAATGGAAGCTCTGACCAACCACTGGACAACACTGACCATCCCAGCACATCTGGTGTGTTTACCCATACATCATTTACCTGACAACTTGATGGGTAGAACACGGTCCAAGGTTCCATGTCCTTTACAAACACTAATGAAAATAGCAGCTCTTCTGCATTGTGGATACTCATATTTGGAACTGGAATTGGTTTATTCTCGTCACATGTACCAGGGTTGTCTTACATGCTGTTCATATTGATCGAATCATTGTAAAAGGCTGCCATTTTCGAGTCATTCTCCTCGGAAGGCCATGGTGTTTGCACTGAGATTTATCTGATTATTGACGTGGACTATAGCTCAAACTAACTGTAGTTCATATTTCACCATTCAAGGCCCTAAAAAGTCCTTCCAGGTGAGGCAACGCTTCACCTGTGAGTCTGCTGGGGTCATCTACTGTATCCAGTGCTCCTTGTGTGGCCTCCTGTATATCGGAGAAACCTGACATAGATTGGGAAACCACTTCGCCGAGCACCTGTGCTCCATCCGCCAGAAGAAAGAGGATCTCCCAGTGGCCATCCATATAATTTCACTTCCCATACCGATATGTCAGTCTATGGCCTCCTATACCATCGCGATGAAGCCACACTTAGGTTGGAGGAACAACACCTTATATTCCGTATGGGTAGCCTCCAAACCGATGGCATGAACATCAATTTCTCGAACTTTTAGTAATGCCTCCCCCACCCCTAGCCTCCCTTCATCATTCCCCATCCCCCTTTTCCCTCTCTTTACCTTATCTCCTTGCATGCCCATCCTCCCTCTGATGCTCCCCCCCCTTACCTTTCTTCCATGGCCTTCTGTCCTCTCCTATCAGACGCCCCCTGTATCTCTTCCACCAATCAACTTCCTAGCTCTTTACTTTATCCCTCCCCCTCCTGGTTCACCTATGACCTTGTGTTTCTCTCTCCCCACCCCCACCTTTTAAATCTCCTCCTCATCTTTTTTTCTCCAGTCCTGCTGAAGGGTCTCAACCTGAAACGTTGACTGTACTCTTTTCCATAGATGCTGCCTGGCCTGCTGAGTTCCTCCAGCATTTTGTGTGTGTTGCTTGTGGTTCATATTGGTCTCCTTCGGTTTTGTGTTTTCTTTCTTGTTGCTGATTGGCATGTTGGGGGTTTGGGGTTTGATATGCTTTTTGCTGTTTTCCGGGTGGGCGTGAGAGAGGGGGTCAGTGCTCTTAGTTGCTGTTTTCCTGTGTGGGTGATCTGTTAGTTTTCATTTGGAGGAGGGGGCTGGGGGTTTGGGGTTTGTGAGTTTTTGTTTCTGTTTTCTTTTTTTGTGTGTGGGGAGCGGGGTTGATGTCTTTTTTTCAATGACTTTCATTGTTTTTCTTTTTTCTGGGGCTGTTTGGTTAAGACGAATCTCAGAGTTGTGTACTGCATACATACTTGATCATGAAATGAACCTTTGAAATTAGTACACAGTACTTTGAGGAAGTACAAAGTAAGGCAATAACAGATGCAGAAAAAAGTGCAATAGCTACAGAGGAAATGTGGAGCAGGAAGACAATAAGATATAAGATAATAACGAGCTAGATTGCGAAGTCAACAGCCTATCTTGTACTAGTTCCATTCAATAGTCTGATAACAGCGGTGAAAACAACTTGCTGATGAATTACTTCAAGATTTAACATCAACCCATTTGCAGTAAAACTGCACTAATCCACTACACTTGGAAGATAAATGGAATTGGACTGGCAAATTTCCTGGATCAAAGCAACACACATAAAATGCTGAAGGAAGTCAGCAGGTCAGGCAGCATCCATGGAAGTGAATAAACAGTTGACGTTTTGGACGGAAACTCTTCTTCAGGACGATTGGATGTTACTTCATGGAAGAAATTTCAGAAACTTTGCTCCAAAGATAACAAACCAAATTTATCCCACCTCTCCTTACAGCTAATGCTCTCTAATCTAGGAAACCCCTTTTCCAAATCTTCTCATCCTTCCTATACTGTGATGTTATATTATACAGTTAATGGCAAGGCCCTGGGGTGTGCTAATGAACAGAGTGTAAGTGCATAGTTTGCTGAAAGTGGTGTCACAGGTAGATATGGTGCTAAAGAAGGCGTATGGCATTCATCATTCGGGGCATTGAGTATAGGAGTTGGGAAGTCCTGATGCAGTTATACAAGGCATAGGTGAGGCTGCACTTGGGAGTATTATGAACAGTTTTTGTCACCCTGTTATAGGAAAGGTGGTATTCAACTAGAAGCTGTACAGAAAGGATTTACAAGGATGTTGCCAGGAGTTGGGGGCCTGAGTTATAAAGAGACATTGCATAGATTAGGACTGTATTCCCTGGGACATAGGAGACCGAAGGGTGACCTGTTAGAGGTATAAAACATCATGGGGGCAAAGACAGGGTGAAAGAACATAGTTTATTACCCTGGTGGGGCCAGGGGGGAATGCTAAAAATAAGAGGGCATTGTTTTAAGACCAAAGGTGAGACAAAGGGACATCAGGGGCAACTTCTTTGCATAAAGGACAGTGTGCATTTGGAATGAGCTGCCAGGAATAGTGTTTGAGGCAGGTACAGGAGCAACATTTAAAAACCATCTAGATAAGTCCATGGATAGGAGACGTTGAGAGGGCTATGGGCCAAATGGGGATAGATGGGACTCGCTTACTGAGCAACACATACGGCATAGATGAGTTGGACAAAAGAGCCCATTTCCATTCTGTTATGGCTCCAATACCAGGATTGTACACAAAACTTAAAGATTGTTTTCACTGGATCGAAGTATTTGTAATTTCCGCTGACTAACTTGGCCTGCTCTGAAGGTCTCAGTCCCTATCACAAAACTTCATTAGCTGGCTACAGGCCCCAGTCATTACCCTGGCATGGGATCACAACGTCTTGGACCCCTAGAACTCATACTGATGGGATCACGAACGTGCCCGGTTCCATTTCTACCACTGAGCCCAGGCTTTGTTCTACCCTTGTTGCCACCCTCAATTTGTGCTTAAATGACCTTGACTTTCTCAACGCTTCCTGATACCATATAACTATATACCAATTACAGCACCGAAACAGGCCATCTCGGCCCTTCTAGTCCATGCCGAACGCTTACTCTCACCTAGTCCCACCGACCTGCACTCAGCCCATAACCCTCCATTCCTTTCATGTCCATATACCGATCCAATTTTTAAAAAATGACAATATCGAACCTGCCTGTACCATTTCTACTGGAAGCTCGTTCCACCCAGCTACCACTCTTTGAGTAAAGAAGTTCCCCCTCGTGTTACTCCTAAACTTTTGCTCCTTAACTCTCAACTCATGTCCTCTTGTTTGAATATCCCCTACTCCCAATGGAAAAAGCCTATCCACGTCAACTCTATCTATCCCCCTCATAATTTTAAATTCCTCTATCAAGTCCCCCCTCAACCTTCTACGCTCCAAAGAATAAAGACCTAACTTGTTCAACCTTTCTCTGTAACTTAGGTGCTGCAACCCAGGTAACATTCTAGTAAATCTCCTCTGTACTCTCTCTATTTTGTTGACATCTTTCCTATAATTTGGCAACCAGAACAGTACACAATACTCCAAATTTGGCCTCACCAATGCCTTGTACAATTTTAACATTACATCCCAACTCCTATACTCAATGCTCTGATTTATAAAGGCCAGCATACCAAAAGCTTTCTTCACCACCCTATCCACATGAGATTCCACCTTCAGGGAACTATGCACCGTTATTCCTAGACCACTCTGTTCTACTGCATTCTTCAATGCCCTACCATTTGCAAACTCAAAACTCAACCATACAGCTTTGGGGACAGTGGAGACCCTTTGCAAACTAATTTAATATTGTATGAACTAAAGCCCCGTGTGAAGCTTCAGGACATTCTCTTCCCCCATAGGTGATAAAGAGGAACCTTGACTCACCTGCATTCCAATGATGGCATAAATGAAGAACAGCATTGCGATTAGTAGACAGACGTAAGGCAAAGCCTGAAAAACAAAACCAGCCGCACAGGTAACAATACACCTTGGCCGAGGAACAAGGAACGACAGTAATTGGCACAGCTATGAAGGTTGTGCAGATCCTAGCGATCTGTGCATTAATCCTTGAAAGTGTTAGGGCAGGCTGAGAGAGTCATTAATGATACATGTGGATCCTTGGTTTCATAAATTGTGCAATAAGTACAAAAGCAGAGAGGATACGTTGAACATTTCCAAAACACTGGCTAGTCTGTACTGGAAGGTAGCATTCAATTGTCACAGAGCTTTAGGAAGGGTGTGGTTGCCCTAAAAAGGGCTGAACAAATACCTGGGAATGAGCGATTCCAGCTGGAGAGGCTGGGGTTAGGGTGAGAGGAGGTCAAACAGCGGTGAAAGTTCATGGCAAAAACGTACCACAGTCCCAACAATTTCCAATTTTTGAGGTTACAAATCCTGTGACTAAATGATGGACAGAGTTGTAAATGTGACAGAGAGAGGCTGCTCCCAAAAACAGGTGGCTAAGGGGCAAAGAAGCATGGTGTCAAAATACTGAGTGACAGGTACAAAGATAATGTGAGGCTGAACTTTTCTTTGCTCAAAGAGGAAAGGTCTGGACTTCACTTCCTGTACAGGTGGTGGAAACAGAATCAAGCAAGACATCCAGATTACATAGGCACTTGTGACAGAATAACTCACAGGAACAGGAGAAAGACCATGGAATTGGGCCCACAGGATAACTCTTTGAGAAATCAGATTTGATTTGAGGGACCAAATGGTCTCCTGTCAAGTTTGATTCTGATTCCATTCAATTCTTCATTATCTATGTGTTATGTATCATTCGTTGGGTATTTTTTAAAGCAGAGGTTAATGAGTTCTTAATTAGTAAGTGCATCAATGGTTAAGGGGAGAAGGCAGGAGAATGGGTTGAGGGATAATCAATCAGCCATGATGGAGTGGCAGAGAGGATTTGATGGGCCAAATGGCTTAATTCTGCTCCTATGTCTTGTGGCCTTATGGTCATTCTGGGAGCGTATTTTAGGTATCAGACACATAGAATTAACTGATTTTCTTCACACTTAAAAGTTCCTGACTCAGTCAACCATTCCTATTAAAACAGCTCTACAAAGAAAAACCTTTCAAATCAATGCTCAGGCTGAGAAAAGCGATTGGATCATTACACTCTGATCAATAAGGGGAAAGATTGACACAGGTGAGAAGGGGTGAAATATGATCTGTGTGTCTAGAGAGGTGAGCAAAATGAGGGAATATGCATTAAAGAACAAAAGTTTTATTTTTCAAGAGGCTGGAAGATGATAAGAGTTCAGAAGGAGCTGAAAACAAATCTCTGATAGTTAGAGCTAGCAATTTGAAAGCCTGAGTGTTAGCCTTTATCATACAATATCTTGAAAGCCCATTTGGTTCTTGAACCAATTGGCACAACCCCAGTTTAGCAACAGTGCGATCACTTTGACTAAATTGATTTTTTTTTGTTCTAATTGTGCTTTTATTGTATAAATTGTGTCTAATTTACATTTAGCTCATGTTTTTCTTGTGAATGCTGCTTATATGATGCTATGTGCCTGTGATGTTGCTGCAAGTAAGTTTTTCATTGCACCTGGACTTGCACATATGACAACAAGCTCAAATTTACAAGTGTAAATATTTCTAGTTGCAATATTATAGGGCCTTCACAGGTCTGGTCTCCCTACCTAAAGAAGAATATACTTACAATAGGGGGAACACAATGAAAGTTTGCCTTTAAGGAGAGATTAAGCAGATTGGGCCAATATGTTCCAGAGTTTGGAAGAATGAGAAATTATCTATTTGGACATAGAAATTCTTATGAGGTTTAACAAGATAAATACCGGGATGATGCTTCTCTAAGCAGTGATATCTAGTATAGGGTAAATTCTCAAATAAGAACCAGTGTTACAGATCAGAGGTCAGAAGGTGGAGACTCGTTGCAGTTCTCTATCACAGAGGGCTGTGGAGACTCAGCCGTTGAGTATATTCAAGGCAGAGAAGGGGAGATTTTGCGATACTGAGGGAATCAGGGACATGCGGCTGGTAGAAGATTAACTATGATTTTACTGGATGGCAGTGCAGGTGTGAAGGACCGATAGCCAACACCTGCTTCTTCTTAGGTTCTTAATAAATGGTAGGATGCCAAAAGTGTAGATGACAAGAGAGAATTTGGAGTGCATTCCCCCTGATTTCCTGAAGGCTAAAGAAAATGTAGAAAAGATGATTAAAGTAAATGTACAGAATTCTTGCCTCTATAGGTCAAAGCTCAGAACAAATAGGTAGGTAGGTCACAATTCAACTAGTACCCTAGTTAGACTGCAGCTGGTCAGCTGGTCACCACAAGAGAAAGGAAGTAATAGCAGCAGAAAGGATGCAAAGAGGAGTAAAACTGGAGTAATGATCCAGAGATACAAGTTCAAATCCTACCTATGTAGCTGAGAAGCAATTTTAGTTAAATAAATCTGGGATAAAAAGCCAGTATTTGTAGTTATGACTTTGAAACTACTAGACAGTCATCTTGTTTTTCTAATGGTCCACACACTGGCCGTGCTCACCTGAGGACCTTCACACCTGGGACTCTGGTGTTGATTACGCCTTTGGCAAGTTGAATGGTCGCTAGACTAGGTCAACCCAATCAGTTCTGTTCCCCTCTTCTATCACTTGCCCTCTTGTACATGCTAATCAATATCCCTCCAACCCCTCCACTGATTTTTAAAATTCGCTTACCAGTACTAAGTAGCAAATTACTTACCAGCCCATGTTTGAGATGTGGGCAAAACCAGAACACCCCGATGAAACCCAAGCAGTTACGGGTTGAGTGTTAAGACAGCATGGAAGTCAGGTCACTAGAGCTGTGAGTCGGCCATGTTAACAGTCCCACTACTCTGGATTGCTAACAACCGTCTGGAAGTCGAGGCCCAATGTTTGCAAGGCAGTGGAGGCTGAAGGCCTGAGGTTTGAGAACTGTCTGTGGGTGTGTGTGAATGGGTAGGTGGGTGGTAGGTAAGGGGCTTGTTTTGCTGTTGTTGTTGCTTGCATGTTCAGCGAACATGGTGTGTGATGCACCATCAATAACTCACTCTGAGACGTAAAAGCGAGGTATCGGCTTTTATTGACTGGAAGAAGGAACGAGCAGTGATTGACCACTATACTACATCCTGGAGACCGAGAGGCCAGGCTCAGACCTCCATCACCTTTATACGGGGGTCTGTGGGAGGAGCCACAGGAGCAGTCATCAGGGGGCGTGTCCAGACAGGTATATGTAGTTCACCACAGTGTGTATGTTATGTTGGTCCCGGAATGTGTGCTGACACTTGCAGGCTGCCCCAGCCTATTTATGCTGTGTTGGCACCCTTCACTTTGCTTCAATGTACGTGATAACAAACGAATCTGAAAATCTGAAATCCTGCCAGCTCTATTACCCTCCCGTGATTTGGTGGAGAAGGTTTGCAGAAAGAACACCAGATTTTTAAGTAATTATTTCAGGATTTAGCAAGTGCATAAATCCTGTTAGTGTTACAGTGCAGGGATGGCAAATGTCACTGGTGTCACCGTGTACCACAACACCTGCAACATCGATCAGTGCATAGCATGACAACCATGAGATGACATCTTAAGGCTCGGTGAGAAACCAAAAAGAGCAGCAGGCCTTTACCTTGAAAGACTGAACGAACGTCCACAGCAAGATACGGATGGTGTAACCCTGCCTCAGGAGCTTGATGAGCCGAGCAGCGCGGAATAACCGCAAGAAGCTCAGATTGATAATGTTTTTCTGCAAAAGCAAGGTTAGCAATAATGGTTAAAGGTTGTTCCCGCCTGCTGTTCCCGCTGGTTGTACTTGACAAGAATGCCACTTAGAAGAACACTCCCAATAAACAAATCTGGCCATCATCCAATCATGGGAAAGAACGGGTTTCCTCATTAAAATGTTAAAATATATATAAATATTTCCAGATATATATATATATATATTTAACACAACCAAATGCACTGTTCTTTGACACTAGCAAGGCATAATGTGGAGTCTACTATACATCAAAGATGCACAGAAAGCCAGATAGGCAAGCACACCGCAAATATCAAACCACAATTCCTTAAGTTATGCGTAGACTCCAATGGGCATGCATTGACAAAAGGCAAGAACCTTTTAAAAGAGCTGGGTGGGGTTGGGGGGGGGGGTCGATAAGTCAGCAGTCATTGGAATGCATGCAGAAAATGAATGTTCGCATTCATGCGACAGTTTATCTGTGAGACCCATCTCTCAAACACCCCCACATTGAAAGGCAAAGAGTAGTAAAAAGGAGAGAAGAAGATTAGTCTAATAAATCCCTAACCTTGATGCTGCCTAACGTTCAGCTTTCTGTATACATTATCATTTCAATTTTGCTCTTGCCCTGCCTCAGGTTCCTGAATTTCACATCTGGATTTCTCAAAGGTAAGGCTTTCTTTTCATTACCTTGCGTGATATGGACATCACTGACTGGTTCGATACTTGCTGCCATTGATAATTGCCCTGGAGAAAGGGGTGGTACGACGTTACTTTGAATCACTGCAGATGCTCTCACTATGCTGCTGGACAGTATTTAGACCCAGCGGCAATGAAAGACTGGCGTTCATTTCCAGGATGGGGTGAGACTCGCACAGAAGGGAATTTGCAGGTCTAGGTGACAGAAGCGTGCTGTCCGAGTTGACTGTGCACTTGTAGGCGGTGCCGATGGTAGATGCAATGAATGTTTGGAACAGTGAATGGACAGCCAGTGAACTAGGCTGCTTTATCTTGGATGCCATCAAGCTTCCTGAGTGTTAGAACTGCCTACATTAGCTTAATGCATGTAACAAGTAACAAAGATCCCCGCACCAATCTTCATGGCACACCACTGGTCATAAAACTTCCATCACAAAATGAAACTCCTGCCTCATCCTTTGAGACTAATAGTACAAGCCCTATTTTACATCCAGTTTGCCAACTTGATTTGGATCCCATGGGCTCTAACCTTTTGAGCCATTGACTATCTAGGAAGCATTCCCTTTGGCAAATACTGAGGATCTGGATACAAGCCTTGTATAACTTATTGTCAATGAGTTTTATTGCCCTTAAAGAGGTAACTTTGTTTAAAATATCCAACACAGGATGCAGACTGCTACCCATTTGAGACACAGCCATTTGTTGGCAGGGTACCCATCCCTGTCTCTGAACAGCAAATGATCAGCAGATGTGGTACCTTTATGCCAAGTAATAATAGTTCAATTAGTCTAATGTCAGTGAAAGTTATTGGAAAAGAATTCTGAGGGGCAGGATTAATGTATATATATATGGAAAGACAGGGATTGATCAGGGATAGTCAGAACAGATTTGTTGGTGGAAAATCATGACTAATATAATTGAGGTTTATGTATTAACTAGATATATTGAACACTAGTTGATGAGATTTACATGGACTTCATAAGGCCTTCAACGATGGAAGAGCATCTACTTTGCGTAGTTTTGGATTGTCACCAAAACCTTTGACAAATGTCTATAGATGGACAGTGGAGAGCATTGTAACTGGTTGCATCGTGGCCTGATATGGAACCACCAAATGCCTAGGAAAGGTAATGTATACAGAAAGTGATGGTGGATCTATCACAGGCCAAGCCCTCCCCACCATTGAGCATAATTACATGGAGCACTGCCATGAGAAAGAGTATCCACCATCCAGGCCATGCTCTCTCCTCGTTACTTCCATTGGGTAGGAAGTACCACACCACAAGCTTCAGGAATGGTTATTAACCATCAGGCTCCCAAACTGGTGTGGATAACTTTACTGACCACAACTCAACCTACACACTCACTTTAAAGGACCTTTTATAACTCGCGTTCTCAGTATTATTTTTTATTTGTACAATTTGTCTTATTTTGCACATTGTTTTTGTCAGTCTTTGTTTATGTATGTTTTTCATAAATTCTATTGTATTTCTTTATTTTCATGTGAATGCCTGCAAGAAAATTAATCTCAAGATAGTATATGGTGACGTATACATGCTTTGATTATGAATCTTACTTTGCCTTCGTCTGATCTTAAAAAGTTAGATCCATGGGATCCAGGGCAAGTTGGAAAACTGGATCGAAGATTGGCTTGTTAATATTATTGAAAGGATGAGGATGGAAGGTTGTTTTTATGACTGGAAATGAGTGGCGTGCCATAGGGATCCATGCTGGGATTCTTGCTGTTTGTTATGTGTAACTTGGAGATCAATATGAGCAGCATGTTAAGTAAGTATGCATACGACAAGAGAATTACTGTGGCTCATAGTGAGGAAGGTAATCCTGGGCTACAGAATCATGGATCGGCTGGTAAACTGGGCAAGAACATGTCAGATGGAAATTAATCCTGTTAAGTGTGAGGTGATGCATTTTGAGGGAAGTTGGGAGGGTGTCAAAAGTGGTGTAGGTCCATATCAGGAGTGTAGGGCCCTAGGGATCCTGAGGATAAAAGGGACATTTGTGTACAAGCTCATAGGTAGAAAGGGTGAAGGAGGAATATGGAGCACTTGACTTCATTAGCAAGAGCACAGAATACAAGCTCAGGGTGGTTTTGTTACAATGTTATAAAGCAATGGCTGGACCATAGCGGGGATATTATGCACAATTCAGATCACCCTGTTACTTGTATTGTTTTTTTTCCCATTTCTGAGATATAGGCCTTTCTGGCCCAACGTGTGGCACCACCCAATTACAGTCCTGTGACCAATTAACCTACCAACCTGTAAGTCTTTGAGATGTGTGAGGAAATCGAAGCTTGTGATCATGGGGAGAATAGACAAACTCCGTACAGATGGTGGCACAGTTGAATATAGGTCACTAGTACCTGGTTACAGGAAGGATGTGATTGAAATGGTGAAGGTGTAGAGATGATTTGTCAGGATGTTGCCTTGGGTGGAGCTTTCAGTTATGATCAGAGACTGGATACGCTGGGGTTTAGAGCAGTGGAGGCTGTGGAGGTGTAGAATATTATGAAAGACAGAGAAGCATGAAAAGCAAGATAGTAAGCAGAAAGATCAGAAGGCAATGATTTAAGGCGATGGGGATGAGGTTTAAGTAGGATCCGAGGAAAAACTTTTTTTACACAAAGAACAGTTGAAATCTGGAACACACTGCCTTGGGTGATGCTGGAAGTATGTCCTCTTATAACATCAAAGAAGCTTCAAACTGAATACTTGCATAGTAGGCTGTGGACTAAGTGCACGCAAATGTGATTAGCATAGTCTTACGGTCAGTAACGATATGGTCAGATACAGGTCTGCTTCCCTGCATGACTAACTTCTGAAATATGATGATATTCTGATCTCAGTTGCAAAATGGTGCATTCTACAGCTGGAAGCTTTGTTTGATCAAATATTGACTAAATTTATACTTGTAAAAGCAATAGTTCTGTGGCCACTTAGAGCTGGGGTGGGCTTCAAATATTCTCAGGTTTATTTTGGGCATCTTCGTCTTTACACATGTCTTGGATTTGACTCTGAAATTTGAAGTTGCTACTGAACCATGACCCAATACATACTTTATTTAATAAACCTATTCAAAGAATAATGTCATTATCAAACATTATTTATCAATTTTGTCAATAGATTGCATGTAAATCAGAGCTGCCAGTCCATTCCGGCAAATTGTGTTTTGTAAAAAAAATCTTATTTATCGTCCTTGGATATTTCATCAGAAAAGGTGGAAGCAACAGTCTAATCAGACACATGCACAAGATTTCGACACCAGTAGCAGGGGAAGATTCCAAAGCAGGCAGTGGGGCCTACTGGCTAGAGAGGGATCCTAAAGATTTAAACAGCTATCTATCTCAGAAAAAAATAATTGTGAATGACTGCAACAGAATGCTAGTATGTCAGGTTCTATTCCATGACTTATAATGTAATCACTGCCTTTGCTAACATCTTATTGGAGTTGTTACAATCCCCATTTATTCCTTGCAATGCTCCCATTGCCAAAGGCAAAATCCCCTTTCTCATGAGGGCAAAATTTTGACACTGTTAGGAAATTTGATGAGCAATAGGCCGAGGGGAGGGTTCATAGACAGGTGAGTGGGAATGGTTTGATTCGTAGTGTCCTGTGGGGATCTCAGTTGGATCTACACTAATCGATCTATTAATGGCCACCTGAAATGATGCAGCAATGAGTCAGTTGTGCCAAAGACACAGATACAAGTGGCAGTGTAAGCAGTTTGCATAGAAGCATTTAATTACAGAGAGATATTAATAGAATGGGTAAATGGGGAAAAATCTGTGATAAGAGTTTAATACAGGAAGAACTGAGGTCACCTGCTTTGGATCTAAGTAAAATGCAATGGTGATTTCTGAGTGATGAGAAACGGGAGAGTGGCCTTCCATGCACATGGACCTTTAGAATTAAATTTATATATCCCCAGTTAGAGGGAAAATGTCTGTTCCTTTGTAGCTGTTACATTTTATTCTGCGTTCTGTATATTACTTTACCTCATGCACTGTGGAATGATTTGATCTGTATGAATAGTATGCAAGATAAGCTTTTTGCAAAACCTTAGTATATGTAACATTAATAAACCAATTCCAATTTCAGTTGTTGAATACACTGACCTATGTTTATCATCCTTTTTCCCAGAGCAGCAGTTTCCATCGAAAACTGCTCCTCAAAACCTAATTTACTGATCACCTCTCTGCTAGAGTTACAGAGAGATACAGCGTGGAACCAGGCCCTTCAGCCCACTGAGTCTATGCTGACCATCAACTTTAACCAACTGTTATAACAACTATTATAACAATTAACTTCTCCCGGTTTCTACGACTCACCTACACAGTAAGGGCAATATCACAGTGACCAATTAACTTGTCAACATTTTTCGGGGTTTAGGAGGAAACCCACAGGGCCACAGGGAGAATGTGTAAACTCCACAGTACAGCACCAGAGCTGACTGAACTTGGGCACTGCAGCTATGAAGCTCGACCAGCTCCACCACCGTGCCTCGATGATATGCCTTCCTTTCTTCTGTTGTCCACACCTCTCCACAGCCGTGTCCCTCTGGCACCTCTTCCAGCCCTTCAAGTCTCCAACAAACCTGTGCTTCTCCACTGTTTGGGGACTCATTTCCTTTGAGGATTACACTTTCAAACAATCCAAGAGAGCAATGTTTCACTGAGCTGCGTACATTTGTATGGTTGAATAACAATAAAATGAACTTGAAATCATATGGTAACATGGCAATCCTCAAAGGAAATGGAACTGCAAATGGTGGAGAAGCTCGGGTTTGTTGGAGGCTTGTAGGGCTGGAAGGTCACAGAGGGAAAAGGCTGTGGAGGAGAGTGGACAACAAAAAGGAATCTTAAAGTCATGGTATATCAAGTGGTGGATGTGGCCAAGTTTCAGATCTGCAGTGACCTAGGTTCAATCCTGACATCTGGTGCTGTCGGTACAGAGTTTGCATGTGCTCCCTGTGACCATGTGGGTGTCATCTAGCTACTCCAGTTAGCAGCCATGTCCAAAAAAATTGTTAGGATTGGTAGGTTAATTGACTGCTGGAATATTGCTCCTAGTGTGTAAGTGAATGGTAGATTCTGGGCTAAGTTGATGGTTATTTGGGGAGAATACTCTGGGGTAGGGTAGGTTGATGGTGTCAATGTGACAGCAAAAGATTTAAAATAAACCCATCTATTTGGAGAATTGCCTTGGTCTTTCTGAAGATAATGGCAGTGGAATCTTGGTTTAACATTATCTACCAAACTCAGTACCTTTTGGAAGTGTGAGCTCTCAGTTCACTGCACCCTGTTCTCTGGAGCGAGGTTTGAGTTTAGTTGGGTGGCTGATTGATACACAACATGCTATAACACTGTGGACATTTCTGTGATAAAGAGTTCAATACTTCAGCATATTGTTTCTGCTTTTCCTACTAACACTCCTCGTGTCCTATCTTTTGTTTCTCCATATCCCATTCCCACCTCTTCCAACTCATAGTATCATCCATTCTGTCAAACACCCTCTCCTGTATACCACCACCCTATCATCGATCTTCCCCTTGGCTTTTCCCTAACCTCCCTTCTGCAATTTTCCCAATTTCTAATGAAAGGCTGTTAGTCTGAAACATCATCTTTCTTATTCTCTGCTCAGATGACGCCTGAGCTGCTGTATGTTTCATTTTTATTTCTGATCGTACTTCTGTACTTTCCTGAGGTGACCAATCAGGAATTTTGAACCTTGGATTCCACTGACATCCCGTTAGCCATTATATTCAGTGGAAAGTAAAATTGTTTCCGTCAATCTCCATAGATGCTTCAAAATTGCCATGCAGGTTGATAGGTTGTTAAGGCATATGGAATGTCGGCCTTCATCAGTTGAGGGAGGGAGTTCAAGTTCCATGAGTTAATGCTGCAACTCTATAAAACCCTGGTTAGATCACAATTATGTTCAGATCTCATTGCTTCATTATAGGAAGGATGCAGAAGCTTTAGAGAGGATGCCGAGGAGATTTACTAGGATGCTACCTGGATTACTGAGCTTGTCTTATGAGGATAGTTGAACAAACCAGGGCATTTTTTTGGAATGAAGGAGCATGAAAGGTGACTTGATAGAGATGTACAAAAAGAGGCATCAATTGAGTGGACAATCAGAGACTTTTTACCAGGGTGTAAATAGCTAATATGAGGGGAAAAATTTTGAGGAGATTGGAGGAAAGTATAGGAGGAATGTCAGAGGAAGGTTTTGTGTACTGAAAGTGGTGGATGTGTGTGACACACCCTGCCAGAAGTTCTGGTAAAAGCAGGCACAGTGTATTAGGGACATTTCGGAACTCTTAGATAGGCACGAGGATGATAGAAAAATGGAGGGCTATATAGGAGGGAAGGGTTAGATTGATCTTAGAGTAGGTTTAAAAAGTCGGCACCACATCATGGGTTGAAGAGCCTGTACTGTGCTATACTGTTCTGCTCTGTTTTGTGCTGTTTTAAGCAGTTGTAACTGGGTAACTGAATTGTAACACCAAGCAAACCCCTTGGGCAATATTGTTCTTCACCTATGGAAAAAAAGCCCTCTTTTACTGTTTTGATTTGTATTTTGCATAGAACATCATAATGAGGCTGGCAGCTGTCACTGGAACCTTTGAACCAACGAACTGCATCAACTAATAAGTTAGTGGCAATGTACACCTATCTCTCCCAGCAATGTCAATTCTCCGGGAAAACGAGTGATAACATGAAGAGTAAACAGAAATTGCAGTGACCTCCCTTGATAAAGATAGGGTCATTTCTGCAGGACACCAGCATGAGTGGAGGATAGTTTTTCTGCATGAAATTAGTCTCAGTCACTTAATGGGGTACCATGGCCAAGTCTGATTGTCTAGTAAGCTGCTAAATCCTTTCCATCCTGCCTGGCTTTCACAGCAGACAAACTGAGAAGAAACTTCACCTGTGTGCTTATTTGTGTTTAATCTCAGAAATGCAGAAGCTGCAGCCTGTGTTACATAATTGGGGAAGCTTCTGGAATGGAAGAGTTAACAATCAAGGGTGTAAAGGTGCATTTGGAAATGAAGCATAAGACATCTGTGCAAATAGCAATGGTCCCTTCAGTATAACAGTCTCATTGTAATAATCAAGGGAATTGGTCAAAGGTGTACAACATAGGAAGCAAAAATACATGCCCTATAGCTTTGTCTTTTGAGACCTTACTGTGTAGTGTGTAGATCCAGCTGCTGTCTTGCTATGTCTAGACTTTTCATTGCCAAGGCCAGTATGAAACGAATTCCTTTATGTTTAGGGAGTGTCGGACAGAGGTGAGGAGTCCAAAGCCATGCCAAAAAACACAATGCAAGGTAGCAACAGCAAATCCCACTTCAGCAGCACGTGCCATGCCAAGGGTACTTAGTTTGTGAATGCATTAGGCTCAAAAAGTTACAAACCAACCGTGGTCTACATGTAGATGTTGTTGATGGATGGTTGGAATTGGATTGCATTGGGATTGATTTGCAACCAGGTTTAAAATTAGTTGGCATGGACACACAGACGGGACATGGATGGACACATGAATTTCATAGTGCATTTTGATTGGATGAGTTATTTCACAAGGCGTTGCGCCAATAAAGCACAGATTACAGACAGCATGTGAAAAGATAAAACAAGATAAAAAGTCAATCATTATAGGTTTCTCACTTTCTTTTGCTGTCTATCTTCTATATCAAAACACAATAGTGACCGACTAACACAGACAGGAATGGTTCACGAGTGTTGACCAGGGAACATGCTTTCCTTGTGCATGGTTTCTACCGTGATGTTAGTACTATTTGTGTAAAAACAATCCATTTTCAGCCAAATGATACAACATGGTTAAAAATAATTGGAGTAATTCCCAGTGTAAAATTCAGTACTGCTTCCAGGTTTGATAAAGCTGGACCCCAAAATTAGCATTAAGATCAAGCGAGTAACACTCTCACACAATGAGGTGGGTGTACGTGGCTTGCTGTACTAAATGGCATTCAGCTGTTATCTGACAATAGAACAGGGCATCAAAGTGTAACACACTCTGGTTCCAACACAGCAAGACCAGCCCACAGAGTGTTTCCCAGTTTCTGTATGCTTCCTGGCCGTTGAACCAATCCATTACTATGTAGCAGTGGTCATCAGACATGCAGAGAAAAGTCCATAATTAATATTCTCCCATTTCACACACACAAAAGGGGCACCTGAAATAAAGAAAATAGCAAATACCCTCTTCATGTTTATACAGCCAAACTGGTTTCAACACTTTAAAAGCAAGACATCAATGTAAAAAAATCAATTGACTTTTTTCTTGCCTGGACACTTTGTCATTAAGTTATGATCATTTTAAGTAGAAATGCTCTAAAACTTCCAAGCCTAACAGAAAAAGATGAGGAATTTCTTTAGCCAAAGAGTGGTGAATCTATGGAATTCATTGCCACAGGCAGCTGTGGATGGCAAATCATTGGGTATATTTAAGGCAAAGCTTGATTCTTGATTGTCAGAGTGTAAAGGAATATAGGGAGAAGGCAGGAGATTGGGGCTGAGAGGGAAATAGATCAGTACTGATGGGACTCAAGCAGAGCAGACTCAACGGGACAAATGGCCTAATTCTTTTCCTGTATCATATGGTCTTATAAGATTGGGCTAGTATGTGAGATCGATCTGTAATACCACATCATACTAATTTCATGTCTGTTGTGGTTCCGTGTTGGCCAGAAACTTCGTTGTTTAGTTACCCACAGATATTGTTTTCCAACTACACTTTCATAACAGCAAAACTATATAGTTCAGATTGACATTTAAGATTCACAGCAACAGGGATATATACATTTCCATTTCATTGAAACTCCTGTGGCAAATTCATCCCTGGGGGAGTTAGCATGAGGGAGACGGGAGGTCTGAGGCGGTGAGGGGTAAGAGAATCTGTGGCACAAAGTATTGGTTGGAAACGGGAGGCACAGTATAGTCTAGAGCAAACTGGATGGCTGGACTCAGCCCATGAATCACTTAAAGCCTCAAAGAGAGCTTTTGGTAATTGCATTGACTTTGAAAACGAGGATAGAGAAATTTGATGGACAAAGCCTCTATTATAGGAATATTTCAGAGCATTGACCAGGGTGTTTTGGGCTGACAACTGGTTGACAACACACAGGCTGTTCTGCATTGTCCATATAGTTTGGAGAACCAAAATCTTTTCCCAGGGAAGAAATGTTGAATTCTGGAGGGCATAGCTTTAATTTGAGAGGGAGAAAGTTTAAAGGAGGTGTGCAGGGCAAGTTTTTTTCACAAAGAATGGGAGCAGACTGAACAGCTGCCAGATGTGGTGGTGAAAGCAGATATGATAGTGGTGTTCAAGTGTTTTAGACAAGCACATGTTTATGCAGGGAGGGATAGTTTAATTTGGCATCATGTTTGCCCATTTATGATGGGCTGAAGGGCTTGTTCCTGTCTTTGTAACCCACAAAACTCCATTTGTTCATTGGTAGGGGCACTTTCCAAGTCCCATATGGACGTGATTCATTACCGTCCAGTACTGACAGTGTGGGGAGAAACCCAGAAACCCAATGGCTGAGTGTGTGGCTAAACCTTCTGTGCTGGATGAATTTCATCAGATTTTGAGCTGACCCTTGTGGAATCCAGTGCAGGCAGGGTCAGGTCTGGCGTGAGGGGCTGTGTTGAGATTTTCAACAAGGCAAAAGCCCATTGAGGGAGAGGGTGATTTGCTAAGCGGACGTGGCCAGGGGCAAGATGCAGCCTCGTGTAACTTCAGCAAGTATATCGATAATGACCAGCAGATGAGCCTCCAAGGGTGTCATACACTCCATACACAAGGGGTATCTGCAAGCTGCGGTGCAGAGCTGGCGAAAGGAGTGACTTTGGCTCATGGAGGTATCATGGGTTGAACAGGTTACTATTTGTCCCGTAGATTAGCTCCACTTCAGCGGACATCTGGCTGGGGAGCTGAGGTGCAGCCACGCGCCAACGAAGATTGAGCAAGACCTGTGTAACACTGAGCTGGTTACAGAAGTCTGACTGAGCCCAGTCCTCTCCTTGTTTTTAAGATTAGTCTTATTTGTCACATGTACAGCAAAACATAGAGTGAAATGTGTCATTTGTGTCAAATCAAATCAGCAAGGATTGTGCTAGGCAGTCTGAAATACAGCATGCCCACAACTCACTAATGCTAACCAGGGCACCCGAAGAAAATCCATGCGGTAATGGGGAGAATATATAAACTCCTTGAACCCTAATCCTATGGCTGGAACTGTAAAGCGCTGCAAGAGCTGTTACACTACCATTCCCACGCCCCACCTCCCGAACGATGTTCCCTAAACATTCTTACGAGCACAAACACTGATGAGAATGGTATTAGTCAACAGGGACAGATGGCAATGTTCTAGGGACTGTATAAATCACCCATGAATCACCAGTAGAAACATAAGAGGCTGCAGATGCTGGAATCTGAAAGATCTCAGCCAGTTGAGCAGGATTTCAATCTGAAATGTACACAATTTTGTTCCCCTCATCAACAATGAAACGGCAATGAAGAATCCTTCTATATCTGTGTTTGAGTCTCTGCCCAGGACTTGCATAGCTGACACTAGTGAAAACCGAGCTACTGAGATGATGAAGGAAGCCCTGAACACTGCCAGAAATGGCAGACCTTCATTGCTGCCCTAAACGCCAATGGCATATGGGCAGTAGGAAGAATGTATGGACTTGCATCTCATTACTTTGAGGGTCATATACATTACATATTTGGCATAAACATTTTTCCTTAATATTGTCGCTGATGATGGGTTAACATCTCTCTGTTCCCCCCTTAACCCTGTACATACTCTTACAGCAGCGATGCAGCTGCTGTTGATTTAATTGTTGTGTTTAAAACAAATGCTTTTGATCTGCACTTACCCAAAACTCTGTCACTAAAATATCAGTGACACTGCCCAGGACTGTGACAAAATCAAATATATTCCAAGCATCCTGAAAATAGTTCTGTGGAGCAGAAAGCAGCAGTGTTAGCAATGGTGCGTATTCTCCCCCTTCCCAGCAGTGCTACAGAAATTACTGACTGTCATAGATGGAACATTTAGTTATTATGTTATTTCAAGCAATGAGTGTTTGATCATCCATTGGGAAAACAAGGAACGCCAGCCTAGTTCAAAGTTTCCTTCAAACCAAAGTTTGGGATGCAAGAGATTCTGCAGATGCTAGTAATCTTGAGCAAAACGCATAAAGTACTGGAGGAACTCAGAAGGAGCTGATGAGTTGCTGCCTGACCTGCTGAGTTCCTCCAGCATTTTGTGTGTGCTGTTAAAACCAAAGTACCTGTGCACACCCATCAACCACTAGATGGTAAACACAAAGTACACTGCAGATGCTGTGGTCAAATCATGATGTACAAACAAGCTGGATGAACCCAGCAGGTCGGGCAGCATCCATTGAAATGAGCAGTCAATGTTTCGGGCCGAGACCCTTCGTCAGTACTGAAGGAGGAGGGGGCAGGTGGGAGGAGGGGGAAGCTTGTTTGTACGTCTTGATTTAACCACTAGATGGTGATGTGGGGTTTAGATCGATTCTTTCCAGTCCTGATGAGACATCCACACTTCTGTAATTCTGCCCAGTTTAATTCCTCCCTGTTCATGCACTTGCCTTCAGGTCCGCAATACCCTCCCTAAATCTCACCATTCCTCCACCTCCTTGTCCAAACTTTGGGTCATCTGCACCAACATGGGTTTGCACCAAACTGGCTTTTGACAGACGATGCACCATGGGATATTTTTATGACCTCAAAGTTGCTACACCAATGCAGGTCACTTTTGTTGGCACTTTACATCAAGTGCTATGCAGCACTAGGTCAAACTTTTCAGTGGAATGGTCAGCCGACCGCGATGTCATTCAGTGGAATGGACAGCGGACCGCCATGTCGTTCAGCGGAATGGTCAGCCGACCGCCATGTCGTTCAGCAGACCGCCATGTCGTTCAGCGGAATGGACAGCCGACCGCCATGTCGTTCAGCGGAATGGTCAGCCGACCGCCATGTCGTTCAGCGGAATGGACAGCGGACAGCCATGTCGTTCAGCGGAATGGACAGCGGACCGCCATGTCGTTCAGCGGAATGGACAGCCGACCGCCATGTCGTTCAGCGGAATGGACAGCGGACCGCCATGTCGTTCAGCGGAATGGACAGCGGACCGCCATGTCGTTCAGCGGAATGGTCAGCCGACCGCCATGTCGTTCAGCGGAATGGACAGCGGACCGCCATGTCGTTCAGCGGAATGGTCAGCCGACCGCCATGTTGTTCAGCGGAATGGTCAGCCGACCGCCATGTCGTTCAGCGGAATGGACAGCGGACCGCCATGTCGTTCAGCGGAATGGTCAGCCGACCGCCATGTCGTTCAGCGGAATGGACAGCCGACCGCCATGTCGTTCAGCGGAATGGACAGCCGACCGCCATGTCGTTCAGCGGAATGGACAGCGGACCGCCATGTCGTTCAGCGGAATGGTCAGCCGACCGCCATGTCGTTCAGCGGAATGGACAGCGGACCGCCATGTCGTTCAGCGGAATGGACAGCCAACCGCCATGTCGTTCAGCGGAATGGACAGCGGACAGCCATGTCGTTCAGCGGAATGGTCAGCCGACCGCCATGTCGTTCAGTGGAATGGTAAACCGACCGCCATGTCGTTCAGTGGAATGGTCAGCGGACCGCCATGTCGTTCAGCGGAATGGTCAGCCGACCGCCATGTCGTTCAGCGGAATGGACAGCCGACCGCCATGTCGTTCAGTGGAATGGTCAGCGGACCGCCATGTCGTTCAGCGGAATGGACAGCCGACCGCCATGTCGTTCAGCGGAATGGCCAGCGGACCGCCATGTCGTTCAGCGGACCGCCATGTCGTTCAGCGGAATGGACAGCCGACCGCCATGTCGTTCAGCGGAATGGTCAGCCGACCGCCATGTCGTTCAGCGGAATGGACAGCGGACAGCCATGTCGTTCAGCGGAATGGACAGCGGACCGCCATGTCGTTCAGCGGAATGGACAGCCGACCACCATGTCGTTCAGCGGAATGGACAGCGGACCGCCATGTCGTTCAGCGGAATGGACAGCCGACCGCCATGTCGTTCAGCGGAATGGTCAGCCGACCGCCATGTCGTTCAGCGGTATGGTCAGCGGACCGCCATGTCGTTCAGCGGAATGGACAGCCGACCGCCATGTCGTTCAGCGGAATGGTCAGCGGACCGCCATGTCGTTCAGTGGAATGGTAAACCGACCGCCATGTCGTTCAGCGGAATGGACAGCCGACCGCCATGTCGTTCAGCGGAATGGACAGCAGACAGCCATGTCGTTCAGCGGAATGGTCAGCCGACTGCCATGTCGTTCAGCGGAATGGTCAGCGGGCTGCCATGTCGTTCAGCGGAATGTTCAGCGGGCTGCCATGTCGTTCAGCATGTATAATCAGTTCCATATTTGCCAAACAACTGCTGACACTGGAGAGGTGCATGCATCTAAGCATTGAGTTTAGGCAGAATCCTGTCTGATTGCAATACTACCATTGGTAAATTGTGCCACAATATTTACATCTCTTCACATACGACAAACAGTCACCAAGTTGAGGTGGTCAGGAGCTACGGAGCCCAATGCCTCTTATGTAAGACACCTGGCAGGTACTCACCAGAATTCCAAAGGCAATAATCTTCAGAATACATTCACATGAAAACAAAATGGTGAACACCATATTGAGATACTTCAGCACATCATCGTAAGACTGTGGTTGATCGGAAAACTAAAATAAGAAGAAGAGAGCTTGGTTACTTAGTCAATACTTGAGGCACTCTGGACATTGCACTTTTTGGACCTGTCACTCAACTGTGATAAATATTGGTTCCAAAGGAATAGGAATAGAAAATTTAATGAGTAGAACTTGCCCTAGCTTCCCCCCCCCCCCCCGAGATGGTTACCTTGGTGTTCAACACTGACCATTGTTTCCTGAAAAAAAACTTATGCTTGCTCTCCACTCGGGTAAATGCTTGAGACAAACTGTAATGACTTTAGAAGCTGGAGTAAAGTTTGCCATTTGGCTCTTGAGCTTGCCTCATCATTCAACATGGTCACAGTTGACATTGAGCCTCAACCACTTTTCTACCAATCCCTGGATCATCTGATTCAAGGTAGATTCTTCCAGTCCAAAAATCTATTGACTTCCGCTGGAAACACTCAGTGTCTGAACATCCAAAGCCCCTGCAGTGGAGAATTCCAAAGATCCGTTGCTCTCTGAGGAAAGAACTTGCAGATCTAAATGGCAAATCCCTCATCCTTTGCTATTACCCATTATTTACTATGAACCAGCATATCTCCTGTTAATCCCTGTTTCCGTGAGGTTGCCCCTCATTCTTCTGAACACAGGTTCATCTAGTCAATCACTCTGCATAGATCAATCTCCCCATTACTGGAATTATCCCAGTGAATGCTCTCTGCACTGCCTCCAAATATTTCCTTCCTTAACCGAGGTGAACAAGAATTACCCAAATTCCAAGTCAGGCATCACCATAGTCTTAACACAAATGGCAATAAGGTGACCATCCACCCCATTGCATCAATGAATAACATACCAGTTGCCTTCCTAGATTCTTTTGTATTAGCAATTAATTACAAAAACATCACCCAGCATTATTCACTCCTTAAAATGTCTCCAAACTGACTTCTCACCTTAATCATCCTAGCAAGTTTCCATGAAACTTGGAAAAAAAGATTAAAAATCCTTTAAGTGGTTTCTCCAGTGTAAATACAGGATTAAACACTAATCAGAAGCAAAAGCCCTGTTAAGGGTAAGACATTACTCATAGTTAGTTTTGGTACTGCCTGTAACCTGTCATATTTATCAGACTGTGTATCCTGCAGTAGGGTGTATGGGGTCCTCAGGGAGGGGTAGCAAGTCTAGTGAAGGGGCTTGCTGTGTCCATTTGTGAGGCAACTCACTCACCTTCGGTCCCCACCGGTCACTTAGCTCTCACCTGTGGCTCCAAATAGCTGTTTACATGCAACCTAACAAGTGGCATCATTGCTTGATATGGAAACTGCACTGGGCAGACAGCAAAGCTCTCCGACAGGTCATCAATACTGCCCAATGCATCAGCCTACTCGACATCAGAGACATCTATACATAGAGAGGTATCGGAAAAGGGCCAGTAACATCATGAAGGATCCCACACAACTTGCTCATGGACTGTTATCAGGGAGAAAGCTACATAACATTCATGCCAGGACCAAAATCAAAAACAGTTATTTTGCCTACACAATAAGGCAGATCAACAACTCCACCATTACTTTATTATATCCTGTCAGTCACATTAAGTACAGCCTAGCATCACTTTGTGGACATACAGTCAATCCATGTATATAAGCTATCTTATGTATTTATATTTTGGTGTTTTTTTAATTATTATTTGTGAATTCTTTATCTTTTGTATTTTTTTGTGCAGCATCAGATCTGGAGTAACAATTATTTTGTTCCCCTTATTACTCTTGGGTACAGTAAGTGACATTGAGCAATCTTGAACCTTGAATGGTGAAGAATTAACACACTCCAGAGCACCACTTCAACAGGCGGGCAAAACCAGGTGACGGTAGCCAGTGAGAGAGGGCTTGCCTGTCCCAGCATGCAAAGTCAGCTCTGACAGACTGGACAGATGAGATCCAATGGGCAGGAAGTTGGCTCTATGACACTGTGGAAAGCAAAGGTCATGATAAGGCACAGAAGAAGTCATGGTCATCCACTGCAACTGAAGAAAACCCCTGGATGTGATGATCACTCTTGCCACTGGACCTGTATTTCCAATGTCAGGTGAGTGGAATGGCACCAGTATAATGGCTTTTCCCCTTTAAAACCCAACTGCACAAGTTTTAATACTTTCATTAGATGGCAACTAATCAATCATTTTGCAGTATTCTCTCTCCATGCTGTTGTTAAGACTTTCTGTATGGCATAGAAGAACCTAGTCCTAACCCACTGCTGAACCCTCATCTACGTCTTCTGTTGCATCCTGACTTGGCTATTCCAATTGGCTGGCCTGCTTATTCCTACTGGCATACGCTTAAGGCCATTAAAAACTTTGTGGCCATGCCCTAACTCACTGTGTCCCATTAACCCTGCACCACAGTAATCCCTGATGCACATTGTCATCTCACCTATTTTCCAACTCTTTTGGTTTTCAGATTCCTTCATGTCTTTGCCCTATCCCTTCTTCTGTAATAAGACCATAAGATATAGGAGCAGTATTAGGCTATGTGGCCCATTAAGTCTCCTCTGCCATTTCATCATGACTGATCCATTCCCTCTCAGCCTCAAACTCCTGCCTTCTCCCTGTATCCCTTCATGCCCTGACGAGTCAAGAATCAATTAATCTCTGCCCTAAATATACATAAAGACTTGGCCTCCACAGCCATAGGTAACAAATTCTGTAGATTCACCGCTCTGGCTTAAGAAATTCTACCTAATCTTCGTTCTAAAAGAATGCCCAACTATTCTAAGGTTGTGTCCTCTGGTCCTATTCTCCCACCATAGGAAACATCCTCTTCACATCCACTCTATCAAGGCCTTCCAACATTCGATAGGTTTCAATAAGGTTACCCCTCATTCTTTTGAATTCTAGTGAATACAGGCCCAGAGCCATCAAACACTCTTCATATGACAAGATGTTCAATTCTGCAATCTTTTTCGTGAACCTACTTTGAAACCTCCCCAGTTTCAGCACATCCTTTCTAACAAAAGCAGACTAAAACTGCTCACAATTCTCCAAACGAGGCCTAACCAGTGCTTTATAAAGTCCCAATATTACATCCTTGATCTTAAACTCTAGTCCTCTTGAAATGAATGCTAACATCATGTTTGCCTTCCTCACCACAGACTCGACCTGCAAATTAACCTTTAGGGAATTGGGAGTCTTGTGCAGGATTCTCTGAAGGTTAGCTTGCAGGTTGAGTTGGTGGTAAGGAAGGTAAATGCAATGTTGGCATTCATTTCGAGAGGACTAGACTATAAAAGCAAAGATGCTGAGGCTATATAAGGCACTGGTTAGACCACACTTTGCATATTGTGATTAGTTTTGGGCACCTTATCCAAAAAAGGATTGCTGGCCTTGCTGAGGGTCCAAAGGAGGTTCACGAGAATGATTCTGGGAATGAAAGGGTTAACATGTTTGCATTTGATGGCTCTGGGCATTACCGGTGTTTAGAAGAATGGGGTGGGGGTTCTCACTGAAACCTAACGAATATTGAGAGGCCTAGATAGGGTGGATATGGAGAATTTGTTTCTTATAGTGGGGGGGGGGGGTGGAGTCTAGTTGCAGAGGGTACAGCTTCAGAAGAGAGAGACTCCCAATTAGATCGGAGATGAGAAGGAATTTCTTTAGACAGAGGGTGGTGAATATGTGGAATTCATTAATAAACTGGCCCTTGACTTCTTTCGGAGTTTATAGGGCTAACTGGCAAAGATAAAGTGTGTGCAAAAGGCTTAACGGGTAAGATGTGCCTTTATCTGCCAACTAAATATAATACTGTGGGACATTTAGTAGTTCAGGATTACTGAAGGACAGGGAGATATCACCGACAGGATCATTGGCAATCACCCTCTGCACCCAATAGGTGATGCTCCTTTGGAAGTGACATTCACCTGGATAAGTGTGGCAAGTGCCGGATGGGGATTTGTAGCAGGAATGGCAAGAGAGAGTCCTGTGCACTGACCTTCATCATTAGCACCACAGTGTTGAGGGCAATCATGGCCATGATTGTGTATTCAAATGGCGGTGACACCACAAACTGCCACATCTTGTACTGGAACGTCTGCTTGTTCTGTGGCATGTGTCGTGTCAAGGGTTTGGCACTTATAGCAAAATCGATGCAGGCTCTCTGCAAGAGAACAAATGACAATTCAGCAGGAGCAGGAAATCCTCAGACCATTAAACACTAACACAGCAAACACCTAGCTAACCGCTGCAAGCACCGGGAAGCTTCACTCTCATAAGAAACTGCAGAAACCGGAATCTGGAGCAACACACAGAGCACTGGAGGGTCTCAGCTGGCCGGGCAGTATGTATGGAGGGAAATTTCAGGCCAAGACCCTTCATCAAGATTCAAGATGAAGGATCTCGGCATGAAATGCCAACCATCCATTTTCTGACCCGTTGAGTTCCTCCAATATTTTGTGTGTAGTCCCACTCATCATCCTGGAAATACAAGAGACTGCAGATGTTCATATACTAAAATGGAAAGGGTATCCTTGCCCAGACATTGCATTTCATTCAACACTGAGGAATGGATTTTGCTGTGACCTCATCAATTGCCAGCTTTGCAGTATCCTTGCTTTAAGAAGCTGTTGACGTTCATTCCTCCCATTCAAAAGCGCTGGAAGCCAAGCTGTTCACTCGCAGTTGGCTTCTGCTGTCAGTCCTGTTCTCGCCTCCTATTGCCAAAGTTCCACTGCCACTCCCTGATAGTGGCTGCCCAAGTTGATTGGGTGGTAAAGAAAGGGCATGGCATGCTGACTCCCGTTGGTCAAGGCATTGAGTTCAAAAGTCAGGAAGTTATGCTGTAGCTTTATAAAACTGGTTGGGCCACAGCTGGAGACGTGCACTCAGTTCTGGTTGCCCCATTGTAGGAAGGATGCAGAGGCTTTGAAGAAGGTGCAGAAAGACTTACCAGGATGCTGCCTGGATTAGAGAGCAAGTGCTAATAAGGAGAGGTTAAACGAATTTTGGTTTTTCTCCCTGGAGCGGTGGAGGCTGATAGAAGCTTATAAAATTCTGAGAAGCGTAGTGTAGATGGTTGGCATCTTTTTCTCAGGGTTAAAATGTCCAGTACTAGAGAGCCTCCATTTAAGGTGAGAGGTGGAAAGTTTGAGGGAGGTGTGCAGACAAGTTGATTTTACACAGTGTGGTGAGTACATGGAACGGGATGTTAGGAGAAGAAGCAGATATGATTAAACAGTTTTAAACATTAAAGTTAGAGGCTTTTCAAAGGACCCTGAGCAGACAGATAGACATGCTAATATGGACCATGTTCAGGCAAAAAGGATTAGTTTAATCAAAGACACAAGAACATCTGCTGATACTAGAAATTCAAAGCAATTCACGAAGTGCTGGAGGAGCTCAGCATGCCAGACAGCATCTGTGAAAAAGGGTGAATGGTCATCATTTCGGGTTGAGGCCCTTCATCAGGACTGGAAAGGAAGGGAGAACGAGAAAGAATATGAAGGTGGGGGGAGGGCAGGGAAAAGTACAAGATGATAGGGGACGGGTGAAACTGGGAGAGGGGTGGGTGGTGAAGTAAAGAACTGGGAAATCGATTGGTGAAAGAGATAACGGGGAAATCTGATAGGAGAGGACAGGAGGCCATAGGAGAGAGGGAAGTGGGAGGTGATGGGCAGGTAAGAGGAGGTGTGAGAGGGAAACAAGAATGGGGAATGGTGGAGTGCAGGGGGAGGAGACAAGAAAACGATGTTAATGGCATCAGATTGGAGGCTACCCAGATGGAATATAAGGTGTTACTCCTTCAAGCTGCAAGTGGTCTCATCGTGGCAGTAGAGGAGGCTATGGACAACATATCAAAGTACCATTGGTTTAATTATTTCAGCACCGCCTTGTTGGCTGAAGGGCCGGTTCCTCCGGTGTGCTGTTCTGTGGTCCAAGATTTCTCCCCATGATGCAAATGACAGGAGAATTGTGAGAAAAATGTCTGAAAATGTGGAGGAGAGGGAATCAAGAAGTGGTTAAATAATACAGTAATGTGGCCCTCCACACTATAGAGCAGTAATGTTATCCCTCATTTGAAACGTGGCACCTCGTGCACAGATGCTGTGCTAAAGGCAACTCATCAAAATTAATGTGGGGGAGTCAGTGAAGATTAAAATATCATCCTAGTGAATTTCTCCGAATCACCCAAGATGCTTGGCCTTTAGCTCGTTTAACTGTGATTATAGATCATGGCCATTGGCAAGTCAGAAATATGCGTCATACCTGTCAAAGTGGTGATGCCCATTGAATGTAACAGGGAAATGCCAGTCCCAAAGGCCTTGTGGCTCTTAGGTTAGCTGTCAGGTCTTCCTAGTAACACACATAAAATGCGGCAGAACTCAGCAGGTCAGACAGCATCTATGGAGGGGGAAAAAGCAGTCGACTTTCTGGCTGAGATCCTTCCGGGCCATTTCCAATTCTTCCTAGTGGCTGGTAGGAGAATTAGTGTTGGTATTGTAAGGGAGACCAGATTATAGAGAAACAAGTGCAGGAGAGGGATTGGTGGGACTGCTGTGAGTTGGTACAGACCTGACTTAACAAAAACTACTAAGAGGATTGTGACAGGAAGTGGCTGGCCCAATTCCTCTGTGGGCAGGACTTAGAGAAGTACAGCACAGAAATAGGCCCTTCAGCTCATCTAGTCCATGCTAAAACCATTTAAGCTGCCTACTCTCAATGACCTGCACTGGGACCACAGCACTCCATATCCCTACCACCCATCTAAACCTCTTAAACATTGAAATTGAGCTCGCATGCACCACTTGTGCTGGCAGCTCACTCCACACTCACAACCCTCTAAGTGAAGAAGTTTCCCCTCACGTTCCCCTTAAACTTTACACCTTTTAACCTTAATCCACGACATTTGGTGGCAGTCTCACCCAACCTCAGTAGAAAAAGCCTGCTTGCATTTACCCTATCGTACCCCTCGTAATTTTGCATACTTGTATCAAATCTCCTCTCAAGTCTTCTACGTTCTAAAGAGTCCAGTCCTAACTTATTCAATCTTTCCTTATAACTCAGGTCCTCCAGATCCAGCAACATCGTTGTAAATTTTCTCTGCACTCTTTCAACCTTGTTTACATCTTCCCTGTAGGTAAGTGATTGAAACTGCACATAATACTCCAAATTAGGCCTCACCAATGTCTTATCCAACCTCAACATAACATCCCATCTTCTGTATTCAGTATATTGGTTTATGAAGGCCAAAGTGGCAAAGGCTTTCTTTACGATTCTCTCTACCTGTGGCACAACTTTCAACGAGATATGTACCTGTATTCCAGTTCCCTTTGTTCTACAATACTCTTCAGTGTCCTAACATTCACTGTGTAAGACCTACCTTGGATGGCCCTACCGAAGTGCAAAACCTTGCACTTGGCTGCATTAAATTCCATCTGCCATTTTTCAGCCCACTTTTCCAGCTGATACAAATCCCTCTGCAAGCCATGATAGTTTTCCTCACTGTCCACTACACCCACAAAATTGGTGTCATCTGCGCATTTGCTGATCCAGTTAACCACATTTATTATCCATATCATTGACAAACAACAACAGACCCAGCACCGATCCCTGTGGCACACCATTAGTCACAGGCCTCCAGTCAGAGAGGCAACCCTGTACTACCACTGTCTGGCTTCTCTGACAAAGCCAAAATAGGGAAGGGATACAAACTTTTAAAAACCCATGCAAAACATATTTTTTCAGGAATCTACACATTCACAAAAATACCAATGGGTTTCAATACATGTTTCAATTAAAACAAGCAATGGCTTTCCCCTCTAAGCAGCAGGAGAGGATATTTTTCTGCAGTTAGCTACAGGAGGTCTGCAATCTATCAGTGACTCTGCATTGTAAATCGGCTTCAGTAATCAGTGCCACTGAAGTCAGTGAGACATTGCCATAAGCTGAATGAAAACCACTGCTGTCACACAGCCTGTTGAACGTGAGTGAATGAGCTTTAATTCCTCATTCTTGTTGATAACCATCTCCCACACAGAATAATCATCAGATTCAGCACTCTGACAATAATAAAGAAGCCATTTACACTATTCAAGATTGGAACAAAATTTAATTTGGAAATTACATTTTACAGAAAATTAATGAAAAATATTGCTCAGAGAGTTCAAACAAAGCCAGTCATGGTCTCTGGGAAGTCATCTCGTTCTTTAGAAAACTCAGTTTTTGTAGATTATAACGTTAGTCCATAAGACATAAGAACATAAGAAATAGGAGCAGGAGTAGGCCATCCGGCCCATTGAGCCTGCCCCACCATTCAATAAGATCATGGCTGATCTGTCTGTAAACTCAGCTACATCTACCTGCTTTTTCCCCACAACCCTTAATTCCCCTACTATGTAAAAACTTATCTAACTGTATCTTAAATATATTTAGTGAAGAAGCCTCAACTGCTTCCCTGGGCAGAGAATTCCACAGATTCACCACTCTCTGGGAAAAACAGTTTCTCCTCATCTCCATCCTAAATCTTCTCCCCTGAATCTTGAAGCAATGTGCCTTAGTTCTAGTCTCACCTACCAATGGAAACAAGTTTCCTATTTCTACCATATCTATCTCTTTCAAAATTTTGTATGTTTCTGTAAGATCCCCTCTCATTCTTCTGAACTCCAGACAGTATAGTTCCAGCCAACTCAATCTCTCCTCATAGGTTAACCCCTTCATCCCTAGAATCAACCTGGTGAATCTCCTCTGCACTGCCTCCAAAGCCAGTATATCCTTCCTCAAGTAGGGAGACCAGGACTGCACAAAGTACTCCAGGTGTGGCTTCACCAGTACCCTGTATAGTTGCAGCATGACCTCCCTGCTCTTGAATTCAATCCCTCTAGCAATGAAGGCCAACATTCCATTTGCCTTCTTAATAACCTGTTGTACCTGCAAGCCAACTTTTTGCAATTCATGCACAAGCACTCCCAAGTCCCTCTGCACAACAGCATGCTGCAATCTTTCACTGTTTAAATAATTATCTGCTCTTCTATTATTCCTTCCAAAGTGGATTATCTCGCAGTTACCAATGTTGTATTCCATCTGCCAGACCTTGGCCCACTCACTTAACCTATCTATATCCCTCTGCAGACTCTCCACATCCTCTGTACAATTTGCTTTTCCACTCAGTTTAGTGTCATCAGCAAATTTTACTACGCTACACTCAGTCCCCCTTCCAAATCATCAATGTAAATGGTAAACAGCTGCGGGCCCAGCACCAACCCCTGCGGCACCCCACTCACCACTGACTGTCAACCGGAGAAACACCCATTTGTACCAACTCTCTGCCTTCTATTGGTTAACCAATCCACTATCCATGCCAATACACTTCCTCCGACTCCATGCATCCGTATCTTATTTATAAGTCTCTTGTGCGGCACCTTATCGAACGCCTTCAGGAAATCCAAGTATATGACATCCACCTGTTCCCCTCTACCCACTGCACTCATTATGTCCTCAAAGAACTCCAGTAAGTTTGTCACACAGGACCTGTCCTTTCTGAATCTATGCTGCGTCTGTTTAATGGAGCCACTCCTTTCTAAATGTTTTAGTATTTTTTCCTTACTGACAGCTTCAAGCATTTTCCCGACTACAGATGTTAAGCTAACTGGCCTATAGTTGCCCGTCTTTTGCCTACATTCTTTTTTAAAAAGTGGTGTGACGTTTGCTGTCTTCCAGTCTGCCAGGATCTGTCCAGAGTCTAGAGAGTTTTGATAAATGATTACCAATGCATCTACTATAACCTCCGCCAATTCCTTTAGCATCCTGGGATGCATCCCATCAGGACCAGGGGACTTATTTATCTTCAGGCCCTCTAGTTTGCTCATCACTATCTCTTTAGTGACAGTGATTTTATCGAGGTCCTCACCTCCCATTTCGTCCATAACATCATTCTTTGACATATTAGATGTGTCCTCCACTGTGAAGACCGACACAAAATAGTCATTCAATGCCTCAGCCATTTCCTTATCACCCAATATCAATTTCCCCTTCTCGTCTTCCAAGGGACCTACGTTGACTTTAGCCATAGGAGCAGAATTAGGCCATTTGGCCTATCAACTCTGCTCTGCCTTTCCATCATGGCCGATTTATTATCCCTCTCAACCCCATTCTCCTGCCTTCTCACCGTAACATTTGACATCGTTACTAATCAAGAACCTTTACCCAATGACTTGGACTACACAACCATCAGTAGCAATAAATTCCACAGATTCATCATTACCCTTGGGCTAAAGGAATTCCTCCTCATCCCTGTTCTAAAGGGATGTCCCTCTATTCTGAGGCTGTGCATTCTGGTCCTATACTACTCCCATTATATGACATATCCTCTTCACTCCACTCTATCTAGGCCTTTCAACATCTATAGGTTTCAATGAGATCCCCCTTCATTCTTCTAAACTCCAGTGAGTACAACCAGGAGCCATCAAATGCTCCACATCAAATTTCCACCCTTTCATTCCTGGAATAGTTCTTGTGAACCGCCTCTGGATTCTCGAATGCCAGCACATTGTTTCTTAGATAGGGGGCCCAAAACTGTACGCCAAGTGCAGTCTGACCAATGCCTTATAAAGCCTCAGTTATTATCCAATGACATGAACACTGTTCATTGAAACATCTACCCATTGTTCTTCTGCATTCTGCTTCCAAGCATGAAATGATCTGCTTGTCTGTCCTGACACATGCTGAGCCCAGCCACCATCACACCTCATGTGTTTCAATGATCGTTTGATCATAGTTAAGCAATAAAAGAACATTAAACATTCTCTGACATATTTTCAAATCCCTCCATGGGTTCATCCTTCCCTATTTCTGTTACCTCCTGTGGCTTTGTAACCTTCCAAGATCTTGGCACTCCTTTCAATCTGGCCGCTTGCTTGCCCTCTATTTAACCTCTCCACCACTCACGGCTGTGTCTTCAGCTGCTGACATTCTCTCTGCCACTCTCTCCTCCAAGATGTTATTAAAACCTTCATCGTTAACTAAGCATTTGACTTCCTGCTCTAATATTTCCTCTGGCGACAGTCCCACACAGCACCAAGGGAGGTTTTTACTCTGTTAAAACAGCATGGAAAAGAACCTTATGTCACGGTCAAGAAAGCTCGTCAACGCCTTTACTTCATCAGGAGGCTAAAGAAATTTGGTACATCCCCGTCAACTCTCACCAGTTCTTTTCAATGCATCATAGAAAGTGATACACAACAGCTTGGTATGGCAACAGCTCTGTGTGTGACTGCAAAAAACTGCAGAGAGTTGTGAACACAGCTCAACACATCACAGGAACCAGCCTCTCCTCTACGGACTCTGACTATATGTACTTCTCCCTGCCTCAGTAAAGCAGCCAACATAATCAAAAAGATACAAAAGTTTGATAGCACATACCACCAAGCTCAGTCCTAATGATGGGTCTCAACTCGAAACGTCAACTGTTTATTTTTCTCCATAGATGCCACCAGTACTGCTGAGTTTTCCAGCATTTTGTGTGTGCTGTGCAAGATTTCCTCATCTGCAGAATATCTTGTCTTCAGTTACTAATAGCAGTGTGCTAACCAGGTATGATTGAAAGAGAATTGTCACATGTGCACCTATTTATGAAATACTTAAGGTACTGTACATTTGCCTTAGTGTTCAACATCCTTGACATCAATGCAATTAATTTCTGACCACTCAGCAATAACTTCAAAGAAAACACTACATTGGAAAATTGTACAAACCTCATACCTCATTTTTCTCCAGGCTGCAGTCCTCCATCATCTTGTCCCCCTGTTCTTGAAATGTGATGATGATCAAGGCCACAAAGATGTTCACAAAGAAGAAAGGGAAGACCACAAAATATACAACATAAAAAATGGACATCTCCATCCTGTAGCCAGGGCTGGGTCCTTGGTTCTCGTAGGTAGCATCCACCGAGTGCTTCAGCACACTGTAGGGAAAAAGGAGCATTCATGAGGACGTTGGAGCAGGAGTAGACCACTCGGCCCCTCAAGCTTGTACTGCCATTTGGATTTGGTACCATTTATTATGAAGATTAAGTTTAACCAAATTACACCACTTTCCCTGAGCTTGTGCTGCCTGACTGAGATGCCTCAGCATCATTCTCATCCTCATGTCATACCTCCATCCTCCATCTTGACACGCGAAAAAAATGTGCATGTCACCAAAAAACACTCACAAATTTCTACAGATCTACCATGGAGAGCATTCTAAATGGGAGCATCACCATCTGGAATGGAGGGGGTGGGGTGGGGTGCTACCGCGCAGGATTGAAGTAATCCACAGACAGTTGTAAACTCAGTCAGCTCCATCATGGACACTCGCCTCCGTAGCATCCAGGACATCTTCAAGGAGCGCTACCTCAAAAAGTCAGCGTCCATCATTAAGGACCCCCATCACCCAGGTCAATATATACTCATTGTCATTCACTGTTTTTTCTCTATTATTATGTACTGCGGCTGACAAGACAACAAAGTTCATGAAATATGCCAGTGATATTAAACCTGATACTGAACCTGAATATATAAAGAGGTGAGAGGAAGGGGTGAAGCAAGAGTGTGGATTTCTCCTGACAAGAAGGGAGAATAAAGAATGCACAAGGTTATAAAGTTTGCAATACATTGCTGTTTAATAATGATACCTACTCTGGCCAGCCCTCTCCGGTTGATACAGTGAAGAGGGTGAGTAAAGCCCAGAGCACATTATCATAATGAAACTCGTATCGTTTCCACTCTCTTTTCTGTGCCTTAATATCACTCTCCCTCATATACACCAGGTACTGCCCTCTGAAACAAACAAGAGAGAGAAAAATGCTTTATAGTTAAACGTAGCATTAAAGCAACTCAGAAAAACACTCAGAGCATTTTGCATACAATGAGTTTACAGGATTTGTAGTGACTTGTTCCAGCCATCACTCGGGAACACTTCCCCACACAGAAAAATAAGTCAACTCACGAGTTGAATGACAGCTACAGAACCACCATCGGCTGCCTTATCACAACAACATCAGCAACTTGTCCACCCTCACAGGAACAGCCTCCCAGGCAGTTAATCTGATCAACCATTCAATTAGCCCCACCCCCTCTATCAATTACCTCAATCACTGCACTGTTAACACTTCAAACTGCCTTTCATTATGTTGTTTACATTGTAAATACATGATGACATTTTTGCACATCAATTCCATATCCACACTTCTAACTTTATTTTTATATAAAACTTTATTCTTGATAATTGTTGAATGTTGTTGATTTTTGTTGCATGTCACACCCTGACCAACACACCACAGAAAATTCCTAATCCAGGTTGAGAACACTTTATCCGAAATTCCAAAATCTGAATTGTTTTTCAAATGCTGACATCACAAATGGAAATTTCCACAAGACGAAGGCCAGCGAAGTTCTCAGGTGATGCGTAGGTCTCTGTGCACCACAGGCAGTTCTGAGAAATGATCTCACAGATGTAATGAACAGAAGTTAATAGAAAAACACTGTATGAAGCAAAAAATGAAGATATCAATCGTGCATTGTAAGAGCGGATTTGTTAGCGTCAGAGTGAATAAATGCCACATAACAGTATGCTAATCATGAAGCAAAGATGTGCCATGACAAACTGAAAATTGAAGGTAATTGTGAATATTCAGCAGGCTGGTTACAGAAATTTAAGAAAAGGCACAGCGTAAAATTTTCAAAGATTTGTGGTGGTAAAACGTCTGCTGATCATGAAGCAGAAGAGAACTTCATTGATAGATTTTATGAAGATCATTGCTGCTGAAAATTTAATATGTTGAACGGCTGCATCAGTATCTCATTATATATTCCAAAATACAAAATACTTCTGGACCCAGGCATTTTGGATAAGGGACACTCAATATGTATATGGCAAATAAAGTTGATCCTTGAATAAAAATAAGGAGAATAGTATGACAGAGTGCTAATGGGGAAAGAGGGGTGAGATTGACCTTAAGAGTAGGTTAAAAGATCAGCATAACATCATGGGCCGTGGGGCCTGTACTGTGCTGTGCTGTCCTATGTCCAGCCATGGTCAGACAAAGAGTAAAGGATGCCAGACGCTCTCCCTGTGCAGGAGCCTCCCTGTGATGACGCAGGTATCCAACACCTCTAAGAATCTGTGGTGGGTGTGACTTGCAGACATTGACAGTGGGGTCAGCATGAACCTTGATTTCCTTCTGGGGGCAGAGGACAAATGGTGCTTCAGTCACTTGGTGAGTCTTGACCTGACACGTCAAAACATGTTCTTGCTGCTGTACCCCTCACCAGGAATCAGGCTAAGGAATGGACAATGCAACACCTCTGGGTCAGCCTGCTGCTCACAGACAAGCAAGACATGGTTCAGGATCTCACAGAGGCTGACATCTGAGCTTTGCATTGATAACTTTGATGTAGGGATACATTACACAGCAGCAAACTCCCACAATCGGTGACCGGGGAATTACCAGATAATTCTTTTATCGTGGTGTTGAGAGTTGGGTAGCAAGACGGACAGAAGGTTCTGCTCTTCTTCATAATCCCACAGATGCCTGACTGGACAACGGAACCAGCACGGAAGCAGATGTGGTTATTACAGCATACAAACTCTATGAGTAATCTTTGGACTGGTTGTATGGCTTGAAACCAAAGCATTCTCTCTCAGTGATCCAGGAACCAGTGAGAAGTGGTGGATAGCAGAGAATGCAGCCCAGTCCATCTCACAAACCAGCCTCTCCTCTACCTCCTGCTGTCTTAGGAAAGCAGCCAACATTATCCAGTACTTCCCCAACTCTGATCATTCTTTCTTCTCGCTCCACCCCCCCGCCCCGCCCATTGGGCAGTAGATACAAAATTCTGAGAGCATGAACCACCTAGCACCAAGCACATTCTCTATCCCACTGTCATAAGACCCCTGGAAAGACCTCTCACATGTTAAAAGATGAACTCTCAGGCTCTTGATTCCCCAATCTGCCTCCTTGTGGCCCGTGTAGTCTATTTGTCTATCTACACTGCACTTTCTCTGTAACTGCAACATTACATGCTACAGAAGAGATTCTGCAGATGGTGCACATCTTGAGTAACACCCACAAAATGCTGGAGGAACTCAGCAGGCCAAGAAGCACCTATGGAGAGGAATAAACAGTCAACATTTCGGCCAAGACCTTTTCATCAGGACTAAACAGGAAGGGGTCTAGAAAACTCTAGCTTCTGAAAATTCTGGCCTCTGTGCCTTTCCTTTCCAGTCCTGATGAAGTGTCTTGGCCCGAAACATTGCTGTTTATTCCCCTCCATAGATGCTGCCTGACCTGCAGAGTCCCTCCAGCATTTTGTGGGTGTTACTCTATATTCTACATTATACTTTCTTTTCATTACCTTGATATAATTATGCATGGAATAATTTTCCAGGATGACTTACAAAATAAAAACTTTTCACTGCATCTTGGTACATGTGACAATAATAAACCAATACTAATGTCACACCTGGAACACACCTGGTATTGACTTCAGAGGAACAGCAGAGTTGATTTACCAGGTATTAAATAAACTAGAAGAGTATTTCCTGGAATTGAGAAGGAAGTGAGCTGATCTGATTGAAGTTTTCAAGAGACGTGCTCACATAATTTACTTTTTAAGGTTTAAAATAAATTTTATTATCGAAGTACATATATGTCACCATATACAGCTCTGAGATTCATTTTCTTGTGTGTACAGAAACCATAACAGAATTAAGGAAAGACCACCAAACTCGGGCGTTCAACCAGAGTGCAGAACACAACAAACTGTGCAAATACAAAAAGAAGAAATAATAATAACAGAAAACAAGCAACAAATATCCAGAACATGAGATGAAGAGTCATTGAAAGTGAGTCCATTGGTCGTGGGAACATTTCAATGTTGGGGCAAGTGGAGATGAGTGAACTAATTCCCCTCGGTTCAAGACCTGATGGCTAAGGGGTAATAACTGTTTCTGAACCTGATGGCAGCAGTGAGAAGAGAACAGGTCCTAGGGTCCCTGATGATGGATGCTGCTTTCCTGTGACAGCGTTTCATGTGCTCAGTGGTTGGGAGGGCTTTACCCGTGATGGACTGGGTTTATTAGAAACCCAGCAAATCTCCTCTACTTCGTAGTCATATCTGGAGACAGTCATTAATGCATTCAATGTCTTTAAGCTTAGATTAACATCTCATCCAGCTACCCATGCACCACTCCCTCAGTCTGTGCTGAAAGATCTGAAGTGGGACTTAAACCCACAACCTATTCAGCCACAACAGATATATTACGTAGATGGAGGCGGGAAGTTAGAATGTGAGAAGTGATGTTTATTTATTTACTGAGACGCAGCACGGAATTGGCCTTTACAGTCATGCCACCCAACAATCCCCTGATTAAATCTGAGCCTAACCTATGGGACAATTTACAATGGGCCACCAAATTTACAACCAGATGCCTTTAGACTGTGGGAGGAAACCAGAGCACTTGGAGGAAACCCACATGGTCACAGGGAGAATGTTACAAACTCCTTACAGACAGCAGTGGGTTGCCTGTACTGTAAAATGTTGTGCTAACCACTATGCTAATGTGTTGCCCCAGTCTCATTGGAATGGAGATATGACATAGATGGAGAACATGGGTACGAATTAAGACCAGGTAGATTGAAACATAGTTCAAAGCTGCAGAACAAATCCAAAAACATTTGAGAGAAAACCTCTTTGGTTCTCAGCATAGCAGGGATAAAGAGAAAAGTTAGAAATAAAGATGAGAGACAGAGGTAGTTGCTATTATTCGGGTGGCACGTTGCACAGTGGTTAGCACAATGCTTTACAGTACCAATGGCCAGGGTTCAATTCCCACTACTGCCTGTTCTCCCTGTGAATGCATGGGTTTCCTCTGGGTGCTCCAGTTTCTGCCCACAGTACAAAGACCTACCAGTTGGTAGGTTCATTGGTCATTGTAAATTGTCCCATGGTTAGGCTGGAGTTGAATTGGAGATTGCTGGGCAGCATGGCTTGAAGGGCCAGAAGGCCTACACTGCTCTGTATGTCAATAAGGAGAGTGCAGAGCAAAGAAAAGACAAAAGGAATTGCAAAACAAATTTAAAAGAGCTGTATTATATAAATCTGACACTGAATGGAGAATAATCAAACTATGTTGCCTTAGAGGTAGAGGGTGGTGAATTAGGCCTAAATGGGCAGGAATATTCAACAATGGAACAACTGCTTCCAGAGAGTAGGATAACCAGCAGGAAGAGGAGAGAGAATGGGAAGGATTTGCATTAAATAGCACTTATAACTACTTTAGAACATTCTTTAAAATAACACCTGTTCCAATGTTTCAGACGTGATAGAGGCCGAGGGATGAAGGGTGGGGGGGGGGGGGGGGGGGTGGCATTGCTAGTCAGGGAAAATGTTACAGCAGTGCTCAGGCAGGACTGATTAGAGGGCTTGTCTACCGAGGCCATTTGGGTGGAGCTGAGAAACAGGAAAGGTATGACCACATTAATGGGGTTGTATTATAGACCACCCAATAGTCAGTGAGAATTGGAGGAGCAAATCTGCAGAGAGATAGAAGACAACTGCAGGAAACATAAAATTGTGATAGTAGGGGATTTTAATTTTCCACATATTGATTGGGACTCCCATACTGTTAAAGGTCTGGATGGTTAGAGTTTGTAAAAGGTGTTCAGGAAAGTTTTCTAAATCAATATATAGAGGTACCAACTAGAGAGGATGCAATATTAGATCTCCTATTAGGAAACAAGTTAGGACAAGTGATGGAAATATGCGTAGGGGAACAATTCGGATCTAGTGATCATATCGCCATTAGTTTCAACTTGGTCATGGATAAAGATAGATCTGGTCCTCGGGTTGAGGTACTAAACTGGAAAAAGGCCAAAGTTGAAGAAATGAGAAAGGATCTAAAAAGCGTGGATTGGGGCAGGTTGTTCTCTGTAAAGGATGTGATTGGTAAGTGGGAGGCCTTCAAAGGAGAAATTTGGAGAGTGCAGAGTTTGTATGTTCCTGTCGGGATTAAAGGCAAAATGAATAAGAATAAGGAACCTTGGTTTTTGAGGGATATTGGAAATCTGATAGAGAAGAAGAGAGAGATGTAGGACAGGTATAGACAACAAGGAGCAAATAAGGTGCTTGAGGAGTATAAAAAGTGCAAGAAAATACTTAAGAAAGAAATCAGGAGGGCTAAAAGAAGACATGAGGTTGCTTTGGCAGTCAAGGTGAAGGATAATCCTAAGAGCTTCTACAGGTATATTAAGAGCAATAAGGGATTAGGAATATTAAGTCAATAAGGGATAAAATTGGTCCTCTTGAAGATCAGAGTGGTCGGCTATGTATGGAACCAAAAGAAATGGGGGAGATCTTAAATGGGTTTTTTGCATCTGTATTTACTAAGGAAACTGGCAAAGAGTCTATGGAAATAAGACAAACAAGTAGTGAGGTCATGGAACCTAAACAGATTAAAGAACAGGAGGTGCTTGCTGTCTTGAGGCAAATCAGAGTAGATAAATCTCCAAGACCTGACAGAGTATTCCCTTGGACCTTGAAAGAGACTAGTGTTGAAATTTCAGGGACCCTGGCAGATGTATTTAAAATGTCGATATCCACGGGTGAGGTGCCGGAGTATTGGGAGGATAGCTCATGTTGTTCCGTTGTTTAAAAAAGGCTCTAAAAGTAATCCGGGAAATTATAGGCTGGTAAATTTGACGTCAGTAGTAGGTAAATTATTGGAAGGAGTACTAAGAGATAGGATCTATAAGTATTTGGATAGACAGGGACTTATTAGGGAGAGTCAATATGGTTTTTTGCGTGGAGGGTCATGTTTAACCAATCTATTAGAGTTTTTCGAGGAGGTTACCAGGAAAGTGGATGAAGGGAAGGCAGTGGATGTTGTATACATGGACTTCAGAAAGGCCTTTGACAAGGTTCCGCATGGGAGGTTAGTTAGGAAGATTCAGTCGCTAGGTATACATGGAGGGGTAGTAAATTGGATTAGACATTGGCTCAATGGGAGAAGCCAGAGAGTGGTAGTGGAGGATTGCTGCCCTGAGTGGAGGCCTGTGACTGGTGGTGCGCCACAGGGATCATTGCTGGGTCCATTGTTACTTGTCATCTATATCAATGATCTGGATGATAACGTGATAAATTGGATCAGCAAATTTGCTGATGATACAAAGATTGGAGGTGTAGTGGACAGTGAGGAAGGTTTTCAAAGCTTGCAGAGGGATTTGGACCAGCTGGAAAAATGGGCTGACAAATGGCAGATGGAGTTTAATGCAGACAAGTGTGAGGTATTGTACTTTGGAAGGACAAACCAAGGTAGAACATATAAGGTAAATGGTAAGACACTGAGGAGTGCAGTAGAACAGAGGGATCTGGGAATACAGTTACATAATTCCCTAAAAGTGGCATCACAGGTAGATAGGGTTGTAAAGAGAGCTTTTGGCACATTGGCCTTTATAAATCAAAGTATTGAGTATAAGAGTTGGAATGTTATGGTGAGGTTGTATAAGACATTGGTGAGGCCGAATTTGGAGTATTGTGTGCAGTTTTGGTCACCTAATTACAGGAAGGATATTAATAAGGTTGAAAGAGTGCAGAGAAGGTTTACAAGGATGTTGCCAGGACTTGGGAAACTGAATTACAGAGAAAGGATGAATAGGTTAGGACTTTATTCCCTGGAGTGTAGAAGAATGAGGGGAGACTTGATGGAGGTATATAAAATTATGATGGGTATAGATAGAGTGAATGCAAGCAGGCTTTTTCCACTGAGGCTAGGGGAGAAAAAAAATCAGAGGACATGGGTTAAGGGTGAAAAGGGAAAAGTTTAAAGGGAACATTGGGGGGAGCTTCTTCACACAGAGAGTAGTGGGAGTGTGGAATGAGCTGCCAGTTGAAGTGGTGAATGCTGGCTCACTTTTAACATTTAAGAAAAACTTGGACAGGTACATGGATGAGAGGGGTATTTGTGGGATATGGTCCAGGTGCAGGTCAGTGGGAATAGGCAGAAAAATGGTTTGGCACAGCCAAGAAGGGCCAAAAGGCCTGTTTCTGTGCCGTAATGTTCTATGGTTCTATGGTTTTAAATTTGATCCCTGCTTTACTGCAGCAAATATTTGACAGGATCGCTGGCTCTATGTATGTCTTCCTCAAGTCTTATACCTGAATTATTTATTATTTACTTAGGTCTTTCCGTCCCTTCAAGCCACGCTGCCCAGCATTCCCCCAATCATGGGACAATTTACAGTGATCAATTAGCCAACCAAACTGGTAAACCTTTGGACTGTGGGAGGAAACCAGAGCACCTGGAGAAACCCAGGTGGCCATGGGGAGAACTTACAAACTCCTTCAGACCAGTTCAGGCAAGCTCCTTTTTCCCTGCTCTGTATAAGACACATGACTCAAAAGGGACAACCAGCACCCAATCTGGGAAGTCTGAAGCTGTTTTTAAAAATCTATTATTATGTAATACATTGTACTGCTGCCACAAAGTTAACAAATTTCATGACATATGCCAGTGATATTAAACCTGATTCAGTGAGGAAATCAATGCCACGGAAAAGAGCACCGATGTGGCACTGTTGCTTCTTTAAAAACACAATTAACAGATGCTGAGTTGCAATTACATTGGCCATCAGAGATGAGGCACCACCCCACACACAATTCTGCATCTTAGATGCACTGTGCCTCTATTAGTAACCATTTACAGCATGTGTGAGTTGAGTTGAAGAGCCTGTTTTGGTGCTGAACCATTTTAGTACTCTATAACCCCAAGACCTATGACTATGTCCACCCAGATCTTGCCCTCTTCTCATTGCCACCATCAGGGAGGAGGTACAGCAGTATGAAGATACACGCTCAACATTTTACAAACAGCTTCTCCCCTCTGCCATCAGATTTCCGAATGGACAATGAATCCATGAACACTACCTCACTATTTTTGCCTTGTTTATTTATGTTTTTATATATATTTCTTATATAATTCATTGTACATTTTATGTACTGCACTGTAAGCCTACAAAACAACACATTTTGCAGCATATGTCAGTGATAGTAAACCTGACCCTGATTCTGACACAGTGTATGTGCTGGATATTAAACAAAGTACCTGCAGTCCCGCTCAAACTCTTTGGATTCGTCAGTGCAGTAGAAAAACCTGCCTTTGAAGAGTTGCACTGCCACCACAGCGAAGATGAACATGAAGAGCATATAGACGATCAGGATGTTGAGGACGTTCTTCAGGGAGTTTACGACGCAGTCAAAGACAGCCTGGAAGGAGACAGCAGCAAAACAAGATTTTTTAAAAAAAGGAAATGGTTTGTCCGGATCTTTGTCAATGAAGTCCAAGATTGGTAGTGGGAATCTTGGTGATCCTGTCCCTTCCCCTTCTCCACTCCATGAAACTCGTGATGTATAACTGGGGAATCCTGAAGCAGTAGCCAGTGATCCAACGCTCCTCCACCTGTCGCTTTGATCCTTTCCACTGCCATTAAATGAAAGCATTTAATATTTTATTATATACATATTTGGATATAATACTTCATTGCAACTTTCTGCAAGCAAGTAACTGCATGACCTCTGAAAGCCAGTTACTGCAAGATGACAATAACAGCAGAAGTGCACAGGAGTAGGTCACCCCACCATTCATGGCTGCTCCATGCCAACCTCAACTCCTCTTCTGTTAAAATTCCTCATAACCCTCCATTCCCTGATCTTTCAAACATTTATCTATCTTGTGATCTGGACTCCACCAATCCCAAGAGCAAATAATTCTAAGATTCACTGCCTTCTGAGCAAAGGGCAAGGTGTCTGCAATTCCAGGGACTGGGCCAAGTGCTGGAGGTCAGAAGTCAGAGGTTTGGTGTGCGGGACGTTCTGAGGCTGGAGGCCTGACGGGGTGCAGGAGCGGGTGGGTGGGATGGAAAGGGGCTTGTTTTGCTGTTTTGTTTCATTGTTATTGTTGCTTTTTGCATGTTGGCTGAGTGTCGTTCTAATGAATGTTGCGGGCATGCTACATTGGCACTGCAATGTGTGCTGACACTTTGTGGGTTGTCCTCAGCACATCCTTAGCTTATGGTGGTTGTTAGCTCAAATAGCGTATGTTTCAGTGTAAATCTATCTGTCAAGTGACTGTGATGGATTTTATCCAAATAACTTACTGGCTGAAGGCAAAGGGTGGGAATAAAGGAGGCCTTTTCTGCTTGGCTGCTGGTAACTTCATGGTGTTCTACAGGGGTCAGTGTTGGGTCCACTACTTTTCACATGATATGTTAATGACATGGATGACAGAATTGATGACAGTGTGGACAAGATAGGTGGAGGGGCAGGTAGTGTTGAGGAAGCAGGGAGTTTGCAGAAGGACTTGGTCAGATTAGGACAATGGGCAAAGAATTGGCAGATGGAATGCATTGTATGGTGGAGCAGACTCAATGGGCTGAATGGCCTAGTTCTGGTTCTACACCTTATGGCCCATGGTCTTAATTCATATGTAACTGTCCTCTGCTCAATGCACATTTCTAGAGGAATTGCCCTCCTTTTATTCACAGAAGCTGCTACGGTTCCTTTGCCATTTGCTCTTTAATTGCACTCCATTTTCCAAGTGTATCACTCTCATTGGTGGGATGATAGACCACAAGCCCAGTTGCACATCCCATCCCACAACACAAAGCAATATTGATCCAGGTTACCTTGAGCTTGGGCAGCCTTTTGATGGTCTTCAGAGGCCGCAGTACCCGAAGAACTCTCAGAGACTTGATGGTATTCAGATCTTTCCCCTTGCTACCACTGACAAGAAAATGATGGAAGATAAGCACTTTGTAGTACAATAGTAACACAGCCTTGTAACTGGTTGCAAGAATACTTGCTTTTTATACATCTAACAACCTCAGATAACTTCTTACATGTCACACTATAGTAAAATTCGACTTATTTGGAAACCATTGGAATTTTTTTTAGCTCATTCACCTTGAATCGTTATGCCACATGGCAACTGCAATATTTATTTTTATTCTGCATTTTTGAACATCCCAGGAGATGGAAGCACTTGGAAAACTCAATTCATTGTCGCACTGAAGGAAAACATGCAGCCTCTGATATGCGTCCTGACCGTCCGACAGTCTCTCTGATGCGATACCTTCCTTCGTCCATTGAAATTCATTGTTTAATGACTTTCCCCATACCTTTTCGACCAAAAGCTGTTTGACTTTGAGAGACGGGTTAAGAAGATGGTAAGAATCCTTGCTTCATGTAGACAGACACAGGAATAGAAATTCACTTTCAGCTTTGCACTAAATATGCAATGTAATGGCACTTGCAGAGGGAATTCATGTATATTTTAGAGCAACAAATACAATGTGCTGGAGGAAGTCAGCAGGTCAGACAGCGTCGATGGAGAGGAATAAGCAGTCAGTATATCGGGCTGATACCCTTTATCAGGCTATCAATTGTTTATTCCTCTCCACAGATGGGGCCTGATTTCCTGAGTTTCTCCAGCATTTGTGATTGTTGCTCTGGCAGCATCTCCAGCTTTTGCCGAATCTCTTGTGTTCAGGTACACCGATTCAGAATTCCAGATATTTTATATTATTCCATTTTTTTTCTTATGACATGTATAAGGATGTTTTGACCCATCAGCTCACACAACAATTCTGTTCCCTTACTAATTTTCTCCGTAACTTATTCCCATCGACATCCTCCAGATTCGCCCACTCACTTCGTTTACAGTGGCCAATTAACCTATCCACCCACACGTCTTCGGGATGTGGGATGCAACTGGAGCATAACAGGAGATAATTGCGGAGTCACGGGGAGAACTTGCAAACTCCACACAGACAGCACCCAAGGGCAGAATTAAATCCAAGTCATGGAACGTGAGGCAGCTATTGTGCTGCCCTTCCTAATTATAACCAGATTTACTGGCAGCATTGTGATGAGTGCAATTGATTTACAGTGCTAGTGATCATCCATCCTGGTTCGATTCCTGCCTCTGTAAGGAATTTGTGTATTCTCCCCATGATCGTGTGGGTTTTCTCCCAGTGCTGCAGTTTACTCCCACAGCCCAAAGCTGTATGGATCGGGGTTATGAATTGTAGACATGCCTTGTGGCCTGCCAGAAGCATGGTAACACTTGTGGGCTGCACAATATACGCACCGCGGTGGTTGTTGACACGAAGCAAGGCATTTCACTGTATCTTTCAATGTACATGTGACAAATGGAGCTAATCTTTTTCCTTATTCCACTACCGCATACATTTAGTGATGTACCTGATAGTGTACACCTAGCCCACAGAGAACAAAATCAAGGAGCCTCTATAAAAACCTCAGCTTGGCTACAACTCTGAGCTACATTCTGGCCAACACATCAGGACAGCGATATGAAAGTGCTGGAGAGGGTACAGAGGAGACTGAGTGTGATGGTACCAGCGGTGCTGGTTTCCAGTTGGTTCAGAAGAAATTTAATAGATCTGTTCAATTTATGGAATAGCCTAGAAAAGGACTTCCCAACCTGGGGTCCACGGACCCCTCTGTTAATGGTAGGGGTGGGAACCCCTGGCCTAGACTGAGTGGATGTGGCAAGGATATTTCCTGTAGTGGGGGAGTCTAGGACCAGTGGGCACAGATTCAGAACACGGGGACGTCATTTTGTTACAGAGATGAGAAGGAGTTTCTTTAGCCAGAGGATGGCCAATCTGTGGAATTTATTGCTACAAATGCCCTGTGGAGGCCAAATCATTGGGCATATTTAAAGCAGAGGTTATAGTTTCTTGATTAGTTAGGGCGTCAAAGGGTATGCGGAGAAGGCAGGAGAATGGGATGAGAGGGATGATGGAAAAGCGGAGCGGACGCAATAGACTGAATGGCCTAATTCTGCTCCTATTCCTTATGGTCTTAATGAATAGTCCAGGCAATGTGAATGGGGAGAAGGAGTTCACAATGATACAAAGGTCAAAAACCAAAGGGGACAGATTTAAGGAGTTTAGTATAAGAGTCCAGGGTAACAGGGGAGAAGAACTTCATTATGCATGGAGTAGTTATGACCTCTGCCAGAATGACTTATGTAAGCAGTTCTAACTACGGATATGTACAGATTCAAATATGTTAGCAGGGCTACAGTTACATAGTGGGTGATGGGAGTGACTGGATTGCTCAGCACTGAGCCAGAACAGGATTGATGGACAGAATCGCCTCCTCTGAAATATAATTCCAACATCCAAATTAACAGCAGAAAACCAGGTAGAATTTGACCACTAGGAGATATAAAATTCTTGTTAAATGGGCCATTGGACCCATCCCAGAGATATTTATCCATTACAGCAAGTTGCAATCTGTTGTGTAAAATCTCAGACTGAAGGGTAATAGCTGTTTTGGGATATTATTGAAACATCCAATTTAAAAATCTGGACATTTTCAATAATATCCCAAACCACTTTAAACATATGGAGTAACTTCAGCAAAAAGAGATTAACCAGTTGACAGTTATTGCGAATTATAAATTTGATTGCTTTGTTGCAGGTCTAGAATCCGAAGGGTAGGATTTGGAATAGAAAACGTTTTGTTAGAAAACAGATCAAAACAAAACTTAACAGTTAAAAAAAAGCCTTTAGAAGATAAACCACATTTGCTTATGTTCGAAATGGAAATTATGTTGGGAACACGATGTTATGAAGAGCTCTCTGTCCCCCTTCCTAGTCCTCAGCACCCCTGGTTCACTGACACGGTGGCTGCATTATTGTGATTACTGCTTTTATTGTGAAATTTTATAGTGTATTAAAGGCCAGATGATTCTTATTTTAAGAATATTTCAAATGGATTTAAATCCCAATTAGCATGTTGCTAATTTATGCAGATCAAACTTCTGCAAACAATAGATGATCTGTGTTACTGATGTTGATTGAGGGATAACCATTAGGCTTAAACCATTGGGATCTTTTACATTCACCTCCAAGAACTGGTAGGGTCCCGGTTTACAAGATTTGTCCAGTAATAATGCAGCACTCAGACAACATTACACTGGGAACATCAGCATGGATTTGGAACTCTAGAATGAGGCTGGGAAGGTGGCGTCAGGAATGTGGGAAATGGAATTCAATCCGGACAAAATGCATCTGTGAAATTCACTCAGTTAAACACACCATGTGAATATAATTTAAAAATGTAGTGAAAGATAGTAACTTTAGGGTGGATGACCATAGATCACTGATGCCAATGGGACAAATAGATCATGTGTGGGATATTCCAGTAACTAAGTAATAGAACACCAAGGTGGTTTTAATGGAACTGGAGAAGACTTTAACTGAACCACAGCTAAAGTACAATAATGTTGATCTGGTCACCACAACATAGGAAGATGTGATGGAACTGGAGAGGGTGCAAAGGAGATTTATTAGGATGTTGTCATCATGGGAAAGTTATAGTTATGAGGAGCTGCAGGACACAGATGTGCAGATTTCTGATTCAAGGTAATCAGGCATTTTCAAAAGGGTATGGTAGCTACAACGAGAGTGTAGAGACTCACTAAGATGCTATAGTCATGAGGTTACACAACACAGAAATAGGCTCTTAGGTACAGTTAGTCCATTCCAACCATAATTACCATCTAAGCTGATCCCTTCTGCTTGTGTATATCCCCCTATCACTTTAAACCTCTAAACCGTTCCTCCATGTACCCGTCTAAGTGCCTTTTAAATGCTGTTAATGTATCTATTTCAATAACTTCTTACGCCGACCACCCTCTGCCTGAAAAAGGTTCCTATTAAATCTTTCCTCCCTTACATAAACCTATGGCCTCAAGTTCACGATCCCCACTCTGGGAAAAAGACTGTGTGCATTCTCTCTGTCTATGCCCCTCATAATTTTATACATGCCCATCTGATCACTTCTCATTTTCTGATGCTCGAATGAAAACAGTCCTAACCTACTCAACCCTCTCTCCACAACTCAGTCTCTTCAGTCCCAGTAACATCCTGCTAGGAGTCCTCTGCACTCTTTCCAGCTTAATGCTGCCTGGAATGGAGGGCTGTAGTTATAGGAGTGATTGGATAGGCTGTGTTTGTTCTCAGTGGAATATCGACAGCCCAGGAGTGATCCTGTTAAGATTTATAAAATTATGAGGGGCATAGATAGTATAGTACAGGTTGCCTGAAGTTTTTATAGCCAGGAATGTTAATGGGGATAAGCTCCCACTACCTATTAAATGCTCCCAATGGTGTGTGCCTCAAATAGCCTCTGACAACCAAGTCCAGCTCCTGGTCTTCATGTGTGGCCTAGTTATTAAGCCCAGTGGGACCGTTTCTACTGACAGGAGAAGGGGCAAAGGCAGATTACTGCCACCTTGAAACCAGTCACTTTGGGCAGATGGGACTCATCGACCACGGTTGGCAGCTCATCTAGGAGAAGGAAAACTCTGATCTCAAACCTCCACTGCCTTGCGGCCATACCCACTCATGGGGATGGCTTTCAGAGTAAACCCTGAGGGAAAAATCCAGAGCTGGAGTCCCTAAGGCAGTCCTATGTTGAATTCAACACTAACTGGCTAATTTTGTGACGCTGCTTGCAACAGACTGTATTGGTCTCTGCTGTTCTTTGGGTTCATCAGATGGGTGGAGAGGGGAAGCCTGCTACATGGACAACAGCTTGCTCTCCACATTGTCCTGCCTTGGCTTGCATATCTAGAGATCTAGGATGCGACATCCATGGTCGGCCCTGACCAACAGAGGCCTACCAGATCACATAGAGAGTCAGAATATTTTGCTAAGGCAGGGAATCTAAAACTAGAGAGCACAGGCTTAAACTTAAAGGAGATTTAAGGAATGTTTTTCACAAAGGATGTTGAGCGTCTGGAATGAGCTGCTAGAAGCACTGGAGGAAGATAGAAAAGATGTTGGATTGGAAAGGCGTGGGCCTAATGTGGATTTAGTGCAGATAGCCATCATGGTTGGCATGGATGATGTTGGCCAAAAGGACTCAGTTTTGTTCTATCACTTCATATTCAATTCTATTATTGATTGATTAGAAAATTTTTACTAAGAGTGTATTTTTATTCTGTATCTTAAATTTTCAGTTGTGATTTGTGAATTCTGTAAGGGCAAATTTCTGCTACCCAAATATTGTAATGTACTTTGTGCACCATACTTTGATTTCCAGAAGGCATTTGATTAGATGTTGGATGGAAAGTTACTGCAGAAACTAAAGTTGATGGTGTAGAAGTAACACACTGAGGTGGAAAGATTGAGAGGAAATCGAGAGTAGGCATAAGTGGGTCTTATTCCACTTGGCCAGATCTAATCAATAAGTTGCTGCAGGGATTGGTACAAATGACTTGGATAAAATTATCAAGGTAATGATTATGCTGAGGATACAAAGATTGGGAAGAGAGTAAGTTGTGAAGAGAACGGGAGCAAGCTACAAAGAGATATAAATAGGTTGAATGAGTGAGCAAATGGAGTATAAAGTGGAAAGGCAGTCCATTTTAACAAGAAAAAATAAAATAATCACGTTCTCTGAATGGTGAGAGATTGCAGAACTCTGAGATACATGAGGATCTAGATGTCCTGATGCATGGATGGCAGAAGAATAACAGAAAGTTGAGACACCAGAGGCTGCAGTTGCTGTAACCTGGATTTTTCGGGCTTGAGAATATTAGTGTTTGTTGCCAGCACAAATGAGCACAAAAATCGGAAGGTTAGACATGGGATTGTTAATTTCACAAACACAGTGGACTCTGTATTAAGGTAGGCTGTTAATGCTTCATTGGAAGCAGTTGAGAGAAGGTTTGCTGGACCAGTACCTGGATTGGACAGACTGGCTTATGTGGGAAGGCTGGACAGGCTAGACTTGTATATGTCAGAGTTTGGAGGATTGAGAGGAACTTGTTAGAAACATGAATGGTCCTGAGAACCCTTGAGTGGGTGCATGTGGATAAGATGATTTTCTTCTTGTGGTGTATCTAGAACTATGAGAGAACACTATTTCAAATTAAGTGGCTATCTGTTTAAGACAGGGATGAGATAGAATGTGTTTCTTTCGGAGTGTTGGGAGTCAGGATGCAAAGAGTGGTGGAATCGAAGTCCGAATCATTTTCAGGCAGAGGTAGATGGACTCTCAAAGGATGAGGAGGTGAAATGTTACCAGGGTCAGCGGATAAGGGGAACAGAAGTAAGCTCGATAAGCGACAATGTTATTGATTGGCTGAGGAAGCTCAAAGTGACCAAGTGGATGATTAAGCTATCCTTAATTTGGTTATGAGCTGAGGATGTGCTGGCTCCAGTCCCAAACAGCCAAAAAAATCCCACTCTTGTGTGGAGGACTGAGAAGTGGTTACGTACAGGGACTGGTCAGTTCGCACCAATGTCAGGCTACAACCCTCAGGAGAGGTCTTTGGATGGTTTACTGAGGATGAGCTCTTTTCTAAGCTTTATTTTCTATTACAAACAGAAATCAGGGTCAAGTGAAATGATGCTTTGGGCCAATGGATTCGCACAGGATATCCCTCTGAAATGTGATTCGAAGGCACTTCACTTTCTTCCATGACAGAATGCAATAGTTCTTTGTTGGATTTTGTACAGGTGTAGGCCACTGAATCTGACTTGCTCTCTTCCTCACAGTCTATCATTAAACACAGGGAAAATCATAAACCATAGTTTTTGGGTACATTGTGAACATATACAGAATCTTGAACATACACAGGCTCCTGAATAAAAGAGGATAACTGTACTCACTTACTCCATCATTGAGATGTTCCCACAACCAATGATCTCACTTTAAGGACTCTTTATCTCATGTTCTTGTTATTCATTTATAATTGCATTTGCACAGTTTGTTGCCTTCTGCACTTTGGGTGATCTGTCCTTGATCCTGTTACAGTTACTATTCTATGGATTTACTGAGTTTGCCCACAAGAAAATGAATCTCAGTGTTGTATATGCACTTTGATAAAAATTTACTTTGAACTTTGAATATAGTATATCTGCAGCCTGATCTCTGCATACTGGACATCAGGAAGAGATTAAAGTAAAACTGAATCAAATGGGCACCCTGAGTAGACTATGTGTTACTGTGTCTTGCCAACTGTAACTAACAGGGAAGGTAACATTGCTGACTCGTAAGTGTGAATGTATTTCTTTGTTGTTTAATATTATCTAGGACTAGAAGAAAGAAATGTCTGCATTCTTATGGCCCTTTCAGGACACTCAAAAGTGCTTTACAGCCAGCGAGGTGCTTCTAAACATAACTGAGATGTGGGCGACTCAATAGCCAACGTGAGCACAGCAAACAGCAATGCTACAATAACCAGATTTTTTTAATGAGCAATATTGATTGAGGGATTGGCCCAGGGCATCTGAGCAAATTCCCCTTGCTGCTTTCTAAAATGTGGCAACCCTATCTTCCTCAAAGAGGTGGGGTGGGGAATCTTTGGTCTAAAAACTCATCTGAGCGATAACAGTGCACAATATTCCCTCAGGTTTGCACTGTGTGTCAACTTAAATGTTTATCGCCACATCTCTTGAACCCTGAACCTTCAAAACTCAGAGCAAGAGAGATACTCCCAGAATCTCACCTACAACCTACAGATGCAGGTCAAGGCAGGATTCTACAGAAGAGACAAGTGTTGGCAGGAGCATTGACACCATTTTGAAAAGAACAAACATGCGCAGGTGATCTTCTGCAGCCTGAGTTGCAAAGAACCAGATGATGTTACAGATAGCACCTGGCCGTCTACCCAACCCCAACAGGACAGGACTGTGCACATGTCTGTCCTGACCACGACAGGACCGGACTGTAAGGTGTCTCTGCTGATGAAACATTTGGGTCTGGTTAGACCAGCCCAGATCAGCCCTGGATTCAGGTGAGGATGACTTGCTTTGATTTACAAATCAGTACTGGGAGTCTCACGTTGAGGTTGTCACATTTACAGCAATGTCAGGTCAGGCATCTTTAGTCCAGAGGCTAGGCTCAGATATTGACTGGACAGCTGGGATTTGGATTGGGATTAATTTTAAAACCTGTGGATCAAAGGATGGAGTTTCCAGTGAAAGGCTCATGATTTCAAAGTGACAACTGAAATGATTGAGCTGAACCAGATGGACCAGTTCTGCTGACAATCTGTAGACATTTGCAAGAGTCTTTGGTGACTTATCAAATACCCTGAAAAGCACTAGTCTCCACATCCTCAAAAGTCAGTGCCTCAAGAAGGTGGCATCTCTCATTAAGGAGCCTCACCACCCGGGACAAGCCCTTGTCTCTTTACTACCATCAGGGCAGAGGAACAGGAGCCTGAAGACCCACGCTCAGCATTATAGGAACAGCTTCTTCTCCTCCGCCATCAGATGTTGAACAGACCATGACCATGTCCTTGCTGTTCCTTTTTCACACTATTCACTTTTTATTGTAGCTTTTTGTAATGTTTAATGTATTGCACTGGTCTGCTGCCAGAAAACAACAAATTTCATGACATATGTCAGTGATTAAAAAATCTGATTCTGATGCTGAATCCTACATTTGCCACACCATCACACAAAGGTAACGGAAGTCATTTTACACATAGAATCAGTTATGGTACCCAGAACGGTCTAGGACAGCGACAAAACATCTTGTACTCAGGAGTAATCGAAGTTGTTTTAAGCAGAGAATCAGTTATGGTACCCAGAACGGTCTAGGACAGCGACAAAACATCTTGTACTCAGGAGTAATCAAAGTTGTTTTAAGCAGAGAATCAGTTATGGTACTCCAGAACGGTCCAGCACAATAACAAATCATCTTGTACTCTGCAGGACAGCAACAGAATCACTTATTAAACAGCACACAGATACATAAATAAGGAGAATTCGAACTGAGAGGCAAAGAGAGAAATACAGAGAGGAATAGAACACAGTGCAAATTTGCTGACAGTATTGCAAAGAAATAGAACAGATATATTACCCCATAAGGCTCCTGATCCAGCAGGGAAGAAAGATGAGAAGAGAGTCAGTGTGAAGAGAGGACACAAAAGCTTGGAACACGAACTGCGTGCACAGAGGAGAATGAGACTAAGGAAATAGGAAGCACAGTTATAAAACCCTGAAGGAGCAGAACAGACATGGCGGCAAAAAGGGAAATGGGACATTGGAGAAGCAAAGCGTAATTAGCCCCTGCCGCCCCCTGGTAATGTTAGCCATGCTACAGTGCAGTATTCATTCAAGAACTAGCCACACTTCCAGCTGTCCTTGGCTCTGGATGGGGAACTTCACCACAATGAAAAACTCACATTCACGCTAATCAGGTTACCTTATCAAAACAATTTAAACATCAGTCTGACTCTTCAGCAGTCTGTGCCCACATTACTCCAATTATCAGACACTGAAGAGATCAGATTTAATTATGATGGAAGAAGTTCGTTTAACTAAACTTCCAGTATCTTATTGAATGTGACGTGAATGCAGAACAGCATCAGTGGAGAGCAAAGACATTTTTATAACACTCGTTCTGTTCGACTGTAGATCCACACAAGTGGTTACAAAGCAAAATAGACCATCCAGCTCTTACAACACAAAAATAAAAAATATCCATCTCTTCTAGTAATAAAAATCACAACGTGAGTGTTACAAATAAAATACTAACCGGCGTCCAGGTTGCATTGGAAATCAAACAAAAACCCAACAGAAGCAACTGACTTGCTATGATTGTTGGCATATAACCCACAGATGCCTGTTCAGTATCCCATGTTTCCTGTTTCCCCCTTGTTAGCCCCTCTGAAGATTTGGGCATGCAACCTTCTCTGAAAAGCTCCAAGTAAATGTCCACTGCACATGGCTTCTGAGGTTCTGTCTGTCTGTGGATAAAACATGAATTTTCCAGTGGATAGATACCAATAGCAGCAGAAAGTCACCTTTATCTCATTCTTCCCTTTTGCCTAGATTGGACTCTCACAGTGCCCCTTTAACTCTCTCACCCCTCGGAGGGGGTGGGTGCAGTAATTTCATTTGGCACAGCAGAGAGACAGCACACAGGTTGCCCGTGCTGCAAAGTTCGGAGCAATAAAGCATTAACGGATGAGCCACTGCAGTAATTACATGGAGTGATCCGCCCCCACTCCCAAAAGTGGTAGCACAGTGGTTAGCACAAAGCTTTACGGTACCAGTGACCCAGGTTCAATTCCCTCCACTGTCCGTAAGGAGTTTGTACGTTCTCCCCATGACCACATGGGTTTTCTTCGGGTGCTCCAGTTTCCTCCCACAGTCCAAAGACATATCAGTTGGTAGGTTAATTGGTCTTTGTAAATTGTCCCATGATTAGGCTAGGATTAAATTGGGAGTTGCCGGGCACTGTGCCTCATAAGGGTGGAAGGGCCGGTTCCACACTTTATCCCAATAAACAAACATAAAGATGAGCCTTCAGTGATCTAGGTTCCTTTGTTTAACCACCCCAACGCAGTGCAAAAACGAAGCACATCAACTCATGTCTTATCCAGAGACCAGCCAGTAATGGGCGACCTCTTACTGAACGCCACAACAGTCAGTCAAGGGAAAATGAAGAAAGTTATTGCTTTGCAGGTTAAAATATTCTAGATGGAATGGTTCAGTGCTGATTGCAAGATTTTCTTTCAACATTTTTCTTTTAGCTTTAAAATGATTCATTAACACCCCGATGTGAAATATCAGACAATACCATGCAAGGGCAAACAGAGTTAAAGGTCTGTGCGTGAGAAAGCATTGGCATCCCTTGCCTCTGCCCCACAACCCCACCTGCCCTCCCCCAGTCTACACTCTAAAAGCAATGGTAGGTCTCTGTTATTTCACACCAAGGGCATCGTTTAGATGGGATGGGTGGAGTTGACCATGAAGGGAAGAGCAGTGATGCCACCCCCAGTGCCAGCCAACACAGATTCCAGTTTGATTTAATGGAAAGCAAGATAAAATTTAGCGTACAATGAATCTAATTGCGGCCACCTTACTTCCACTTTACTGATAGAACACAAGGCATTGCTTAAACGTCAAGAATTCCTAAATCATGTCTAATATGTACAGCACAAATGACCACGTGTATCAATGTGCATTCATGCTACATCAGTCAGGGCTTGGGCTTGGAACTTTAAGGTCAATAATCCCAGCCCCAAGCTAGCAGGGCAGCCATCTTCAGCTGCCTCACCAGTGACCCTTCCTCCCCTTGGAAGGTCACCAATGGGGACGCTTGTTGGGTTGAAGATGCACACTCAACAATTCAGGAACAGCTGATTCCCCTCTGCCTTCTAATTTCCAAACGGACACTGAACCCATGAACACTACCTCACTACTTTTTTTGCACTACTTATTTAACTATTTTATATATATATACTACTGTAATTCACAGTTTTTATCTCTATTATATATTCCATTGTACTGCTGCTGCAAAGTTAACAAATTTCACGACATGTACTGGCGATATTAAACCTGATTCTGATTCTTATTAATACACAATTCCATTTGCAACTTCTCAGCATGTGAAGCAGCCTGCGCCCGCCTGCAGAAAGTTTCAGGGAATGTTCAGGCCTGCGATGATTGGTGGCAGGGAATAATCTTCCCCAGCAAGAGAGTGTCTAACCTCCATATTCAATGACATCACAGTCACCGAGTCCCCCTCATCAATATCCTGGGGGAGTGGTCACCATTGAACAGAAACTCAGCTGTACCAGCCACAGAAGTACTATGGCTGGTGTGGTGAACCCCGAGAGAAAGTGGACAATGCAGTCAGTTCATGAAAATTGTCCGTAATATCAGAGACACAGCCGTTCAAGTGAAACACGCCTGTTTCTTTCCCACCCACTGTGCAAGTTAGAGACTGGAGATCCTGTGGTGAGTGACTCAACCGGTACCCAAAGTTGGTCTACCAACCTTCTGGTCAAGGTGGCTGCAGCTCAAACAACAAACTTGGTACCAAACAGCCCACTTGAATAGCCCTCTTCCATGACTCCAAACATTCACTTCCATCATTGCCAGTGGCTGTACTGTGCAGTGAATACAAAATGCACTGCAGACACCTTGCCTGGGCTACTCTGACCGTACCTTCCAAACTCCTGAACTCTGAGTGTCAAGAAGAACCATCATGGGTACAACCTTCTGCATCAACGAGGGCATTTTCAAGAGGGTGGCATCCATTGTTAAGGACTCTCACAGACCAGTCTAGGCACTCTTCTTATTACCACCATCAAGGAGGAGGTACAGGAGCCTGAAATCCCACACTCAATGATTTAGGAACAGCTTCTCCCCCTCTTCTGAACGCCCCATGAACACTACCTCACTATTCCTCTTTTCCCACTATTTACTTATGGAGTGTAACTTATAGTGATTCTTTTGTTTATGTACTGCTACCTCAAAACAACAAATTTTATCACATAATGCAGTGATTGAAAACCTGCTTCATTTTCTGGAAGACAAAGGTAAAAATCTCAATGAACGTCCCTTGTTGCAGGACCCCACCGCTCTCAATGTCTGATCTCTACATTACAATGAATAACCATTGGTATTTTATGCAACAGAACTGAAAATGGTGATTGCTGATATAAGGACAATGGTTTCATGCAACTCAGAAATATCAACTGTCTTTCAGTCTGACGAGTTTCAACTTTGCTCAGACCAAACGTTTTCTCTCCTCTCAACTGCACTGCCCAATTGCAGGGGTTCAGCTACCTGTCCACATTTCGGGAGCTTGGGCCGAGAGAGGTGGTCCAGTCTACCAACTGAGTGTCCCAAAGTGCTTCATGCACTTAAAGGTGTGGTCACTGTCTGGGTGTGCAGCACTTAATGTGTAAGCTCACACCAGGAACGCCATAGAAACGACCACCAGCAGCCGCTGCTTATAAGCTCAGTTAGAGAGTGGATTCACTTTGATCACTCAGGGAGCTGTGGCAGTTCCCTGAGATATTGGGTGTAGCTGTTGGAAGCCTCTGCACTCAAGCAATCTCTTCCTCTCTTTTCTTTCAATGGTGAGTCAGAGTATGTTGGCTCCGAGTTGGGAGGAACTCAAGTAACATTGAAACAGCGAGCTGTTGTTCCCCCGCCCCCAACTCACTGTGGCAGCAGCGATAGCTCTCTCTCACTAACGAGTGACAGAGCCTGTTGAGGTGTGAAAGTGTTGGGATGGACAGTAGTTTTCTGATGGAATTTGGACCTCTGGGGCCTTGCTGTTGCTTGGATGATGGGTGTTGGGGGGGGGGGTGATGCTTTTGCTGAAGCAAGGAGGGGGGAAGAGAGGAGAAGGTTGATGTTTTTACTGCTGTGGGAGGGCGAGGGGGCTTTTGGGGTTCTTACATTTTTCTGCTATTCATTCTTTGGGCTTTTTTCTGTCTGTCTCATGGATGTCTGTGAAGAGTAAGCACTTCAGGTTGTATACTGTATACATTCTCTGAAATTTAATGGAACTACTGAACCATTGAAGATTAATCCCTGGCAGTGCAGTACTCCCTCAGACAAAATGCTGGAGGAATTCAGTAAGTCTGGCAGCATCTATGGAGGGCAGGACTCTATCAATGCTGCCTGACCTGCTGAGTTCCTCCAGCATTTTGTGTGTGTTGCTTTGGATTTCCAGCATCTGCAGAATATGTGTTTACAGAGGATGAGAGGTGACCTGATGGAAGAGTACAAGATGATGACAGGCATCGATCGTGTGGAAAGCCAGGGCTGAAATGGCTAACACAAGGGGGCATGGTTTTAAGGTGCCTGGAAGTAGGTACAAGGGGGATGTCAAAGATAATTTTTTCATACATAGAGTGGTGGCTGCGTGGAGTGCACTGCCAGTGACAGTGGTGGAGGCAGGTACTATAGTGTATTTTAGGAGACTTTTAGATAGGTACATGGAGCTCAGAAAAATAGAGGGCTATGCAGTAGGGAAATTCTAGGCAGTTTCTAGAGTATGTTACATGGTCTGCACAACATTGTGGGCCGAAGGGCCTGTGATGTGCTGTAGATTTCTGTTTCTGTTTTCTCCCCCAGTTAGACTGCTGACATTACGCCCATCTTGTTTGCCAGAACTTCACATCTCCTTTCAACTCCTGACTCTTGTAAACTTAGCTGGGGGGGGAAGAGTCCAAGCCAGGGACCACAGTCAGTCACATAATTGAGACCAGGAAGGTCGTAGAGTTGACACTGTTTTCAGCAACATATTTTCTGTCTGAAACTGACAACAGCAAAGGTTAAGAAACACGTCCAATGATCACAAATGTGGTGGGGGCCTGCAGTTTAGATCTCGGTATCTTGGTATCTTTGGAGTCAATGTAGCAAAGAATGAACACAAAGTTACTGGAGGAACTCAGCAGGTCAAGCAGCATCTGTGGGTGGGGGGGGGGGGGACAGGAAGGAATCATAACCATTTCATGACAAAACCCTGCATCAAGACTGCAACCCCTCCCACCCCACAGATGCTGCTCGACCCATTGGCTTCCTTGTTGCATTAGTACCATTGGGGAGCAGATACAGACCCACACTCAACATTTTAAGACCAACAACTTCCCCTTTGCTATTAGATTTCCCAATGGTCCAAAAGCAATACCTCATTACCTGTCATTTTCCACTGTTTAATGTATTTTTGTAACTTATAGTAATGTTTATGCCTGGGACTGTACTGCTGCTGCAAAACAACAAATTTCACGACATATGTCAGTGATAGTAAACCTGATTCTGATTAAGACAACCTGCAATTGACCCTAGCAGTGACCCAATAAAAAGGAGAAAGAAACAACCTGGGCCAAACACACATGAGATGCTGGAGGAACTCCGCGGGTCAGCAGCATCTATGGAAATGAATAAGCAGTCGACATTTCAGGCTGAGCCCCTTCATTTGATGACTTGCTGAGTTGTCCCAGCATTTTGTGTGTGTTGTGCTGGATTTCCAGCATCTGCACAAACTCTTTCTGAATTTAAGTGGAATTTTGGATGGAAAGAATGTCTAGAAATATAGAAAACCTACAGCACAATACAGGCCCTTCGGCCCACAAAGTTGTGCCGAACATGTCCCTACCTTAGAAATTTTTAGGCTTACCCTTAGCCCTCTATTTTTCTAAGCTCCTAAGTACCTAACCAAACGTCTCTTAAAAGACCCTATCGTATCCGCCTCCACCACCGTTGCCGGCAGTCCATTCCATGCTCTCACCACTCTCTGAGTAAAAAACTTACCCGTGACTTCTCTGTACCTACTCCCCAGCACCTTAAACCTGTGTCCTCTTGTGGCAACCATTTCAGCCCAGGGAAAAAGCCTCTGACTACCCACACGATCAATGCCTCTCAATGTCTACTTCCCAAAGCCCCGGGACAATGATGTTCCAGTGTCCCTCCCCTCAATTGTTCTAACTATTGATGGATGAGATATAGATTTACATTTATATTGCACCCTCTGCATCCCTTTCAGTATGCTCCTTTATCATGGACAAAGTATTTCTGAGGGTAATTTCTGTAGGAATTGTGGCAGTAATTTGTTACAGCAAACCATTACAAAGAACAATGTGAGAATTCTATTTCTGCCTCATGGTGAGGGTTTAATGATGACTAAAACTGCTCCGAAACAGTGCCCCAGGATTTTTTAATTCTACCCGAAACAGCAGACAAGTCCTTATTTTGATTACTCTTCTGAAGTCAAGGGAATGAGGCAAGGCCTTTAATCCATCTCAGTTGCCAGGCAACGGGAATAATGGCGCATGAGTAATGAAAATAATAGGAATGAAGGAGGGAAGTAAAAGTTAAAACAGATGAATGGGGCCCTCTGATACCAATAAGATGCTAATGAATAACTAATTGTGCAATAAATGTCTTTAATAAATCCCAACACCAGGTGCATTGGTTGATTTACATTTCAGAGGACTCCTGATTTGACCCCAGTTCCGGCGATGGTGGCCTCCTGTTGAAAGAGGTAAAAGCAATTTAAACAAAAAAAAAAATCACGAGCTATGTAACCCCAGTGGCAACTCACACATGCAGGATGCTGTACTCCAATGCTTGGGTATGGCTGATGAACCGCTCCCTTCCACCCCCACCCCTACAGCCCCAACCCCTTTGGCATTCCTTCCGAAATCTCTGGTCAGGAATGTCAAAGCCACCTCACCAAGGTAGGAGGCAGTCAAAGCCAGGCACAGCTCAAGAACTGAGGCAATGTAGACACCATCGGGGTCTACACCAAAGGTTCCCCATTGGGCACGCACTTTGCAATTGATCATGGTGGCTGTGTAAAGATGTAAACGGCGCAAACAAGTCAGTCAGTTTCCAATAGTAGTCAGTGAGTGGAGGAACGGGGTCAGTGACGTGCGTCTTCAGCTCAGAACATGCATGCCAAATGGTGCCAAGTAGAACAAGCTGGTGAGAGCAGGCACCATTTGCAAATAGTAAACATCAGGTTGTATCGACGTTAGTGCTCCTCATTCAACTGGTGTGTTTCCCTTCTTCCTCAATTGCCCTGACCTTGGACGTGCTTCTATGAGTGGGAACTGTTGCTACTTAGTTTGCTCACATCCCCACATCAACAGACCGTGCGCAGTGGGACCATGGGAACATGGCTGGCCTGGGCTCTGCTCTGTTGGATGTCAATGCATCTTTCTCCCGGCAAATCAAGTTGGTTAAAGAACCCTGGCTGGCTCCTCTCCGATTCCAAAGGAATGGGGGAAGGACATTCAGTCTCTTGTATTATTTATTTACTTGTTTATTATTATTGTTATTTATTTATGCTTTGGATTTGTCCAGTTTGTCTTTTCTTTGCACATTGGTTGTTGGTCAGTCTTTGTTTATGTGTAGTTTTTAATTGAATCCATTCTATTTCTTTGATCTTCATTTAAGATTCACCCTGTGAATCTTAGGGTGGTATATAGTGGTATAATTGTTCAATAATCAATTTACTTTGAACTTTGAATGTGCTTGCCTCCTATTTTGATCATGACAGCTGATACCAGACTCCTTGAACCCACTTCTTCCCCACTAACTTGATGTCTCTGGTTATTAAAACGTGATTAATTTCAGACTAAAATTTAATAATTGACAGTATTTCATTTATTTGTTGCCAGAGGAAATCTCTGCTATCTGCAGCATGGAGAAGTGGTTTCAAAATTCACTCCTAAAGCCTGTGGCTCTAATATTGAAACTTTGCTCCCAGATCCAATTCCTCACCCAGTGGAAACAACAGTGTGATGAAGAGCACACAACTGATTGCACTCCAATTATTGTTTGCTTATCACAAAGTACTACTGGCACTACAAGAGAAACACAGAATACTATTTGGCTATATTTCTGTGTAGAGGGCAACTGGATAGGAACTTTGAATATAATGTCATACTAAAGCCTTAAGAAGGGTGGGGGTAGTGTGTGTGTGTGTGTGTGTGTGTGTGTGTGTGTGTGTGTGTGTGTGTGTGTGTGTGTGTGTGTGTGTGTGTGTGTGTGTGTGTGTGTGTGTGTGTGTGTGTGTGTGTGTGTGTGTGTGTGTGTGTGTGTGTGTGCGTGCGAGAGGGAGAGAGAGAAAAAACAAGTGTTTAACAGTGCTTTTGCTTCCTTACATTTACAAGTATGTGTGTGAGCACACATGTGAGCTTGTATACATTAGTGAGTGTGTAACCAAGTTAATGTTATGGCAAGTGCAATCAATCAGACCAACAGCTTTGACCCAGCTAGTTATGGTTTACTGGAGGGATACAGAAGCATTTGTTAACATTATAAAGATTTCTCAGTTGACTTCAGTGCAAAGTTAGAATTTTTTGGCTTCTTAGACAGCAAGACTATCCTTCTACACTGCAATGTCAATACCAGCAGATGCCAGCTACATAAAGTAGGTACTGTCAGGCCTTGTCAGGCAGTTAGACATTCCAGAAAGATCTGGAATTCCATAGGTTTGAGGAACGCTTTTGTTCATTAGCAAGAAATGAGCTCACATCTTCAGCTGCTTCATCAATGAATTTCCATTATAAAGTCAGACCTGGAGGTGTTCATTAATGTTTGTGTGATTTTCAATTCAGCTTGGAGATATTCAACAAGTGACCAGCCGACATTAGCACAGACCAAGATCTTTGGGCTTGAGATTCTAACTGATAAGTAACATTCATACCACACCATGACCCTCTATAAAAAGAGAGGACAAAACTACTTTACATTGACATCTAACAACATTACTGTTTACAGGTTGCCCATCGTAATAGTTGGACCCAAAATTCATATGTCAGAAACAATGTGGTCTTACAACCCCTCTGATTGTGATTTTTCTGTGGCAACTAACTCTCTTCCTTGTTCTTTAAAGTCTCTCTATGGTCAAGAAGGTGGACATCAAGATGGTAGTGGAATATTCTTTTGGATAGGATCTCCAACAAGTTTCAAGAAGTTCAACAATATCCAGCACAAAGCATCTTGCTCAACTGATACTCCATCCACCATCCTAAACATTCACCCATTACACACCATAGCTGCAGAGTGTCCTATCTACAAAATGCGCTCCTAAGATTTCTTCAAGAGCGCCCCCAAGCGAACACCAAGAAAGACAAGCCTACAGAAGTATGGAGACATCGCTTCCTGCAGCTTTCCCCTCACACTGTCCTGACTTGGAATATTTACCTCTGCTCCTCCATTAATACTGAAGTATGGTGGAACTACCTTCATCAGAAGAACCTCAGCAACTCACCACCATCTACTCAAGAGCAACTAAGGCTAGTCAAAAATGATTTAATTTGTGAAAGAGCACTATAGCACAGTACAAGACCTTCAGCCCATGTGCTGACCTTTTAACCCACTCCAAGATCAATCTAACCCTCCCCTCCCCCATAGCTCTCCATTTTTCTTTCATCCATGTACCTAAGCATCTCTTTAATGTCACTAATAACCTACTTCTACCACCACCCCCAACAGCGAGTTCCACACACACACACACATCACTCTCTGTGTAAAAATCCTACCTCTGATATTTCCCCTGTACTTTCCTACAAAGACCTTAAAATTATGTCCTCTCATAGTAGACATTTCCACCCTGGGGAAAAAGCACTGGCTGCCCACTCTATCAATGTCCCCCTCTCATCCTCCTTTACTCCAAAGAAAAAGCTCTAACTCGCTTAGCCTTTCCTCATAAGACATGCTCTTTAATCCAGACAGCATCCTGGTAAATCTCCTCTGCACCCTCTCTAAATCCTTCCTGTCATATGATGACCAAAAGTGAACACAATACTCCATGTGTGATCTAACCAGTGTTTTATAGAGCTGCAACATTACCTCGGAGTTCTTAAACTGAATCCCCCGACTAATGAAGGACAACACACCACACACCTTTTTAACTACCCAATCAGTTTCTTAATCACTCTATCAATATTCATGAAGAAAACACATGCAGCCAGCTTTGCTCAGCAGTGTGGATAAAGTTCCGGGTTTGATGAGATTTAACAAAGGCAAATACCACATGTATCCTCATTGGACGACTGGTAATGCATCCTGGCTCCACATTATTATCAACAATTTAGATGTGAATGTTGTTGGCATAGTCAGTAAGTCTGTGGATGATACTAAAATCAGTGGTGTAGTCAACAGTGAAGAAGATTACCCAAGACAAATAAAACCAGGGAAGTGTCAAAGGAATGCTAGATGGAGTTTATATTGGACAAGTGCAAAATGTTGGATTTTGTGAATTTAAATCAAGGCAGGACTTACACAGTGAATGACTGCACTCTGGAGGCCAAGGGGTACAAGTATGGATTATTCTGGAAGTAGACAGGGCGGTGAAGAAAGCATTTGGCGTGTGTGCCTTCATTGGCAAAAGCTGTAGAAAGGATGCCATTAAGCTGGAAAGGGTGAAGAAAGGAGGGCTTGACATATAAGGGATGACTGGACAGATTGGGGCATTTATCCCTGGATTATAGGAGGATGATGGGTGACCTGACAGAAGGTGATCTTAAATCGTGAGGGGCACAGATAGAGTGAATGGTCATAGTTTTTCCCAAGATATGGGAGGCAGGCAGAAGAGATGCCCTTAGGGGAGCTCACGTAGAACGAGAGAGACAAGGAGATGCTGATGGGGTGAAATGAGGAAGGGTGGGGGAAGACTTTGGTGAAACAGAAATCGTGATACAAATCAGAGGGATATTGTTCTGTTTCTGTCTCAATGCAATATTGTGGAAAATCATCCAGACTCCAGCACAGTCTGTAAGTCTGTGGATGATACTAAAATTAGTGGTATAGTGAGCAGTGAAGAAGATTACCTGAGACAAACACAACTGGGGAAGTGGAAAAAGAAATGCTGGTTTTCCCCCGAGGACTATTCACTCCTGAAACAACTTTCTTTCCAATGATGCTTTGTGAATCGCCCTGTGAAAGCACTTAAAAGCGTTCCGAAGACAAAAGCTGGTAATCCACTGAATAAGGATACCTTGGGGCTTTGCAATATCAGATATCTTCAATTCCAAGATTTGCAAGTATTCCTTCAAACATTCCATCCCAGTGATGGTTGAGTGTGGCCACAGTGTAGAGTTTTCAAACTTTTTTTTGGAGATATCCATTCCAGCAACAGGAGAATGTTTGGGAAGAGTAGAGTTTCATAACAGTCGCTACCTGGGATCAAACGTGTCAGTGTCATTCAGCAAGGACATCCTATTGGAACCGAATGACATCTACCTGCATCAGTGGGGATTTCTTGGACACTTTCCAGGATGCTCCAAAGTGTTGCAGAGACAATGAAGTTTTTCTAAGTGTGATCTCCACTCTAGTATGGGAAAACAAAGGCCAACAGAAAGTTCCCACAGCTAGCAGCATGACCATGACCCAATAACAAGCTTCGATGCTTTTGACTGAAGAGTAATTCTGGCTGGGAATAAGGGAAAGGCTTTCTTGCACTACTTCATGCCTTGGTCATTTTTGTGGTGTCCCAGGCCATCAGCTGTTCAGCAGCACCTCCATCCATAGCTCATACCCTCAGTACTGCACCGTCAGCCTCAAGGATCCAGTCTGGTACTCTTCAGTCTTCAAAGCAAGAATGGGACGTAGTACGCAACAGCTCGTACATTGCTTGAATTTGGTTTATGCAATGAGGTGAACTCTCAACTGTGTTCCTCTTGCAAGAATGACTCTGAGCTTACGGCCACCTGTCATTTTAATTCTTCATCTTGTACCTTGATCTTCACTTCCTGCATTGTTCTAATGAAGCTCAAAGCAAACTTGATGTGGAACTGGATAAAGGTCTTTACAATAGTGAACAGACTGATAGGGTAGCATTTCAATTTCTAAGAGTCCGGACCCAGGGATGATGAACACAAGATTAATTCTAATAAATCTGGAAGAATTCAGGAGAAACTCCTTTACCAGTGAATGGTGAGAATATGAGAATAAAGGGGGCATGGGGTAGAGTAGCAGTTAGTGTATCCCTTTGTAGTATCAGATGATCACCGATTAGGGTCCCATTCCCACCGCTACCTGTAAGGCGCTTGTACACTCTCCCCTATGACTGCATGGACTGCAAAGACCTATGGTTAGGTTAGTGAACTGTGGCCATGCTATGTTGGTGCTGGAAGTGTGGCAACACCTGTGGACTGCTCAGCACAATCCTCGCTGATCTGATTTGAGGAAGATGGTATGTTTCGATGTACATGTGACAAATAAAGCTAATCCCATCTGAACTTTAAAAGTGGATGTCATTACCAAGAGGTACAGCTGAAGGGAACATTGATGACTGCTTTTGGAGAAGTAGGAGCAAATCAAAAAGAGACATGTTGTCAGAGTGAACCAAGGAGGAGTGGAAAGAGTGAGGGCATGTGGGCTGTCATGGACCTAAGGGGCCAAATGGCCAGTGTCAGGGCTGTAAATTCCAAGTGGAGTATCTCACCTTTCCACTGGGCTGTTAGAAGGTTCTGTACCAGAAATTAGTCCATTTCTGTTATTCCCATTCACACCTTTTTTTTGGATGTCCGTTTATTTGTATGTCCTAAAGGGTTTCACAGTCAAGAAAGTATCTTTGAAGCATCACTTTTCCTTTGTTACAACAGAGAGTTTATGCATAGTGAGATCCCACAGCAATACTCTTCAGAGGAATCTGGATGCTTGGAGGATAGCTATCAACCAGGACTCCAGCACTTTGCTATCTCTGAGAAGATTCTGGGAAGTAGTGAACACAAACCTCGAGATGGGGCCCAAGCCGATGTTTGACTCCATTTCACCAATTAAAACTTCCATTATTTGCCAGTTAAAGTGATGAGAAAGATTGAAACTTCAAGGTGGGCAAGTGCCAATGGCCTGCTGACCACTGGTGGGATCATTCTGTTGCTGAAGAGGAAGCCTGTGTGGCTGATCACTTGGCCCAAAGCTCTCTCTTTCGATAAAGCTGCTGAATGTTACCAAGGTTTTTGCATATGGATTTTGGATTATGGTCTTGTGGTTTTTATATTCTTTGTTTTCGCCATCCTTTCGCATTTTTGTGCAGGGGGAGGGGATTTGTGGGTCGAAGTTCTTGTTGTATTTCATGCAGAGGGAACAGGGTTTGCAGGGGTTGATGATTGTGTTGGCGGGTTTGCTGTTTCTCGCTGAACTAACTTACGTGTTTTGTGGCTATCTGGAGAAGAAGAATCTTAGAGTTGTATACTGCACACGTACTTTGATAACAAATGAAATAAATGAACCTTTGAAATTCCCCTGCTCTTCTTCCCAGTGGTCACAGAAGGAGAAGATGGCACCTCGACTTAACGTCTCATCGGACAGTCCAAAACCCCCTCACTACTGGACTGAAGCATCAGCTTAGTGGGACTTGAACCCACAACCTGGCACTAAACAAGATCTCACATGTTGGTGACCAAAGTCTCACCAAGTCGCAGTCGAGCACCAAAAACTACTCCATGCATCAACATGCAACATGCAACTATGTTTTTCGATCTAGGGCTGGGCTAATATTCTCCCCTCACCAATAACTCACACCGCATCCAACCAGGATCCAACACAACTCTTCAACCAACATGCACTGTGTGGGACCACTCTCCTACCCTAGCAGCAGGGAGGAGGTGATCCCACTCCAGGAGGTACTGGCCATGATTGGTGCAAGTGATTTGGCGTGATCCCAAGCAACCTGCACATAGTCAGGGTGTTGACACTTCACATGAATGGTCTTGGAGACAGACACTTCTGTTGTTTCCAAGGGGATTCGAGCAAATCACCATTACCAAACATGAACAACGCAATTCCTATCACAACAGCGTGCAACAAGTCAGCTCTGGTATAAAGGGCCGACGACTATTTAACATTCGGAAAATCCCAAAAGAATAATAGTCTGAGATTTTAAAAGATTCATATTATTTCAACTTTAAATTTGTCTGAATAGTTACCACTTTGTACAAAGTCACAAATACACCTTGTAGCCTGTGTGGTGTCAAGCTTGGTGAGTTTTGGAGCTACGTTTATCTCTTCAGCTTTCATTAATATGATTGGGCTAATGTTCTAGAAGAAGGAGAAGGTGGGGTGGGAATTGTGATGGATGGGGATCTGGGTGTAGTTGGGTAATATTTCTCTAGGATGCCAACTATGTTCTTTCCCAGTTTGAAATGAGGGCTCCCCCTCTATCCAGAGATATTACCCTGCATTGACAATGCTTCCTTCACTACACTGGTTTCCTCAATTGATCTGCTGAATTCTAGAACTTACGGAAACAACAATGCATACTACAACTCTATGCACCATCTGTGGTCCTGTCAGCCTTCAACAACAGTCCTAGCCCTCTGGTATAAACCAATCCCACAAGGTCACCATGGACGATAAGGTCCTCAGCTCATTTTCATTCATGTCAGGGACACGCTCGTAGTGCTGAGATTGAAGCATCACTGGCAAGGTGTGCACTCCATTCCCAACCCTAACAACCCTTCACAAAATGGTGGTGAGAAGACTTTTTAAGTCTAGAGTTGTCAGTCTAGTGAAGCTGGTCCGCCAGTGCCATCTGGGTTGAGACAATGAAGGAACAACGATACATTTTCAAGTCAGAACAATGTGCATCTCTGAGAGGAATCTGGAGGAACTGGTATCAATAGAAACCAGCTGCCCTTCATCCTTCTTGACAGTAGAGATATCAGGCTTTGGAGCTGCTGTCAGATTAACTTTAGCGAGTAAGTACAGTTCGTTCTGTGAATGGTACACGCTGGTGGACTGGTCCTGGAGCAAGTGCATGGTTAGGGTGGTAGCCTGGCAGCCTGCTTTATCCTGGATGATGTCAAGTTCCCTAACAGTGGAGATGCACTCATCCAGGGAGGTGGAAAACATTCTGCCACACTCCTGACCTCTGTCGTGTGGACAGTCAAAAAGCATCTGCAAGAGAGTCACACGTCATAGGATAGCCGTTCTCTGACCTGCTCAACAGTATCTGTGTGGTGGACTACAGTTTGCATCATCTGATTGCGCTCCGCAAATAATCATCGTCCTTGTTTAATATTTTCTACACAGTTAATAATCTTGTGTCCCACTATATCTATTTATTTACTGGCATACAGCGCTGTGTAGGCCATTCAGGGCCTTCGAGCATCGCCTCCAGCAACATCGACTTAATCCCAGTTAATCACGGGACAATTTACAATGACCAATTAACCTACCAACCAGTACGTCTTCGCACTATGGGAGGAAACAGGTTACCTGGGGGAAGTCACATGGTCATGAGAGAACGTACAAACTCCTTACAGGCAGCTGTGGGAATCGAACCTGCTTCACTAGTACGGCAGAACATCGTGCTAACCACTACACTACCCTGCCACCCCAAACCACTATAAGACCACATCACTGATGTTTCTAGACTTTGTTTAAAGCTCCGGCATCAGACACAGAGATCCCTTTGCCTTGATGCTTACCAGACCCAAAGGAGATGTATTCTGTTCCAGATATTCCCACCTAAAGCTCCCCGTTCCCTTCCTTCTACAACACACAAGTTTATGCACCAAACTTTGATTTGTCTGCCACTTCTCAGCTTTAGTGTTGCCTTGCGGCCATTCAATAAAACCCTTCACAAAGTGGTGGTGAGGAGCCCTCTTAAATCACTCAGTAGCAAGTTGTCTGGCCATAATGGAACAAGAACTGGCAGGCCATTCAGCACTCCCTCTGGATTCTCCGACCCCACCTTCTGTGTCAACTATTTCACAGCACAACACAGGGACAGCCTCTTTGCCCATGATGTGCTGAACAAATTAAACTAGTTAACCTGGTTACACTAATCCTTTCTGCTTGCACAAGGTCCACATTCCTCTCATCTCTCTCCGCATTCTTGCTTTTAAACTAATTTCTGGAACAATGGTTCTTCAAGCACTTAAACCAGATTGAAATCAGGATTGTATAAAACATGGAAATAAACAACAAAAAATAAGCTATAAATTATTGATTTATTAATTTGTATTTTTATAATTCTCATTCGGTTTGTTATATTTCCGCCCTTCCCTTCTTCCTTCCTCTTGTCTGCTTGACTGATCACCGGCAGTGATCCTGCATCCTGCCGTCTCCTCCCAAGACAGGGAAAGGCCATGGACGGACCTCCCCACTCCCCAGCTTCCATCTCGCCAAAGGCACTCAACCTGTCAGGTAGCCATGTGGTTATAGCTGCTCATTATTATTTGAGAATAGAGCTCAGTCTATGGCCAATGAGCTGGTAAGTGTTTATTCCATAGAGGCACTTAAAAAATTAATTTCAAGACAATTCACTATCATAATTTCACAGCTTGGTTCTCCAACTTGGTTCTTTTCAAACTTGTGATGTAAATGTAGATAAACCAATGCCAATAAAGAAAAGTAATTTACTGGTCAAATTTGCTGTAATTGCAAAAATGAGATCACAGACCTCTGCCTCATGCAAGTGCTCATATGATACATAGAACACAGAATATAGAATAGTACAGCACAGTACAGGACCTTCGGCCCACAATATTGTGCCGACCCTCAAACCCTGCCTCCCATATAACCCCCTACCTTAAATTCCTCCATATACCTGTCTAGTAGTCTCTTAAACTTCACTAGTGTATTTGCCTTCACCACTGACTCAGGCAGTGCATTCCACGCACCAACCACTCTCTGAGTGAAAAACCTTCCTTTAATATCCCCCTTGAACTTCCCTCCCCTTACCTTAAAGCCATGTCCTCTTGTACTGAGCAGTGGTGCCCTGGGGAAGAGGCGCTGGCTGTCCACTCTGTCTATTTCTCTTAATATCTTGTACACCTCTATCATGTCTCCCCTCATTCTCCTTCTCTCTGAAGAGTAAAGCCCTAGCTCCCTTAATCTCTGATCATAATCCATACTCTCTAAACCAGGCAGCATCCTGGTAAATCTCCTCTGTACCCTTTCCAATGCTTCCACATCCTTCCTATACTGAGGCGACCAGAACTGGACACAGTTCTCCAAATGTGGCCTAACTAGAGTTTTATAGAGCTGCATCATTACATCGTGTCTCTTAAACTCTATCCCTCGATTTATGAAAGCTAACACCCCATAAGCTTTCTTAACTACCCTATCTACCTGTGAGGCAACTTTCAGGGATCTGTGGACACATACCCCCAGATTCCTCTGCTCCTCCACACTACCAAATATCCTGCCATTTACTTTATACTCTGCCTTGGAGTTTGTCCTTCCAAAGTGTACCACCTCACACTTCTCCGGGTTGAACTCCATCTGCCACTTCTCAGCCCACTTCTACATCCTATCAATGTCTCTCTGCAATCTTTGACAATCCTCTACACTATCTACAACACCACCAACCTTTGTGTTGTCTGCAAACTTGCCAACCCACCCTTCTAACCCCACATCCAGGTCGTTAATAAAAATCACGAAAAGTAGAGGTCCCAGAACAAATCCTTGTGGGACACCACTAGTCACAACCCTCCTATCTGAATGTACTCCCTCCACCACGACCCTCTGCCTTCTGCAGGCAAGCCAGTTCTGAATCCACCTGGCCAAACTTCCCTGGATCCCATTCCCTTCTGACTTTCTGAATAAGCCTACCGTGTGGAACCTTGTCAAATGCCTTACTAAAATCCATGTAAATCAAATCCACTGCACTACCCTCATCTATATGCCTGGTCACCTCCTCAAAGAACTCTATCAGGCTTGTTAGGCACGATCTGCCCTTCACAAAACCGTGCTGACTGTCCCTGATCAGATCATGATTCTCTAAATGCCCATAGATCCTATCTCTACGAATCTTTTCCAACAGCTTTCCCACCACAGACGTAAGGCTCACTGGTCTATAATTACCTGGACTATCCCTACTACCTTATCCCTACTATACGACCAGACCAATCTGAACCTGGAAAATCAATGAGATGGATGGAACACACAAAGCAAACAATTGTCTACCTTGGATTTCTGAATCTTAAAGGCACATCCTGTTATTTGCTGGGTTAAACTATTACAACACATACAAGCCTTGAGAGTCCTTCCATCGTCCCTCTCTTACTCAATCACTGTCAGAACACTGGGGTCCAGCCCTGCCCAGTTTACTGGCCCCGAGAAGATAAGCCTAAACCACTTGTTAAATTTTACAATGACAGTTGACCAAAACCACAGAAATATCAAGTTGAGAGAAACGATTTAGGGCTGAGCCAGGCGCTCCCATTCATCCAATCTAACACGCTGAACGTGCAAGTTACTCCATACATAGTTACTCTTTGGGGAAAAAAAAACTTTTCTTTTACAAAGATCCATTCTAAATGCACTTTTATTCATTTATTTAATCATTAATTCTCTAAAATTAGTGACACGACTGAGCAAAATGTAAAGATCCAGCAGTAATATTTTATCAATAGGAATCACATTAGCAACTTTCTCCCTGGGATCTTGAGCTTACACTACTGAAGAGATTTCCTTATAATTAAGAATGTTCATTGCAAACCTCCTAAGTTTCAATTAAAGTACAATCATTAGAGCACTCTATGTCAGGTATAGCACCAAGGCTCACCACTGCCATACTGCATTTGAAATGCACTGACTGCACCTTTCAGCATTTGTATTCCAGTACATATTTAAAACCAAGTAAAAACTACCAGCGTAACATTGGTTACAAATAAAAGCAAGGCTCTATCTTGTTACTCATGTCCTGACCTAGAATCACTGGGAATTATCACAGAATCCCACATTCATCTTCAGCCAGCTGCTGGAGGTGATTGGCGATTAGATGGTAGAAAAGTGAGAGGTGCACAAGGTCCAAACTGTCAAATCAACAACTCAAAACAGAGGAAATTAGTGCGTGAAGGTAATGAAGGAAAATCGAAGCTGACCAGATGGAAGACTAGTAGAAATTTGAATAATTTATTTGACAACAGTACCTCATTGGTTAAAGTGGACCAGTCAAACAAAGCCCCAACCAATAGTCAAAACCTTGTTGCTGTTGATCTACTGTCTACATCACAGCATTGCATTCAGAAAAAAATATCAAAACCAGGTTCACTACTTAGCCATTTTCACAACTTTCAGTGTTTTCACAAGTGTATATAATTTTTTTCTTCTTTTCATCCCCACTTCAACATGCAACTCTCAAAAGTGTGGGGGGGGGGGGAGAGGAAGATTGCAAATAATTTTGTAAAAAAATCAGTTGCAAGATGCAAGTGTCCCTGGCAAGGTCAGTATTTATCACCTATCCCTAATTACCCTTGAGAAGATGGTGGTGAACTGCCACCTTGAATGACCATACCTCTTCTGGCGAAGGCTACTGCCACCAGAAGGCTTGGGACATTGTACATGGACATGAGGTTGAGGTGGGATTTATTTGTGAGGGAGTTTTGAGACTTAGACCCAGCGATAGTGAAGGGGACATATTTCTAAAACAGGGACTCTTCATCTGATGTGCTCAATATTTATTGTTTATTTATTTCCATGATTGTTCCTTCTTTCTGCACTTTCACAGTTTGCTGTCTTCCGCACTCTGGTTGAACGCCCTAGTTGGGCAGTCTTTCATTGATCCCGTTATAGATAGCATCCTATAGATTTGTTGAGTATTGAATCTCAGGGTTGTATATGATAACAGATAGGTAGTTTGATAATAAAACTGACTTTGAGCTTTGAGTCAGGGCGGTGAAGGGGGACCGGCAGGATATGATATTCCCTTGCCCTTTCTTGGTGCTGGATTTTCTGGATTTGGGAGGGCTGTTGGAGTCACCTACGCAAGTAACTGCAGTGTACTTTGTAGATGGCACACGCTGCAGTCTGACAGGAATGGAGAGAGTGAATGTTTATGGACATGGACTTGCTTCCAAACAAGCACCTACTGTATGCCAACAAGATTGGTTTGATATCCGGGCCAGCTTCTGAGTGGATTATTTGACAGCCCCACCCCATGCATTGCCTGGTATGTGACCTGAAGGTACAGACTGGCAGGGCACAGACCCATGGGTGGAAGCTGTCCTTTCACATCTCACTTTGATCCCTGTTTAAATCCAGGCTCTCGGGAACTCACAGGCACAGGGCCTTCATGAATCGTATGACGATCTCTTTGTCTTAGCTCACCCAGCGCTCTGAGGAAAGGGATCCCACTTCAACCGCATGGCCTGCCAGAATGTCCCAAGCCTTCTGATGGCAGCGAACACAGCTGTGCTGGGAAAGAAGGCTACATGGGTGCCAAGTGTAGCCCAGGCCTGACAGATTATACAGTGGGCTCCCTACAAAAAAACTGAGGGCAAATAGGAATGGAGACTGGCATCTTACAATGCATTTACCAGGATAACAGGGTTGGAAGGCAGGCACTAATTGTCATTATCTCCTTCCAGGAGAGACCAATTATTGTACAATCAATGGGCTAACATCAGTAGACTTTATGAATGGAATATAAACATTAAATTCCCATAAGCTAATATTGATAGGAATCTCTATTGTGAGTGAATGTTGCTGATAAAATACAATTTGTCTCGAGGCATTGTTATTCTTGCTCTGACACCTCTGAGTTTGGCCCTGAACACTTATGAAAACTTAAAACGTGAAATGTTTGCTAAGTACAGTCCGCATGCATCCCCTCCTCTCTCTGCAGGCATAGAGATAGAAGCAGAGGCCACATACCGTACCTCTCTGCGAGAGACTGCCATTAAGGAAACCAGACACACCGCAAACACCATTCCTGGATAGCAAACCCTTCCGAGCAGGCACGGGAGTTTGGGAAGATACTTACGTGAATGCAAAAGCCACCAGTGCCCCGCTGACAACGATGAAGTCCAGAATGTTCCAGAGATCTCTGAAGTATGCTCCCTGATGCAGGACCAAGCCAAGGTCAATCATCTTTAAAGAAACAGAGGAAATAATTAAATTCAGCTGACCTTCAAATTTTCTTCCTCACATTCTGTACCGGGTGCAGGCAGGTTGGCAGTGACACCGCAAGCCCTGTGCCAGCTGACACATTTTCCAAGATCCTGAGACATTTTCCAAGGCTTTTCCCACCGAGGTTGGGTGGGACTACACTACAACTGGAGGTCATGAGTTAAGGGTGAAAGGTGAAAAGGTTAAGGGGAACATGAGCGCCTCATGAGAGTGTGGAACGAGCTGTCAGAACAAGTGGTGCATGCAAGCTTGACTTCAATGTTTAAGGGGAGTTTGAATGGTAAGTATATGGATGGGAGGGGTATGGAGGGCAATGGTCACGGTGCAGGCTGATGGGAGTAGGTAGTTTAAATGGCTCAGCATGGACTAGCTGGTCTGAAAGGCATGTTTCTGCACTGTACTTTCCTTTGACTTTATTTCCTGTTGAAGGATGTCACAGCTAAACCCAGTCCAGTTTAAATTCAGGCTTGACATAGACTTGTGTGTTGGAGATCAAACCCGGGACTTGCTGGGAGGAAGCACAACTGAATCAGGAATGAATTGGAGACAGAGACGGCTTCTGTGGTGGTCTTGAGTTTCAAAGGGAATTATGAGTACTTCTCTAGCAGATTCTTCCGCCACCTTCAAACCTGCAGTAACCCTTCCATCATAACAAACACCTGAATCAACGTAGTCAGGACCTCCTCTTCTCCGTGACTTACTCCCTACTATGCAGTGTTGGCTTACCTTAATCACCATCTCAAAAGTAAAGACTCCTGTGAAGACATAGTCAAAGTATCTCAAAACCTGTGGAAGAAGGAATGAAAATGGTGAGCAAAACCCATCACTTGGTCATAATTAAAAATAATCATGATTAATTGCCTGCTTACTCTCACTGAAGAAACAGACAGACAGGGTTAATGGTGACTCTCACCAGTATTGCAGTGCTCGATGGTTGGCTGCTCTAGGCAGACCACACCGCTCGATTTTCAGGTCACACCACTCACATGTTGAACACCAGATTCCCAAAAACAACCCAGTCTGTTAGAAGCACACTACAGTCCAACATAAGACCGTAAGGTATAGGAGCAGAATTAGATCCTTTGGCCCATTGTACCTGCTCCGCCATTTCGTCATGGCTGATCCAATTTTCCTCTCAGCTCCTCATCTCCTCATATCCACATATCCCTTCATGTCCTGACCAATCAAGAATCTATCAACATCTGCCTTTCATCATGGCTGATTTATTCTCCCTCTTCACCCCATTCTCCCATTTCCTCCCTGTAACTTTTCAAAGACCTATCAAGCTCTGCTTTATGTATATTCAATGTGCTGGTTTCCACAGCCATCTGTGCCAATGAATTCCACAGATTCACCACTCTCTGGCTAAAGAAATTCCTCCTCATATCTATTCTAAAAGGATGTCCCTCTATTCTGAGACCGTGTCCTCTGGACTTAGACTTTCCATCACAGGAAACATCCTCTCCACATCCACTCTATCAATGCCTTTCAACATTCCATAGGTTTCAATGAGATCATCCCTTATTCTTCTGAATTCTAGTGAATACAGGCCCAGAGCCATCAAATGCTCTTCATATGACAAGTTATTCAATCCTGGAATCATTTTCATGAACCTCCTTTGAACCCGTTCCAGTTTCAGCACATCCTTTCTAAGATAGGAGCCCGAACCTGCTCACAATATTCCAAGTGAGGCCTCACCAGTGCTTTATAAAGTCTCAACATTACATCCTTGCTTTTATATTCTAGTCCTCTTGAAATGAATGCTAACATTGCATTTCCCTTCCTCATCACAGACTCAACCTGCAAATTAACCTTTAGGGAATCCTGCACAAGGACTCCCAAATCCCTTTGCACCTCAGTTTTTTTGTATTTTCTCTCCATTTTGGAAAATAGTCAATCCTTTTGAAATGCAGGACCATACACTTCCCAACACTGCATCCCATCTGCCATTTCTTTGCCCATTCTCCTAATCTGTCTAAGTCCTTCCACCTATCTTCATTTTGTCTGCAAACTTTGCAACAAGGCCATCAACTCCATCATCATGGTGATTGCCTCAGGAAGGCTAATTGAGAATCCCACCACAAAGAGAAGGCCATTCCCTTTCCTCCCTTGTACCAACTAGGATTAGATACTGGTCATGAGATGGTTTGCGTGATCCAGATGACCAGACTCAAGAACAACTTTTTTGGAAAAGCAGAATAAAGGGACAGAGGGGAGTGGTTACCAAATTTGATGTTGATGCTGCCATTGCTGAGCTTGCCTGGAGGACTATGAAATGTTATTCCTGTAATTTGCATTTAGCCTTGACTTGACATTGGAGGAGTCTGTGGACAGACAGGTCTGTGTGGGAATGTTGGTCCTAGGAATACACACTGGTTTATGAATTTAACCCTTGGTCAACTATTGCTGTCCTCTTTGGAAGGCCAATATAACCTGCCTGAAGTGTGATCACAGCACGCTAGGTGTGGTAACTTTGTACACTTGGCACATGGCTTCCAGTCAAGCCAGGGCTTCTGTGACCTATCAATACAGTGGTTTCTTCCTTATTTTTAGCAAAGACGTCAGGTAGAAGCCTTGCAGAACACCACTGAATGGAACTCACAAGGAGCCACCAACATCTCGAGGCGGAACCAATACCAAAGGCCCCTGCCTCTGATCTTCCACGATGGTGTGATGCCCCTCACCAAACATGCGATATAGAGAGATGACACACAGATTTAAAAGAATGGAACACGTGAAGCACCATAGTCACTGAACACTGTGGGTTCATGAGGAGGTTATCAGCAAACCCGAGAGTCATGGTCAAATGTTTCTTTGACAGAGAATTTTAAAATGAAATAATTTGAATGAAATGAAAGAATAGCTTCTGGTTTAAGATGGCACTGGTGAACCTCAGCGACTTCTGGCTGGTGGGAAACAAAAAAAAAAACAACTAAACGCTTTGTTAATCACTCTTTTTCTGGTAAACAATCATAGAAACATAGAAAATAGGTGCAGGAGTAGGCTATTCGGCCCTTCAAGCCTGCACCACCATTCAGTATGATCATGGCTGATCATCCAACTCAGAACCCTGTACCTGCTTTCTCTCCATACCCCCTGATCCCTTTAGCCACAAGGGACATATCTAACTTCCTCTTAAATATAGTCAATGAACCGGCCTCAACTGTTTCCTGTGGCAGAGAATTCCACAGATTCAACACTGTCTGTGAAGAAGTTTTTCCTCATCTCGGTCCTAAAAGGCTTCCCCTTTATCCTTAAACTGTGACCCCTCGTTCTGGACTTACAAACAATAGCCTGTGACTTCCCTTTGGAAGTTCATCACAAACAATAGCCTGTGACTTCCCTTTGGACCCAGAGGATTTGATGTGGCAGAACCGAGGAGAGGTGAGGCACCGGACCAGTTGCCAAGAGTGAGGAAGACCCGAGGTTCGATTGATTTAAGTGCTGGTCTGAATCAGAAGGGCCGGATACAGGCTGAATTGAGGCGGCATGGTCCAGGCCTCACAGCGTACTGAAGCGACTTAACCTGAAGTTTGGGCAATGATTTAGGTGCCAGGCCAGATTGAAAAGGTCGGGGTGTCGGGGCCCAAGGTGAGGGATGGACTGGTTCAGATCACTGCTCCGCTCTGCGTGGAACTAAGTGGTCAGACTCTCTTTGAGGACTTCAGTTCGGACACTATTTGCTTGCATGATTTATTTTTTTCCTCTGCAAATTGGGTATTTAGGGTGCTTTGTCAGCGGGTTCTTTTGGGTTTCTTTGTTTTGTGGCTGCCTGTCAGGAGACAAAACTCAAGGTTGTGTTGTATATACGTAATAAATGCACTTTGAACTTTGAATTTAGCTTTTCACAGAACTCCACAAGACAGCAGTTTTTGACTAATATTGGGAAGATAGCGTAGAACATGGAGCAATACAGCACAGGGACAGACACTTTGGCCCACATTGTCTGAGCATCATTGTCTCTGATGCTAAATCAAACAAAATCTCTTCTGCCACCAAATGATCCATATCCCTATCTCCCTGCATATCCAAGAGCCTAAAAGCCTATTAAATGCCACCATCACATCAGTTTCTGCCACTACCGCTAGCATGTTCCAGGGACTGACCTACTTCTGTCTACAAAACCTGCCTCCACATCTCCTTCAAACTTTTACCCTTAAATGCACACTTGACATTTCTCCTGGGGGAAAAGATTGACTATCTACTCTATCTATTTTTTTGTATAATCTTATAAACGTCTATCACATCTCCCCTCAGCCCCTGACACTCTAGTGAGAACAACCGAAGTTTGTACAACCTCTCCTTATAGATCACATACTCCAACCCAGGCAGCATCCTGACGAAGCTCTGCTGTACTCTTTCCAAAGCCTTTATATCGTCCCTGTAATGGGGCGACCAGAACTGCACACCTGCCATTAACTTCCTTCACCCACTCTTCTTACTTGTGTTACCTCTAACGTCAGAGTGAGCCTGGCGTGACAGAGTCACAGAAATCTTTCTTGGGGAAGCTGGAAACTCACATTGTTCCTGGTGGCGTTGGGCTGGACGGGATCTTCTGCGGCCAGCGTGATGCTGCTCATGGCGATGACCATCAGGATGCACATCTCAAAGTAGCGGAGGGTCACGATGTAATGACACGCTCTGCGCAGCCTGTCGGAAGGATTTCATAGCAAAGAGGTTTACTGCAGCAGTAAATTTAACCAGTTTGGAAGCCACTCCAGCCACCTCCCTTTGAATAACATAGTTACATGACCTAGGAACAATGACACAAGAAGATATTGAATGACTGAGCTAAAGGAAGGACCCACTGCTCTCCCAGCGTCTCTGTCAAGTAAACTCTTCTGGGGCTTCCAGCTCGGTGAAAGTTATCAATTATAACCAACGCTTCGATGGCAAACTCTGTCATCTTCAAGGGTGATGCCTGGGCAAGTCTGATCTGGGAGTATTAACTGAGCTAATATCTGAGGATGTTTTTGATGGGTGTACACTCTGTGTGTTTCTCCAGGATCCAGTGTCAGCAGTCTGTCGTGTCTCCACTACATTTCCTTGCATCTATTATTAACATTTTCAGTCTCCTTGACAAGATGCCTTTTATTACTTATTTGATCAACACTTGATAATAAACATGATCCGACTTATCACGAGGTTGATGCAGGCGGATGGCATTGAGAGCCGGTGACACTGATAACTGATGACTAATGTCAACAAGCTGGTTAACTTCAGGCTGTTGCTGGGGAAGAAGGGTGGAGATGTTGGCAGGGAAACAGAGCTTGTGATAGGGTGAGTTGGAAGTGGGACATTAGTTGCTTTCCAGACCTGTGTAAGCCCTAGTATTCAACAGTTATTGTGAAATAGCAACTCATTTGGCTAACTATATTTGAAAGATACTGGAGAGATTGTGGTGAACTACATATACCTGTCTGGACACGCCCCCCCCCCCCCCCCCCCGCTGACTGCTCCTGTGGCTCCTCCCACAGACCCCGGTATAAAGGCGATTGGGGCCTGAGCCCTGCCCTCAGTCTCCAGGATGTAGTATGGTGGTCAATTGCTGCTTGTTCTTTCTTCCAGTCAATAAAAGCCAATATCTTGCCTCACGTCTCGGAGAGTTATTGATGGTGCATCAGAGATACACAGTGTTATGGTGTACTCTGGAGAGGTATACTGTATAACGAATATTAATTTCAACAGCAACCAGTCATCAGATCTGAATGTGCATTGTAAATTGAATTAAAAATGCAGCTCTGAACAATCGTCTCCCTGGAGCTGCAGATTGGGGTTGATTGCAGACCAGGAAACACGTGTGTGTGTGTGTGTGTGTGTGTGTGTGTGTGTGTGTGTGTGTGTGTGTGTGTGTGTGTGTGTGTGTGTGTGTGTGTGTGTGTGTGTGTGTGTGTGTGTGTGTGTGTGTGTGTGTGTGTGTGTGTGTGTGTGTGTGTGTGTGTGTGTGTGTGTGTGTGTGTGTGTGTGTGTGTGTGTGTGTCTAGGGAGAGGGAGAGGGAGAGGGAAAGGGAGATATACATACAATGCCGATTAAGATTCAATTTGAGTGTTTGAAGTCCAGGTGTGAAGAAGGAGGTGTTTGAAAGTTGTACATAATTCAAAGAAAGCATTGCAGATACATTGTACTATAGAACTGTGCTGCTGTTACCTTCGACCTTTAGCATATAAAAATGTTATGCAATCCTGGGTCAGGTAAACTTTCTCTTCAAAGAGTGTCTCAACTATAGAGCCTGTTGCTGAATGAAGGCTTCTATATCCACCAGCTTCAGTGACTTTGTTCACAGTCACAACACATGGATAGGGAGTATTTAGAGGGATATGGGTAAAATCTGGGAAAGTAAGACTAGTTTAGATGGGAATCTTAGTTGGCATGGTCCAGTTGGGCCAAAGGGCCTATTTCTGTGCTTTGCGACAGAAGGTATGCATAGATGTGGAGAGGGGACGTCAGTAAGTGTTTGCTGAGCACCAGTGGTACTGTGGTTACACTTGGAAAGAGCAACATACTGAAGGGCTGAGAGTCTGGAAGAGATTATCTGGAGCAAAAATCATCGTGAGCCCCTGATCTACAGAGAGCTGGGATTTGAGAAACAGGCTGGGAATTTTAATGACAAGGCGTCACCAAACTGGGAGGCAGAGTGGGTCAGTGAGCATGGTAGGTGATGGGGGTCAGAACGTGGTACAAACAAGGATATAGCCTCCCGTTTCACTAACTTCAAGTTTATAGGATCAAGAGAGGCTGGCCAGGAGTGTTTGGAATTTCAAGTCTGTGCAAAACAGTAGCAGGTGTGGTGAAAGAGTGAAGGAGCCTAAGAAGCAGGTACAATGATAATATTTAAAAGACATTTGGATAAGTATGTGAATAGGAGGGGTAGAGCGGGATATGCGCCATACGTGGGCAAATGGAACTACGGTAGCTTAGTGGACACAATGGGTTAGTTGAGCTGAAGAGCCCGGTGTCATGCCTTAGCACTGCGTAAATGTAAATCAGGGTTTCCAACCTTTCTTATGCACGGAGCCTTACATTAACTGAAGAGTCCGTGGACTCCTGTTCTAAATGCTACTGATGCCCAGATCTCAGGAATACATTAACAATGGAGAGAAATCCCAACGGCAACTCCATTTACTTTAACGGCAGTGGCTGGGGAACCCAGCGAGCCTGGCCATGCAGGGTTTCGCAGTTAAGCAGTGTTAGGTCAGATAGTTGTCGGGGGAGACCTACGGGTTGGTGGTGCTCAGGATGAACATGGAGCTGTAGGGTGGCATTGGTTTTGGACCGTCATCGTCATCAGCTTTCACCCTCTCCTCTTCTTTCTTTTCCTCTTCCTTTGTGGGCACGGCATCTGTGTTTGCATTCTTATTCACTGAGGAAACAGAATGGGAATAGTCTCATTGCTTGGTTTGTAGTTCACATCAGGCTGTAAGAGTAGCACTCAAACTCATATCCATCTGGATTTCTTCTCCCTTGGCTCACCCTTCTCCATCCAGTTCCATCAGCCCATCACTCCCCCAGTATCAATCACCTCTGTCTCTACCTTCCTTCTCTGGACCCTCAAACTGGCTCCAGCTGTCACACACCACCACCTCACCCAGCTCCACCTTCTCCCAACATGTCTCTCCTCACTTGGTACCACCAATCACCTACTGGCCCCTGCCAGACCCCTCGCCTCTACTCATTCAGTCCCGGTGCGGACTCTTGTCCTGAAATGTCAACTACCCCTTTGTCTCTGCAGATACTGCCTGAACCGCTGAGTTCCTCCATCCATTTGCTTTGTTATCTTTTGCTCCCTGATTGGCTACATCCCTACTCAGGAAAGGGCTCCACTCAATGTGGTCACTCCAGCCGACCTGGTGCTGACTCACCCATTGCCTAATTTGGAGCTGTTTCCCCCCCTTGGGCTATTCCTGTATCCCAAGATTAGAGGGGGCCATTCCATCTACCTGAAAGCCGAGGAAGAACAACTGAGACTTCCCCTCATCGCAGCTCTTGTCCTGGGATACCATCACTAGGCACAAGCACCCTCCCAGCTGTTATATAATGTGGTGAATGTTTCCGTCACCAGTGAAATGGGTTCCAGAAAATCACCAATGTCTGGAGGAAAACATTAAGCCATTAAATCCCATCTAATTTTCTACCCATTTACATAAATAAATGCTCACAGAAACTTCGTAGGCTTGAGAAGGCCTCTGAGTAATTTATAGCGTTCATTTAAATTTCCCCGGGCCTCCACTGTTTCAAAGGAAACAACCCCAGCTTAGCCAGTCCTTATAATCCTCCAGTTAGAGAACATTGAACAGTAAGCCATGAGCAGGCCCCTTCGGCCCACAAGGTCTATTCTGTACACAATGCCAAATTAAACTAAATCTCTTTTACCTGCACATCTTACACCTCCTCCATTCGCTGTATGTGCCTGTCTAAAAGCCTCTTAAACACCACTGTCATATCTGCTTCATCGCCCCTGGCAATCAGTGTAAAAAAATTATTTACCCGGAACCTCTCCAGTAAAATCTCCCCTTCTCACTCTAAATGCAGGCTCTCTAACATCTGGGAAGAAGGTTCTAACTATCTACCTTATTCATAAGGCCACAAGACATAGGAGCAGACACAGGCCATTGGCCCGAAGAGTCTGTTCCACCATTCCATCATGGCTGATCCCTCTCAACCCCATTCTCCTTGTAATCTTTGATGCCCTTACTAATCAAGAACCTATCAACTTCCACTTTAAGTATATCCAATGAATTGCACCCCTCCCACCCAGCATCTATGACAATGAATTCTACAGATCCACCACCCTCTGGTAAAATACACTCCTCCTCAACTCTGTTCTAAAGGGACATCCTTGTATTCTGAGGCTGTGCCCTCTGTGCCCCGCTACAGGAAGCATCCTCTTCATCTCCACTCTATCTAGAGCTTTCAATGTGCAATAGGTTTCAATGAGATCCCCCTTATTCTTCTAAACTCCAGTGAGCACAGGCCAATGGCAGCACATCCCTTCTTAGAGAGGGGCTCTCAAGTTTTATATAGTACAGCACAAGTAGATTTTCAGTATTATTAGAAGTTACTGATATTGAAACTTGAACACACTTTTATTTTCCTTTGTTACACAGTACTGCAGCAAATTACCCTCGGTACCCTGTGAATTTTAAAGGAGCAGGAAACAGATCCTGGTGAGTTTGTCTTGTAATTTTAAGTTTCTGTCTGTTTTACACTGACCTTCCATTTTCCCACCACTAACCTGGGACCCAGCTGTATTCTAGGCCTCCAGCTGTTTGCACAGCCCCACTGCAATCTAAATTCCCAGCCCATACTCCGGACTAATGAGCGCACCAGATACTGAACCGTCGGGAATTCCGAGTAATTGGATGCCAGATTATCAGAGTTTTCTCACGGCCTTACCTTGTAGAGTAGGATCAGCGAAAGGGATGTTTATAGTTGTGTGATCGGGCTTCTGGATGGCCTTTGTTGGATTGTTGGGACTGGTTGGGTTGGTCAGGATAAGGTTATTCTCTGGATTCTTGGGGTTTCCGGGATTGGTTGGATTTCCAGGCGTAGTGGTGGGGGCCTTGCGATTGGCCGTGTTGAGTGGATTGGAGGGGTTACTGGGATTAGGAGGGTTAGTGTGGTTTCCGATTTTTCCAGAGTTATTAAGACTGGAGGGATCTGGGGGGTTGGTGGGATTGGCTGCATCCCTGGGGTTGTTGGTGTTCCTGGGATTAACAGGTTGTGTTGCCAGCTTGCTGTTCCGGAGGTTGTCCATATCCTCAGCGTGCTGTCCATTCTGCCTGCTGATGTCCTGCTGTACCGGCCGTGTGGTGGACAAGTTGAGGCCTGCAGGTGCGGGAGGAGCATTCCCTTGGCTCTCCCTTTAACAATAACATGGAATTAGAAATCAGAGCAGGATAGCTCCCATCAGGAGTTTCAACAGAGAGTGTTGAGCAGTACAGCACAGGAACAAGCCCATCAGCCCAAAGTACTTGCACTAAGCACAATGCCAAATTAAATGCAGTCATAAAGAACTACAACACAGACACAGGCCCTTTGGCCCATCTAGTCCATGCTGTACTATCATTCTGCCTAATCCCATTGATCCCACAGCCCTACTTAACCTCACCACCCCCCCATCCATGTACCTATCCAAACTTCTCTTAAATGTAGAAATCGAACCAGCATCCACCATCCCATCAGCCTGATCCCTCCCTTCCCTGTACATTCATGTGTCTGTCTAAATGCCTCAAATGCCACTGTTACCACTAGCAGGACATTCCAGGCATCTACCTATCTCTCTCTCTCAGTGTAATCAAACTTGTCACATATACTGTATCTCCTCTAAATGTTTCTCCGCTTGTCTTTAGGATTAGACATTTCAACCCGGGAAAAGACTTTGACTATCAGCCCTATTTATGTATGTACTTCCATTGGTTCACCCCTCGGCCCCCAATGCCGCAGAGAAGAAAACCCACGTTTGCCCATTCTCTCCTTGCAGCTATCAACTGCCTACTCTGTCCATGTCTCTCCTAATTTTATGAGCCCTTTTCAGGTCTCCCGTCAACTTCAAATGCTCCAGAGAGAACAATCCCAGTTTGTCCCATCTCTAACAGGGGTTAGGTATGCAGGCTGAGAATTGGCAAATAGCTTTCAAACCGGATAAATGTGAGGTATTGCGTCTTGGGAGTTCAAACTGGGGTAGGACTTACACAGTGAACAGTAGGGCCCTGTGGAGTACAGTGGGACAGAGATGCCCAGGAGTTCATGCACGGTTTGTTGAAAGCAATGTCACAGGTAGGCAAGATGGTGAAAAAGGCATTTGGCACCCAGGCCATCATCAGGCAGGGCACTGAGTATAGGAATTCAGAATTTATGTTGCAGCTATACAGATGTTGGAAGGCCACACCTGGAGTTTTATTGACATACTGTAGTTATAAGACAGATATTATTAAATTAGAAAGAGCGCAGAACGGATTTGCTAGTATGTTGTGTATATTTGGAGACAGCTAGACGTATATAAGATTATGAGAGGCACATGAAAGCACGTAGCCTTTTTCCCAGGGTGTGGGGGGGGGGGGTGCTAAAACACGAGGGTATAGGTTAAGATCAGAGGTGAGAGATTTAAAAGGAACATTGGAGCAGCTTCTTCAAGTGTATAGTATTTGGAATGAGCTGCCAGATACTGTATTTGAGGTGGGCACAGGAGCAACATTTAAAAACCATCTAGGTAAGTACATGGATAGGGGAAGTTGAGAGGGTTAATGGGCTAAACACAGGCAGATGGGACAGCATGGACTGACTTGAACTTAAAGGCCTGTTTCCATGCTGTTTGGCTCTAAACCAGGGGTTTCCAACCATTTTTATGCCATGGGCCAATACCATTAAGCAAGGGGTTTATGGATCCCAGTTTGGGAACCCCTGCACTAAAACAATCCAAGTTTATCCGGCCTTATACTAACCCTAGTAAAAACAGAGGGCTAGAAATTCATTCTCACAATTCCAAATAAAGATGGTGCTGTGCTGCTGAAAAATGGGTTAAATAAATAAATTAGCAATTTAGCACACGCTCCTGCATGTCTTTATTTAGAGATACAGCACAGTATCAGGCCCAACAAGGCTACACTGTCCATTTACACCCACATGAGCAATTAACTTACTAACCGGTACGCCTTTGAAATGTGAGAGGTAATTGGGAGTACCTGGAGGAAACCCCTGCAGTCATGGGGAGAACGTACAGACAGCAGCAGGGTTCAACCCACGTTGCTAGCATTATGCTAACCGCTACACTACCCAGCTGCCCAAGAAATGAGACACAGAGTCACAGAAAGCTACAGCACAGAAACAGGCCCTTTGGCCCATAGCCGTCCATCTCTCCCATCCATGTACCAACCAAACTTCTCTTAAACATAGAAATTGAAATGGCATCACCACTTGCTCAGGCAGCTCGTTCCACACACTCCTTTCCAGGATTATTCCTGTTTCCCGACATTCAACAGAAGTGTAAATCTGTTTTATTTATTTATTTATCTATTTGGCAATAAAACATGGAGTAGGGCCTTCTGACCCTTTGATCCACACTGTCTCAGCAACCCTCGACAATCCTGAAAAAGCCAATCGTCATCACGGGACAATTTACAATGCCCAATGAAACCACCCAGTATGTCTTTGGTCAGTGGGAATTTTGTTCTCTCTAGCACTTTTTTTGTATGATGTAAAAGTCCCCCAACTTTCAGTGGTGATAAAAAGTCATTCCCTGAAACCATTGTCCTTATAAGGGGCTCAATCCAAGCTGCTGGACAAGCGCAGCGGGTCAGGCAGCTCAGTTCTGCCTCAGAATTCCAGCATCGGCCGGCTCTTGGGCCTCCATCTTTAGTTAAAGGGACAAACAGAGCTCACACCGCTGACTGCAAGGTTGCCCGGAATGCTGACTGTACTTTTTTCCATAGATGCTGCCTGGCCTGCTGAGTTCCTCCAGCATTTTGTGTGTGTTGCTGTAAAGCATCGTGCTAGACATTGCGCTACTGTGCTGCCCCGACACTGAGGCTTGATAGGGGTCACACTCCCTCTCACCTCAGGCCATTCTGGCCTCCCACTGATCCCCACTACATTCCAGAGGTCTCTGCCCACAGCTTCTGTTGTTTAGCAAACAAAGGAAGTTTCCGCAGAAAACAAAATCTATTTAAGAAGTACATGAATGGCGTGACCTCTTCTCAAAGCAAGGTAATACCTCCAAACAGAAAACTGCAGTGAATTGAGGATATTTTCACTTAAATTCAGTCTGGGTCACTGACAGCAATGTAGACACTAGGTCTGACTGACAGGGGTTTGACTGATGGACAAAATAGACACCAGGTCTGACTGACAGGGGTTTGACTGATGGACAAAATAGACATCAGGTCTGACTGACAGGGGTTGGGCTGATAGACAAAATAGACACCAGTCTGACTGACAGGGTTGGGCTGATAGACAAAATAGACACCAGGTTTGACTGATAGGGGTTTGATTGACAAAATGGACACCAGGTTTGACTGACGGGTTTGATTGACAGGGGTTGGACTGATAGACAAAATAGACACCAGGTCTGACTGACAAACATCAATCATTTACACTCTGGAGACACAAGAAGCTGCAGATGCTGGAATCAGGAGCAAGACACAAAGTGCCAGGGAAACTGAGTGGATCAGACAATATCTGCGGAGAGTAATCCATGGAGTGAAGATGAAGGATCTCAAACCAAAATGTCAGCTGACCATTTCTCTCAGAGTTCTTTCAGCCTTTTGCGTGGGTTGCAACACACTCAAGAACTCAGCAAGTCAGATAGCATCAGTGAAGGAAGTAAACAGCTTATGTTTCAGACCAAGGGGCAGAAGTAGAATAAAAATATAGAGGGAGGGGAAGGTGCACAAGCTGGCAGATGCTAGGTGAGACCAGGTGAGAGGGGGCAGCTAGGAGGGAGGGGGAGGGTGATGGAAGGGAATGATGTCAAAAACTAGGAGACACTAGGTGGAAGAGATAAAAGCCTGAAGAATTGACAAAGGAATCTCACAGGCGGGGACAGCAAACCTTGGAACAAAGGAAGAAAGTAATGAGCAAGTCATGAGGGTGGGGAAGAGGAAGAAAAGGGATGAGGGGGCTGCCAGAACATGGAAAAGGGTGCTGGGGTAGAGGGGAGGAAGAGAGAGAGAGGGGGAGGGAGAGGGAGGGAAAGAGAGAGGGGGGAGGGAAAGAGAGAGGGAGAGGGGAGGGGGAGGGAGAGGGGAGGGGGAGGGAGAGGGGAGGGGGAGGGAGAGGGAGAGAGGGGGGAGAAAGAGGGAGAGAGAGGGAGAGAGAGAGGGAGAGAGAGGGGGAGAGAGGGAGAGAGAGGGGGAGAGAGGGAGAAAGAGGGAGAGAGGGAGAGAGAGGGAGAAAGAGAGGAGAGAGAGGGAGAAAGAGAGGGAGTGAGAGGGAGGGGGGGAGAGAGAGAGATGGGATTTGGGGGCTTTGAAGTTCCTATCATTCATTCTATGGGGTTTCTTGGTTATGGATGTCTGTGAAGAGTAAGAATTTCAGGTTGTGTACTGTATACATTCTCTAATATTAAATTTAACTATTTGAACAACTGTTTATTTTGCAGCTTCTGGAACCTTTCATTCTGCAATTTGGTTCCACAGCTTCCACAATCTCTAATGCTTCGGGATGGTATAGTGCAGACACCAGGATGGTACAGCACACAGGGGTGGTATAGTGCAGACACTGGGGTGGGTGTAGTGCAGACACCAGGATCGTACAGTGCACGGGGGTGGTATAGTGCAGGCTTAAGGAGCTCAAATCTCAAATGTTTATGTTTGTTAGTGTGTTGGTTGGTGTGGTCAGGGGTTTATCTCTGGTCCTTTGATCTAACGTACAATGTAACAGTAACAGTGAACCCAGTGTCAGAAACAGACACTAATGAGTTAGCCAAACGACTTTCTGACCCATACTCCGTTTTCCATTTTGAGATGCAATCACTTTAAAATGTCACGTACTTTTTCCGCCGGTGCCTCCTCTCCTTTGACGCTGGGTCTTTGTCCTCCCTCTCTTTCTTGCCGTCGTTGTCATATGTGGATTGAGCGTGCCGGTTACGCCGGCGCCTCTCCACGCCTTCTGTATGCTCGCCGTCTTTGCCCTCCCTGCTGCCACGGGTGCCGTCCCTATGCTTTGTGCGCCTCTCGCCTTTGACACCGTCCTCCATCCCGCCGGCATCGTGGGCCTCCACACCGCGCCGGTGCGCCCTGTGGCGCCGCTCCCGGTCGCCCTCAGCCCTCGACGAGCTGCTTCTCCCTTCCTTGCTCCCCCCTGGCCTGTGCTGGTGCCGCCTGTGCGTGGGGCTCGTTGGCCTGGCTCCGTTCACAGTCCCCATCCCTCACGTTCCTCTCCTGGTTCCCCTCCTGCTCTCTCGGCCGGTACTCCACATCCCTTGGCACTCCGTCTCGGTTCTGCTCCCCTTCTTTACTGTTGCTACGATACCTCCTGATCCTCTCACCCTGCTCCCACCATTCCCACCTCCCTCTCAAGAGTCCTGTCCTTGTTGGGGTCGTGGTAGCGTGCCTGCTTTCTCAGGAACTCCTCTGCTCTCTGATGACTGCTGCGCTGGTCCACAGTGGGCTCTGAAGGCCTGGTTTTGTTCGTGTTGTTGTTTCTGTTCTCCTGAGGATCCACCACCAGTGGCCGGTCCATGTGGGTCTTCATGTCCCGGCGGATATTCATGGAGTAGGCCATCTTCCACCTCTCGTCAGGGTCCAGCTCGTTGTAAATGGCCTCCCGGCTGGTCAGCAAATTCTGCTTCCTCATCTCGCTCATCCGCTGCTCCCATACCGTCTTCCCATGTTTCTGGTTCTTCTGCTGCTCCTTCCTGAAAGGAAACTGGATATTATCAGGTTGTCTGCCCACAGAGTTAACAAAACCTCCCTGCCCATAGCAATATTACAAATAAGACTATGAAGTTACAGGACTCAGACCCAGTGGCCAACTTTTCCCTGGACCTTCTAGCTGTAATGGCAATGGGTATGACAAATGTTCACCACCGCTACTCGGTGAAAGTGACATTGGCATTGGGATTTCCATGCTTGTGGTTTAATGTGCAAGTCCTGAAGTTACTGTCAATGATCCTGAAGTTACTAGATAGATTCCCTTACTTGCAGCCTGCCACCGTGCATCAAGGGACTTACAGAAATTAACAGAGAATTCAGCTAACCGCCCTGCAAAATACCCTGAAAATCTTACACTTTCTCACATGAATTCGTTACCATGGAGGGTGTATCAAACTTGCAATCGATAGGTTCTTGATCTATAAAGGGGTTAAGAGTTACAGGAAGAAGGTTGGGGAACGGAATTGAAAAGAAATTGACCATGAATGAATGGCGAGCAGACGGGATTGGATGAATGGCCTGATTTTGCTGCTGTATCTTATAATCGGACAGTCAGGTACTGAGGCCTAGAAAAGTAGGATTAAGATGAGAAGGAATTTCTTTGTTGGATTGTGAATGTTGTAAATTATCTATCCCTGTGTCTTTGGAGACTCAGTTGCTGAGTATATTCTGGCTAAGATTAACAGATTGTTGAATATCAAAAGATCTGACAACAAGGTAGGTAAATCAATTAAGCACATGGTTAGTTACGACTTTATTTCACGTTGTAGCATGCTCAAAGGGCTGAATGGCCTGTCCTATTAAACGAAGAAAAGGAAAATTCTAAAAGACTAGAATTTGTGGGGGGGGGGGGGGGGAGGCGTGCAGGTAGGGGAAAAGGTGAGGACAATATTGAAACCTATGAACAGGCAGAGGTCAGCAGACTGGCAAGCCTGCCTCACTATCCAACAGCATTATGGGTGTCTGTGATTTAACCCCATGTCTCCTAATTTCAATAATTTGCTATTCAATTGTTCAAAAATCCCAGTGGCTCAGCTTTTGATCACTGGGTGCTGTTTCTCACACGCCTTTTAAACTCACCAGGGCCCCATTTCTTGCTCTCAGATTAAACTCACCAGGTTCACTGGATTTTGATTATATGACTGTGTAAGACTTAAAAAGTGAATTGGAAATGTGTGGTAGATCAAATGGGAGTAATATCCAAAACGCTGGGAAATCAGCACCATCAAAGTACTGAAGGTGCCAGATTATTGGAATTTAAGAGAGAACAAAAATCCACTGATGTTAGTTTTAAAATTAGTTATTATTTGGGCAGTGACTTTCACTTCCGGAAGGATGTTCTGAGCTTCTGCCAGACTTGGCATGTGGAAGACTTTTCAAATTTCATTCTGAAAAGGCCCACCTGTTTTTCCAACTCTAACCCCTTCTTCCCAGATTCCCCAACGAGCAAAGCTTTTCTGAAAGGACCAATGATTATCACAGCAGCGAACAGAATGTATCGCTGTAAGACATTCACAAATACATTTGCCATGATCTGATTTTCAAACGGAAAGAGCACACACAGAGCACAAAACAGTGAAGAGGAGAAGTACAGGTACTCAACAATGCAGTGGCAGCTGTTGGCAGGCTTCGTGTAGATCTACTTACCCAACGCAAATAAAATCCAGTGCATTCCATGCAGCATGCAATTAGTTAAATGCACAAAGTTCAGTGTGAGCTGCTTTGTCAGGTAGGAAATGGGTAACAACAGTTGCAATTGTTCTCTTTTAGCTCTGTCCCATGATTTGTGTTGTTTTAGGAGTAAGATAGGGTGAACCTTCTTGCCACATAGCTCACGCTCTGACATATAGTAAGACCATGTCAGAACGTTCTAAGAGACCAGTTACTCAACCTCAGTCAGGCTCAACCCATCAGAAACTCTGGACCTCGTGGGTCAGGTATTTGCTTTACAAGAAGCAGGCAGACCACTCAACCTCTCAGTTGATCTCCAGGCCATTGCAGGGGGCTGTTGTGGGTCTCATCTCACACGTTAGTCAAACCGGGTAAAATTTCCTTCTCTGAAAGATATTTTTGAAACAGATGGGTTTTAACAACAATCGTCTGGTTTATTTAACCAACCATTTTTAACAATGTCCAGTTGCCGCTCTGGGATTCGGATTTGTCTCCAGACCAATCATGATAACACAAGTCCCCTCCTCACACTGTTCTGGGCAGCAGAAGGGGAACAGGGACAGGGAGTGTGAACAATTGCAAAACCATTCTTGTTTTGAAGGCTTATTGGCTCCATCATTATCCAGAGATATTACCCCCATTCCCACCTGCAAAGTCAACTGGCCAAAAAAATCAAAATGCAAATCATGAAAAGCAACGAATGAAAGCAATGGCCAATGCAATTTTTAAAACATAGCACAAAGACTGAAACAAATTAATGTTTAAGACAGAAAAATAGCCCAAACACAGAAAAACATTAATTACAATCCACCAAAGTTCATTGTTGAAGGCAGCAGCTTAGAGCATTTCTGTGTGTTGACAGCACTAGGGATACCTGTCTGCACTAGAATGGTTGGCAGGAAATGAGCTACAGAAAATTTTAACAGGAGATTACCTGCTGCAGGAGCAGAGCTTCACAGAAATGACATGCTGAGCAGTTATTTTACATTATAATTTGGTGTAGTTTCTTTTGTTTTCAATCTTAGTTACTTATTATGACAGAAGACGTGCCATACGCAGTGATCTACGCCGGCTCCCACTCCTCCTTTCCTCACTTCCCTGTGCCCTGCTACTGAACCTCCCTCACATGCCCATGAACTCTCCTTTGATTTTCTACCTTTTACCTTCATGAAGAGGTGCTTCTCAGTTTCCATCAGCAGGGAACTGATCATTCTCACCATTAGTCGAAGGATAGTTTTGGATACCTTCCTCGGTTCACCTTGATGTCATTGGCCTAAGTTGCCACCGGGGAAGGTAGAACAGAACCGAACAGACCATTCGGTCCCAGATGTTGAAGCAACCTTTGAACCTACTCCAAAATCAATCTAACACTTTCCTCCCAAGTAGCAACCCCCCTCCCATTTTTCTTTCATCCAAGAGCATCTTAAATGTCTGAATGTATCTGCCTCTACAGTGAACTCCTGGCCCTTACCACTGTGAAAAAAGTACCTTTACATCCCACCCCCCTATTCTTTCCTCCAATCACCTTAAAATTATTTATTTACTTATTAAGGTACAGAACAGAATAGGACCTTCCGGCCTTCGAGATGCTCCGCCCCAGCAACCCCTATTTAACTCTAGCCTAATCACCGGACGATTTACAATCACCAATTAACACACCAACCTGTACGTTGTTTGGAATGTGGAAGGAAACCAGAGCACTCGGAGGAAATCCACACACTCACGGGGAAAACATAAATCTCCTTACTGACAGGAGCAGGATTTTTACCTGGGTCGCCTGCACTGTAACACGTTGTGTTAATCACTACGCTACCATGCTGCCCCAATATCGGCCATTTCTGCCCCGGGGAAAAGACACTGACAGTTCACTCTATCTACGCCTCTGATCCTCAGTGTCATCTCCAGGGTAACAGCTTAACTGTGGCACAGGCACTGTGATAGAACTGCCTCACCCTAGTTACATTGGTACTCCCATCATGGAAGGTCTTCTAGAGCAGGACAGTGAGAATATTGGCCACTTTAGGTAACCATTGGCTCTGATTCCAGTTTTGGAGATATAATGTCGTTAGTTAATGTTTTCAAAGGATGGGGGCTTTTAGGCCAACTTTTAGTGCCTAACTGCTCTTGAACAGAACTGCCATTAGAGCTCTTTTGGAGGGTAATTTGAGGTCAACCAAACTGGGGTCATAAAGATTAGACAGGGTACTAAGGACAGACCCCCCCCCCCCCCCCATAACTTTAGTTAACCAGATAGGTTTATTTTTACAATAGGTTCAAGCTTACTTTTATTCTAACTATATTTAATGAATTGAATCTGCCGTGAGAGTACCTGGACATTTAATCTGTGCCGAGATTATTGCACAGTATCTCCGGATGGTCACCACTTTGTAACCCAGGCCCGAACACCAGGAGCATTTGTTACCAGAGACTTAATCTCCAGTGGAGACACAAGAGACTGCAGATGCTGGAATCTGGAGCAATGCACAAAACGTGGATCAGCTGTGGATATCATCAGTGTTTGAAGGGATGGCTGCAGATCACTCTCAAAAATGCACCAAGCGATTGATTGATTCATTCATTCATTCAATTTGCAATACATCATGCAATAGGCCCTACTGGCCTTTCGTGTCACATCCCCCAGCAAGCCGAAAACCTGGATTTAACCCGAACCTAAAACATGGGACAATTTACAATGACCAACTAGCCTACCTGGTATGTCTTTGGCCAGTGGTAGAAAACCCTTAAATCAAAATTCTTTCTAATCTACCATGTAAATGCAAAAGGTCCCATCGAAGGACTGGACTTCAGCCTCTGAAGGCCTGGGCCCAAAATATCTCTCTCAACTCCAGCTTTAAAAACAATTTATCTTCTTTTTGTGGGAACTTGCTGTACTCACATTAGCTGCTTTGCTCTCCACATTACATCAACAACAAACTTTAAAAATGCTCATTTGCATCAGGATGTTCAGAAGGGGATGTGCACTCCACTGGGAGGGGGAGAGGGGGCAGTGTTTCATGGTGCAGTCAGTGCTGCCTCTCTCAGGGTTCGCTCAGCGGGACACGGGCTCTATTAAGATTTCGACGGGCTTTTGATTTCGGGATTATATACACGCACCAGTGTATTCTTCATTGTGTATTTTACGGATATTCTAAATGCGTTTGTAATCTTGTATGTGTAAGGAACAGGCCTCAAGCTGCAAGGTCACTGGGGACAGGGGTTGGCCGGGCGTTCTCCACCGGGGGAGGGGGTGATGTGGCGTGCAGTCAGTGCTATGCTGCCCTCACCCCCCCCCACAGTGTTCGATGACATGAGTTTCGGTCCCTTTTATTGAGTGGTTTACTATCTTGTGTGTGCTTTGTGCTGTGTGTGTGTGTGACTGCTGGTATTGTGCTTTGCACCTTGACTCCGCAGTAGCGCACTTTAGTCTGGCTGGTACTCATGAGTATTTATGTATAGTTGAATGACCATTAAACTTAAATTGAATTGAAAGGAGCTGGAGAAATGCAAGTCATTTTTTTTTTAATGAACTTATTTTGAAAATGTTAAAGTCATCCATCTCAGTAAAAGTGATGTTCTCTCACTCCAGGTGGTGAAGTGGGTGGGTGGAGGATAACATTGATCTTGATTTGTTAATGTGCTTCTACCCTTGAGATTATATATATATATATATATACTCTGTCTTTGGAAGCTGAGAGGTGATAGGTGGAAAAGGGAAAGAGCTGAAGAAGAAGGAATCTGATAGGAGAGGAGAGAGGAGCATGTGAGAAGGGGAAGGAGGATGGGCACCAGAGGGAGGTGAGAGGAAGAGAAGAGACAGAATGGGGAATGGAAGAAGGGGATGGGGAGAAGTTAGCGGAAGTTAAAAAAATCAACGTTCATGCTGTCGGGTTGGAGTTTACCCAGATGGAATATAAGGCGTTGCTCCTCCAACTTGTAAGTGGCTTCATCTTGGCAACAGAGGAGGCCACGGATTGACATGACTGAATGAGAACGGGGATTGGAATTAAAATGGTTGGCCACCTCGAAATGTTGCTTGTTGTGAATAGAGTGAAGGTGCATTGGTGCTGCCTGACCTGCTAAGTTTCTCCAACATTTTGTGTGCATTACTTTGGATTTCCAGCATCCACAGGATCTCTTGGGTATGTGTATATATCTCACTGCTCCAAATAAATCAGTACAATCTGTGCCCAGCTCTTCCAGACTTAACATCTGCCCTCTGGCAAAACCAACTGCAATTGTCCACTTCTAAGTTGTGTGATTTACATTCCATTTGCTTTATTACTAAACAACTATATTTGCAAAAGGCATTTAATCAAAATTGCTGCATAAATATTGGTGATATTCCTGTAGTAATATAAGACAGATCTTTAACTTATAACTGTTTAAATGTTGGTTTGTAACCATTTTCATATTTTTTTATAAACAGCAAGTGGCAATTATAGACCAGATTTGATAGAATTTGTTGCATCTCAGCACTGCCATGTATCATATTACAAACACACAAAATTATTCCACAGTACACAGGGTGTTAACTTTTGCCACAGGTTTTATGGATGTTCCGAGAGGAAGCTCTAGTCTTTTGGTTTTGTTTCTAACCTGCACTACATGGATACTTACATTTGAGTGCAGACATCACTGTTGAACACTGAGGTCCTAGGGGAAGGGGCTCTTACCCTCTCTGTACTGTCCAGACATGTGGAGAAAGTGTCAGAGTTCAGAAGAATGCTCTCTGTTACCAAACACATGAAGTGCACACATTCCGGCATTTGCTGATTCGTGACTGTCCTGGTTCCACTGGGTTTTCAAATCTTCGGCTAATTTAACTTCAGATAAAAATCAACCATCTCACTTGGGAAAAAAAATCAAATTAAATAATATCAAATTGCCTTCAAGGTTTGAGTATTGGATTCTGCACAGAGTAGGATAATGTTCATGTTTTAGAACCAATGTTTCAAGGAGAGCCAATCACGTGATGCACGATTGATGGCACTAAAGCGAATTCATTAACACTGCTTAGTATTATTGTGTGCTGTCTCCGTGTTTGAATTCTGTGGGCAGTTTCCCTTATCCTGCAGCGAGTGACCCACCTCCTGACTTCCCAAGGAACTTCTATCTCTGCACGTCAGGGTTAAGATGACATACTCTCTCTGGATGAGTGCAGCTCCAACACCATCCAGGACAGAAGAGCCGGTTTGATTTGTGCCCCATCCACCCACCTTAAACATTCCTTCCACCGCTGAGACAGCATGGCTGCACTGTGCACCATCTGTAAAATGCATTGCAACAGTTCATCTCAGCACCTTCCTCCAAAACGCACAAACCGTACTGCCTAAATGGACACGGGGTCACCAGCTTCTGCTGGCATTGTTGGAGATAAATTACTCGTCCTTCCTCATTGCTGGGTTTAAACCTTAGGGCAATGTGGGACCACCGTCACCACAAACAACAGCAGTGGTATAGGGTGGCGGCTCAGCACCATCTCTTCAAGGGCAATCATATACGTCCAACAAACAATGGTCTTGCCAACCTTCCATACATCTTGAGAATGAATAAATGGTAGAGAAGGAAGTGGGTCACCCAGTGGGGTTGGTAGCTATAAACAACAGAAGTCCCAGAAAACTCCACAATCAAAGAAAGGACAAAAGGTCCTCATCAAATGACCCAAGACTCCTAAACCCAAGTTCTAAACAAAATCGTTCAGGGCTCTCTCTGTATTTTATATGAAATGATAGACTACCCGCCACCATCCCACAACTTAGAAAATTGTTTCACTTCTTACCCTCACTCAGGCACTGGAACAGAAAACCATTATAGAAAGGTCCACCAGCTCTGTCCCAAGTGGTCACAATGGACCACTGACCGGTGGACACCTGATCAGAGGTAAACATGTGCTAGCACTGCGTGTGAAACACAGTAGCAACCATGCACTGTGCTCCATTTTTGACTTGGATCAACAGCACAACATCTTAGAAGGAAGGATCAAAGTGCAGCCACTTCCGTATTGCATTACGATCAAAGATAAATATCTTCGCTGGAGGCACAGGGTTTAGGACACAGAGGGGAAAATAAATCAAGATTAGTTGAAGTGTTAACATTTTAGCAACAGTCTGAGGTAATTAATGTTGTCCTTGATCTCAAAAGAGCAAAGAATCAAGATCGAAAACAAAAGGCCCCAGGCTCTTGGCCTTTCTGTGTAGCAAAACATATTCTTTTAAAAAAAAAATCCAATACTCTAACCGTTCAATATCATGTCACAAAACTGAATGCCAGCCTGGCATTTCTGAAACAGGGATCTAAATTTGAGGCTCCCTCTCAACCAGGAGGCCACTTGGACGGAAGCTGCCATGCAGCCAAGCCAGGAAAGTCAGGTTTATCCATAAACATTGTCATATAAAAAACATACAATTAAAAAAAAGTCACAAACATTAACCAGTAAATTGGTACACAACATTATGTTCTGAATGCCTGCAGCCTGGAAACAAAGTCATGCAGTGAAGGGCAAGGAACAGTGGTTCAGAGCTGGCTTGGCCCAAAGGCAGCAGTATCACAAGATACAAAGGGCCAGCACATCTCCCAGTCCTTCCATCCTGTAGCTTCATTCGGACGGCATTCCATAGGCAACAGCAGTCTCCAGAATTGTATCCAAGTAGTGTGACCCTTGGCACTGGGTCACACACTATCAGCACCAGAATTTCAGCCCATGTTTGAATTTCATCCTCCACTAACACCCTACCTGGTTAGGAATTTATTGTTTGCCACTTCTAAAGGCATTGATTTGGCAACAATTGGACTTCTGAAGGAATGAAATTCTGAAAGTGGAATGAAGAGGACTTCTGTTGCTGGCTGAGGATGTGTCTCTGTCCCCCTGCACCTTCAACTGTTCCCAATCTCCAAAATGAGGATTTAGAAGGGTAATATTAAGATCTGATGTTAGGGTGTTTTCTTTGGGGTTAGGACATATAGCAAATAACTTCAGCAACTACCTTCAGCCACCAACCTTCAGATCTGAATATAGTCTGTAGATTAAATTTAAAATGGAGCTCTGGGCAATGGGCTCTTAAAAGTTGTGAACTTTCAGTTAATTGGAATGCTAATTTAAAATTTATTTGTGCCTGTAAGAGTGGGTGCGAAGAAGCAGGTGTAAAAGTTACACCTAAATCGAAGGAAAGTATTGCAGATGCATTGCAAATATAGAATTGTCCTCTGATATTTAGCATATAAAATATCATGTAATGTTGGGTCCAGCAGACCTCTTTCTCCAAAAGGGTCTCAACAAGATGCCTGCTGTGTGTCATTGTGTTGAATAAAGAGACTATTTATATCATACATTTCTCCAGTGACTTTGTTCATGCGACAACACCTGATATAATATTTCACTGATAAATGATAGATTAAACACTGGCCACTGTGTTACCGTAGAAATAACTTGGCAATGGCGTAAAGGATTCTTCTGCTGGTATCAGGGTTCAAATGAATTTTTAGTTTTTGAGATTCCTGCACATCTATTTTGCCACAGTGGTTGCCTGAATCTACACATTCTCAAAGTACTGCAACATTCTGAGGAGCCTTCCACTGCCTCACCCACACCGGGCTCAGGTAAATCACCTGTAGCGAAGAGCAGTAAGCAGATCATCTCTCAGCTTCCCTCTACAACTTGAGGACAGTGTTGCCTCAGCAGCGACAAACCAAGACCACGTGCACCCCAAGTCTCTTCACCTCATCTAAAGACACTTAATGTGGTTAGCTGAGGCTTTATAAGGCATTGGCCAGACCATACTTGGGAGTATCGTGAGCATTTTTTGACCCTGATCTAAGAAAGGATGTGCTGGCATTGGAGAGAGGTCCATAGGAGGTTCACAAGAATGATCCTCAGAATGAAAGGGTTAATGTATCAGGACTGTTTGATGGCTCCGGGCCTGTGCTTAGGGAATTTAGACGAATGGGGGGGGCGGAATCTCATCGAAACCTATCAAATTTTGAAAGGTCAAGATAGACTAGACGTGGAGATGTTTCCTAAAGTGGGGTAGTCTAGGAAAAGAGGGCACAGCCTCAGAATACAAGATGTCCCTTTGGAACAGAGATGAGAGGAATTTTTTTTTTAGCCAGAGGGCGGTGAATCTGTGGAATTCATTGCCATAGACGGCTGTGGAGGTCAAGTCATTAAAGCAGAGGTTGATAGGTTCACGATTAGTAAGGGTAATGGGGAGAAGGCAGGAAAATGGGGTTGAGAGGGATAATAAATTAGCCATAATGGAATGGCAAAACAGACTTGATGGCCAAATGGCTTAATTCTGTTCACATATCTTATGGTCTACTAGAATCGGCCACTCTCCATGCCATGTGTTAACCTGTCCCAGGGCATTCTGCAAATGTTGAAGCAAAAGTCTCTGCAACCACTTTGGATCAATATTCCTGGGATCACAATTATAAAGGATTGCACAGGCACAATGAACAGAATGCCATTCCTTGTCCGATAAAACCTCTATGCTTCCAGAAATTAGATGGGCCAAATGGTCTATTTTATTTGTTCACTAAGCAGAAATCTGAGGAGTGGCCATAATGGGGGGGGGGGGGGGGGGTTGAAATTCGATAAACTTTAATGAGAGAAATTAATGGACACCAAGCCATTGCAGTAAAGTCATCATTAACACATAATCTGTGATAATATTTCAAAATATCTTCTTGTTTTAAACAGTTTAATTGTAGGTTTAGTATTGATGACATTGACTTAGCAAATAGAATTCTCTTAATTACAGTGTGAAAGTGCCCATTACAAAATGTTTATTTGCAACGTTACAGTGACTGTATTTAAGGAATGTGTATGAATATCGATTTCTCCTTCCAGTGAAAAAATTTTCCCTCCCCCTCTCTCTTCTTCTATTCCGCACTGTAGCCTCTTACCTCTTCTCCATACCTGCCTATCATCTCCCCCTGGGTCCCCCTCTTCTCCCCTTTCTCCTGCGGTCCACTCTCCTCTCCTATCAGATTTCTTCTTCTCTAACCCTTTATCTTTTCCACCCACCTCGCTTCACCCATCACTTTCTAGCTCTCCTTCTCCCCCTCACCCCCACCTTCTTATTCTGCATTCATTTCCAGGCTTGATGAAGGTAAACATCGACTGTTTACTCTTTTTCTGTAGATGCTGCCTGACCTGCTGAGATCCTCCAGTATTTTCTCTGTGATGCTCTGGATTTCCAGCATCTTCAGAATCTCTTGTGTTTATTAATTTAGGCCAAACTGATCTCCCATGGGATTGTGGCAGTTTGTCTTAAGCCACCAGTGGCTAAGGTGGAATAATACTTAACCCAAAACTAAGTCTATTCTCTCTGCCTGGCATCTGTCTGAAACTCAGCTGAATCCTGACAACACCTGACTCTGACCCTATTGGTGAAACCTTCATCAACCCTTTGCCTCCTCTGGTCATGACATTCTATAAAGTCACAGAGAACCACAGCATAGAAACAGGTGCTTCACCCATCGAGTCCTTGGCAGCCCATCAACAACCCATTTCCACCAATCCTACCAGGGCAGAGTATCACCACTGATTTTATGTGGAAGATTATCCTGGAGGGATCAGATGGCCTTTACTGCTTATTGGAAAGTGGCGGATCTATTCAATCTGACACTTGATGCTACCTTTCCCTCTGCGCCACACCAAGCTCTCCAAACACTGAGCACCTTTGTGGCTCTGGACGCACAAATACCCCACGGGCACCACATGAGCCAGGATAGGGATATCCTCTGTGCTCTTCATTGTAATGCTTGAACCAGTCTTTCTTCCCCCTGCCCTAAGTACACTTCTAACTCTTTTCATTCTCAGGATATGGGTGTCTCTGCCCACGTTGACATTTAACGTGAACTGCTTATTAGGAGAACTTAAAACTGCTCGCTAAGGCAGAACTGCACCATATTTCACAGTGTCAGAGACCTTGATACTTCAATGGGTCTCATTTTCCAGCAAGTGATCTGTCAATGATCCTGCTCGCCCCCCATGTTCTCTCTCACCATTAACAACAAATGAAATGTTCTTGGCTGGATTCAAAGCAGTTGGATAATGACAAGGAGGTAACCCATTTTGTTTTTAAGCACCAGACAGGTGGAATTTGCAATGCAACACCTGAGACTGTGGAAGCAGATTCAACAGGCGTCTTCAAAATTGAAGTGAGATAAATTCCAGAAGGAGTTAAGTTGAAGGAATGTGGTGTAAGAGCAAGACAGCATCAATAGTTAATTTTCCTTTCGGAAAACCAGTGTGATCTCAATGGGCTGAATTGCCCACTCCTGCACCAGGATTGCGGGCATATGTATCCCACAGGACAATGCACAGATCTTTAAAAACGTCGGAGCTTTGGTCAGTAAATCACCAGAGAAATATTCACTCAGAAAGAAGAGACTGCTGCATGAGGAATGATTATTTTACGTTAAGAAATATAAAACATGATTTATGTTAAAGAAAGATGTTCCTGTATTTAAATTCACATTTAGTAACATGTGGTTAGAGATACAGGGCAGAACAGGCCCTTCTTGCCCAACAAGCTATTCTGTCCAGCAGCCCACTTTCACCCCAGCCTAATCACAGAACAATTTACAATGACCGATTAACCTACTAAACTTTATGTCTTTGGGCTGTGGGAGGAAACCGGGGCACCCGGAGGAAACCCACACGGTCACGGGGAGAACGTACGAATGTACGACGGCCCCGGAGTTGAACTCCAAAACTCCAGAATGCCCCAAGGTGTAATCGTGCCACTAACCGCTACGCTATCGTGATGCCCCCGAGCACGTATGCCTGTTCTGATCAAGTGGATAAGATTAAAACTGGATGCATCTGAGTGGCAGGGGGCATGCAAGAAAAATGAAGCACTAATCTTTGCTGTCACAATGGGATCTGAATCCGTGTCTGGTTTAGCTCGGCTGGAGTTTGCATTGTGCATCAGACATTCGGGCTTGGGTGGGTTGGTTTGAGACTACATTGCGTACCATATGTTTATGCCTGGGTTGGTTTAGCATACATTCAGCTTTGGGTTTGTGAATACAAGAGATTCTGCTGATCCAGAGTAACGCACAGAAAATGCTGAAGGAACTCAGCAGCTCACGTTTGTGCTAATGAAGGGTCTCTTTATTCCTCTCCATAGATGTTGCTTCTCCAGCATTTTGGTTATAAATGATGCCCAATCATTTCCTCAATATGGTTGGATAGCCTACCCAGACAATCTCCAATACTTTGTACAACAAATGAACAACTGTTCAAGGAAATTGAAAGATTGGAATGTCACTAGTCAATAGGTTCTTTTGGATCATTATAGTTACAGTAATATCTATGATCATCTGGACTGAAAATTACAAGTTTGAAGCTTCATCCGGGTTCAGATTGGCCGTGTTCGATTCAGATTTGGGTTGAATTTTAACTTTACATCTTATCTCACAGCTTCAGTTTTCAGGATTCTTAGAAGTTTTTTTTGACAATAGAAATAAATCCTCATTGGAGAGATTCTGTGGAAGGTGGCCTCTTCGACCTCTCACAAAAAGGCAACGAGACTGATCTCACAATAAAAAGTTTTGGCTGAGCTAAGAGTGGCCAGCTTTCTCCATGGATCCAGCTGTGGCAATTGGTGTTTGAGAGGCAGGAGGTTATAGGTTGAAGTCCTTTACACACAAAGATCTAGGTTGAGTGCTGAGAGATGGCTGCTTTCTCGGAAATGGCACCTTTACTTGAGATGTTAAGCCAAGGTGTGGTATCTGGATGTAAAAGATCCGACCCACCCTGTTTTAAGAAGAGCAGGTCAGAAGTACCTGGGGTAAATATTCAGCCTTTTATAAATTATCTGGCCATTATGGCACTGGAGCTGACTGAGTTAAAACTAGCTGCCGTGTTTCCCTTACAACACACACGAATTCTGCAGTAACTCGGTAAGTCAGGCAGCATCTATCGAGGGAAATCAGCAGTCAACATTACAGCTGAGACCCTTAATGTCAACTGCTCTTTTCCCTCCATAGATGCTGCCCAACTTGCCAAGCCAATTGCTCAATTTCTCCTGCATCTGCAGAATCTTGTGTCTGCATTTCAGTTACAACTGGCACCTGCTGTAAAGCACTCTGGGATATCCCGAGAGTCGCTCCTGAAATGCAAGTCTTTCTCTTCACCCCAACCGTTACTGTGGAGTTAGTGTCCAGTTTCAGGATCCCTCCTTCCATTTCAGCAGGCAGGGAGAACCTGTGGTGGTAGTGCTGGGGCTGGTGGTGTGGAACGGCAGAAGGGAATGATCTTGGCTTCCAATTAGGACAAATACTTTGTTGGCATCACTCCAAAGGCACCATGATTAAAAGTCACCATTACATTTCTACAACACCTTTTAACATATCCTAAGGTGTTTTGCAGTCCTTTTCAAGTTTGGTCCCTTTCGTGTACTAGCTAATTTAGACTCAGCATACTCCCACGAAAAATAATGGCTAAATCATGATGTTGTTGAGGGTGAATACTGGCCAAGATGCCAGGGAGAACTGTCCCCACAAACTAACACAATGGGATGTTTTACGCCCAGCTAAGAGAGCATTGCTTTAACATCTTATCTGAGAGTCAGTCCCTACAACACTACTGCACTCTCTCAGTGTGGCTCTCAGACTGGTCTAGAACCTTCTGAATCAGAGGTGAGGATGTGAGCACTAAGTTGTAGCTGAAATGGTCACTGTGATTTGATTCTGGAAGGAAAGAGGACTCTTTAAGTAGAAAGAAACCAAGGGTCAGGAATGTATCCTTGTTTGGCGTGCTAATCCACCACATACAAATGGCTGGAATTTGCATTTGCTTCTGAAATCCAGTTCCACACAAGTTCAGCTTGTCTACCAAGGAGGAATTTCAACCCCTTAATGCTACTTTGATACAAATCAAGTGGCCTTCTAACAATGGGAGAGACACCTCATGTAATCTGACTCGACCTCTCCTCCCCTATTAACCAAACTCAGCCTAGGAATGGATGCCAAATTAGTGATTTTATTACTTCTAGATACGTTGCAATCTTCATTTACTTTCCAATATGTTCTGCATTGCAGTAGAGCTCACTTTACATAGGACATCCCCATCAGATGAAGAGACAGATTTGAACCAGCAATGTGTTCCCATCCCTGGGCTGAAAGGATAGGTCACAAGTTCAATTCCTCCCATTCTCCCATTTCACTTCTAGGTGCCAGAGAGCTGACCTGCTTCTGGGAAATATTGATGATACACCCTACACTGAGATGAAGGGTCCTGATTTCACCCCTCATCAGATTAAGAGGGCCAGAGCCTCACCCCACAGCGAATCATACAGGCAATGTTCCCGCTATACAATGGTACTCATTTTGGCACTGTGCCACCTGGTACCCAGCAGACAATACTGGGTATAGACTTGGGAAGAGGACTGGATAACGTCATCCAATTATCACCAAGAAGTGCTTTTACTCAAAAGTTTGTGGATGTTTAAATTCTTTCCCCTGGAGAACTGTGGATACTCAAGTTGTTGAACATAATCAAGGCTGATTTGTGGACCTAGAGGCAAACAGAGAGAAACAGGCAAGGCATGGTACCATCCACACTATTGAACAGCAGGAAAGGTCAGCTTGAAGGGCTGAATGGTTTGCTCCTGCCCCTGTAATTCTAGACAAAAAAAGACGCTCACCAAGCAGTACATCCAATCAACAGTTTCAAACTTTCACAACGGAATCAGCCACACCGGTAATGTGTGTCCTAGCTCCTTTAAGCACAGCCATTATTGCAGTTCCAAATCCACGTTAATCAGGAGGACAACATCAAACGTTAACCAGACTCCACTTACGCAGCGATCGAGAGATTGGCAGCCGACAGCGGGCTCACTTCCGCCACTTCCTTGGCCTTTTGCAAGGCAAGCTTCTGATTGGCTGCCTCCTCCTCTTCCTGTTCATCCTATTGTGACACATTGAAATCATCTATGAGCGACCTAACCAGACTGTCGAGAGACACAGAGCAGCAACGGTGGTAATACCATACGCCAACTGTCGAATGGCTGCAATACTGGCTGTTGCAAACTGCGACATTGAAACATAGCACCGGTGTGATGCAGCTGTTAATCACCGCACCCAACCATCAATCAGCCGTGTCAGACTTATCTCTGAGTTAGTAAATGGTTGGGTCCACGTACAAGGAGAGTGCTTCAGTGGGTACTGAGTGTGGTATTAACATCTTAAGAGCTGTTGGATTACACTTAGTGGCCACTTTATTAGGTACACCCGCTCGTCAATGCAAATATCTGATCAGCCCATCATGTGGCAGCAACTCAGTGCATAAAAGCATGCAGACATGGTCAAGGAAGGGGGGTTCAGTTGTTGCTCAGACCTAATGTCTACATGGGGAAGAAATGTAATCTCAGTGATTTCGACTGTGGAATGATTGCTGGTGCCAGACCGGGTGGTTTGAGTATCTCAGAAACCGCTGATCTCCTGGGATTTTCACACACAAGTCTCTGGAGTTTGTAGAGAATAGTGCGATAAGCGTAAGAACATCCAGTGCATGGCAGTGCCAGGGCAAACAGGCCTTGGTCATGAGAGGTCAGAGGAGGATGGCCAGATTGGTTCAAGTGGGCAAGAAGGTGACAGTGACTCAGATGACCACACGTTATAACAGTGGTGTGCAGAAGATGATCTCTGAAGGCACAACACATTGAACCTTGAAATGGATGGGCTACAACAGCAGAAGACCACACTGGTTTTCACTCCTGTACCTTGTAAAGTGGCCACTGAAGGTATGTGCTAAAACTTAACCCTGTCTACCCTCTTGTACGTCCTCACTACAAGAGGTACTTACCCCCTCACTACAGAACACTGGCCCTTACTGCGCTCCCAGCTGTAGTAACAGCTGCGCAGTTTGGTCACAAGGTACTGGAGAGGCTCACAGGGGCAGGCAGCAGGAGGCCGAGGGACTGGCAACGTTTTGGGGCATCACAACTAAGGGTGTGGAGGAGGTGAGGGGAAAGTGTCTGAGGGGGTGAGGGGGAGGATCAGTTTGAGGAGGTGAGGGAGTGGGTCAGTTTGAGGAGGTGCAGGGCAGATGGTCAGTTTGAGGGGATGAAGGGGAGGTGGTCAGTTTGAGGAGATGAAGGGGAAATGGTCAGTTTGAGGAGGTGAAGGGGAAATGGTCAGTTTGAGGAGGTGAAGGGGAGATGGTCAGTTTGAGGATGTGAGAGGGGAGATGATCAGTTTGGGGTGAGGGGAGAGGGTCAGTTTGAGGAGAGGGGGAGTGGGTCAGTTTGAGGAGGTAAAGGGAAGAGGGTCAGTTTGAGGAGGTGAAGGGGAGAGGGTCAGTTTGAGGTGAGAGGGTCAGTTTGAGGTGAGGGGGTCAGTTTGAGGAGGGGGAGTGGGTCAGTTTGAGGAGGGGGAGTGGGTCAGTTTGAGGAGGTAAAGGGAAGAGGGTCAGTTTGAGGTGAGGGGGAGAGGGTCAGTTTGAGGAGGTGAGGGAGTGGGTCACTTTGGGGTGAGGAGGCAGAGGGTCAGTTTGAGGCAGTGATGGGGAGAGGGTCAGTTTGAGGAGATGAGGGTGAAGCAGGGCGATAGGTAGGAGGGAGATGATGGGCAGATGAACCAAGTAGGGGGAGCAGGAGGAAGAGGGTAGGAGTTGGGAGACAGAGGCTGGTGGGTGGTAGGTAGACAGAAATAAATAAAAGCAGATGGAGTCAGATTTGGAGGGTAGGGGAGGGGAGTGGTGGGGTGGAAGGGGAAGGCTGGAAGGTGATGTGGAGACATGAGGGTACGGATGGTAGAAGCTGATGAATGAGGAAGGTGATAAGAGGAACCAGGTAATGGGCAGGTGCAACCGTTTGGAGCAAAACGTGGGATACCAGGCAGGTACAGTGGGATAGATAGCTAGAACCAGGTGAAGGAATGGAACAAAACCGGGTGATGGAGAAGAGCTGGAAGTGGGTTTGGAAGGCCTGTGCGGATCAGACAGAGCGACAGGAACACAGGAAGTATGGGCTATGTGAAAGTGGAAAACTCAGTGTTCACATCATTGGGTTGTGAACTACCCAGGTGAAATATGTATTGTTCTTCTAGTTTGTGTTTGACATGGCAGACAGCACTACTGTTAGTCCAGAATTGCAGTCTTATACCTTTGTCAGCTCCTGTGCATTGGCAAGGTTGTCTACAGCAATGGCCAAGAATACATTCAGTAAGGTATCTGGTCAGCCAAATGAAGGTCAAAACAGGAACAGAGCAGCGCAAAGCAAAACACCCATACGAGATCAAATCCCAGTCATTGACAGACAGATATGGTTGTTAGATATTTGTTCTTAATTATACGGATCAAAGGGGGAGAATCTAGCATTGTAAAAATGTTGAGCCCACAATCCAGTTCTGCTAAATAAGAACTGTTGGGAACAGGGTTCAACATGAGTCATAACATTGTAAGATACTTAAGTAGAATTAGGCCATTTGGCCCACTGAGTCTACTCCACCATTCCATTTCCCTCAACTCTATTCTCCCACCTTCTCCCTGTAAGATTTAATCTCTTTAGCAAACAAGCACCTATCAAGTTCTGCCTCAAGTACACCCATTGGCTTGGTCTCCATAGTCCTCTGTAACAATGAAATTCCACAGATTCACCACCATGTGGCTGAAGAAACTCCTAAAAGAACTTCCTTTTTTAATTCCAAGGCTGTGGCCTCGGATCCTAGAATCTCATACTAATGGAAACATCCTCTCTACGTTCACTCTTCCCAGGCCATTCAGAATTCAGTGTGTTTTAATTAGGTTCCCCCTTATTCATTTGAACTCCATTGAGCACAGGTCCAGAGCCATCAAACGCTCTTCATACATTATGCAATTTATATCATATACGAGTAACAAATAGCTTCTATCCTGGATCTCCAGAGATCAGAGGATTCAAATGAAATCTTCGAAGGCACTTTTTATTGACCAACATTCATGAACAATTAGTGAGGGACCTTGCCAATGAATGCCAGATTGATGAATAGATTAAAGGAAGGAGACCGTGTTCAGGTGGGTGAGGAAGAAGGAATAATAAAGGTCCCTGGTCATCCAGCACATGTGGCTTGATGTAAAATACTACATCTTTACAACAACTAATAGGAATATGTTGGTATAGTATTCCACATTCCCCGACATGGAAATAATTGGCCAGAAGGAACTACAGTCTACAAATTAATGTATTTGGATGAGTAAGGGATAGAGAGAAGCAGACAAACCAGTTGCCTTTGTTTCCCCCCCATGTTATGGACTGTAATTTCTCATGGCCAACAAATATAACCTGCTCTATCAGGCTGGAGCCAAGCTCTTGGGAAGTTAGACTGATGCCAGACTCTGTGCTTTGAAATGTCAAGGATACAGTTGCCGAAGAGAGTCAGGACGATGAAGTAGACGGAGGAAATCATCCCTCTGTTGACGCCACCCTGGGATTCTATGCCGTCATACATCACCACGTTCCAGTCTTCACCCGTCAGGATCTAGGAGCAAAGAAATGTGACTGTCACTCATCACACTGTTTCTTTTGCAGACCTGGGGTAAACAGGGTTGCACAGAGCAGTCCTGCCCAATGAACTTTACACAGCTCTGCAGCTTCCTAGGATGTTTGCAACTGCGGGGACCCGGAGGAGGCCATCATCCAAAAACGTACAAGGATTTGCCTAACCTTTCTCCACTCCTAGAGGGACCATCCCCGAGATTTCGGAGTTAGCATTCCGTCCCCATGATTCTGATCTTCAGACACTCACTGTAGACTGGGAAGCAGGAAGGCAGATGGAGCGTGGGGTTGGTGCAGCAAACTCTTCACTGACTCCTCCTCAGCCTGGGTGGGGCAGTCATGCAAAAGCTCCATCCATCTGCCCTGCTCACATGCACCCTCACCAAGCTGGACTTACAACAGGGTGCCCCAGGACAGGGAGACAGAGAGGGACAGAGAGTGGTCTCTCTCTCTCTCTATATATATATATATAGACCACTCTCTCTCCCTCTCCCTCTCCATCTCTCTCTGTTTCTCTGTTATATATTAATTATAATACATACATTTGGTGTACTCCCCAGCACCAAGAAACCTGGAAGCTGCAATGTACTATGTGTGACAAGGACAATGTTTTAATTGAAGTTTAATAATTTAATTTTTCACAATGCAAATACATTAGTTTTGAACAAAACTACTTGGCAGGAGACGAGGATTAGGGTTGGAACCTAGGAAACTGCACCGCAGCACAGGCCTTTTGGCCCAGCATGTTGTGCTGACTTTTTAAGCTGCTCCAAGACCAATCTGACCCTTCCCTCCCACATAACCCTCCATTTTTCTTTCAACCATTTGTCTACCGAAGAGTCTCTTAAATGTCCCTGATGTATCTGCCTCTACCAACGTGTCCCACGCACTCACCACTCTGTGTGAAAAACCTACTCTGACAGGTCCCCCATACTCTCCTCCAATCACCTTCAAATTATGCCTTCTCGTATTTGCCATTTCTGCCCTAGTTTCTGACTGTCTGCTCTACCTAAGCCTCTTATCATCTTATATGCCTCTATCAAGGCAACTTTCATCCTTCTTCATTTCAGAGAGAAAAGCCCTAGGAATCCAGTGAAGACTCATATCACTGTGGCGAGATGAAGCTGGGCTGTTATTCACTGATTACAGCTTAACAGGCCAAAAGCCTGAGGAAAAAAATCATCACCATTAAATATGGTTCAATTGGCCATATTAATTGCTTGCACAACACTAATTGGTTGGGTGAAGTGCTCTGGGGCTTACTGATGTAAAAGACCACTTAAAAATACCACAGATTATTTGTTTATTTAAAGATTTAAATCAGCACAATTTTTTTAACCCGCGACACAAGTGAATGGAGGGAAGTTCTGTTGTGCTTACTTGTGGCAAATTTAGAACATAAAATAATGCACACAGAGCTGAACCGAAATAAGCCTTTTGCTTTTGTGCTTCACATTCTGTGTTTTTCTCATTTTTTGCTGCAGTTGTGCGTGGGAGTGTGGGGGTTTGATGTTTTTCTTTGAGCGGGTAGGATCCATGGCTCTTTGCTTCGTGACTGTCTGTGGGGAAGACGAATCTCAGGGTTGCATGCTGCGTCCGTACATCGATAATAAATGACCTCTGAAAATCTTGAATCTTTGAATACAGCACAGTACAGGTCACATCTTCAGTCCATGATTTTGAGCTGACCTTTTAACCAAATCTAAGATCAATCTAACCCTTCCCTCCAACATAGTCCTCCATTTTCTTTCATCCATGTGTCTATCTCAGAGTCCTATAAATCTCCCTGATGAATTCACCTTGACCACCATACCTGGCAGTGCGTCCAAGCATTGATCACTCTCTGTGTAAAAATCCCCCCCCACTACACTTTCCTCCAATCATCTTCAACGGGGTTAACCAAAGGTGTTATTCTCTTTTCAAAATGTACTTTTCACGACCGCAAGGCCCCGCTGGACATTAAGAACTTAAAGAGCTGGATTTGGTACAGACTGTGACAGAGAGGAGTCAGTGTGCAAAGGTGATGTGTAGTCGAGTAGTGAGTGATCATTTTAGTCACCTTCCTTGTGATCACAGCACCCTGCTGGTCCTTGCTCATAGTAAGGACCAGGCCTCAAGCCGTGGTGTCACCCGTTTCGGAGTTGGATGCTCCATCACAGTGCTCGAGGCGGTGCAATGCGGTGTCCATGCGGGGGTCAGTGCTGCCCCCCAGTGTTCACAAGCAGTAGTGTGTTCGACTGCAGACTGCTGCAACGTTCATCGACTCAGGGACTTGGACTAAGCGTTTTTTGTGTGGCTGTATTTTACTGATCTCTTCTATGTGCTATGTGTGTGTGACTGTTGACTCTGTGTTTTGTACCTTGACCCCGGAGTAACGCTGTCTCATTTGGCTGTATTCATGAACAGTATAGTTGAATGACAATTAAAAATTCAACTTAAAAACCTTGGCTCTCTCAACCTATCGTCGTGGGACATGCTTCTTAATCCGAGCAGCATCTTGGTGAACCTTGACTGCATCCTGTCGAAAGCTTCTACATCAAGTTTGAGAGCACTTACCTGAAACACAGTCATTATTGCTGCAGGAAATGTGTCAAAGTTGGTGGAGGGTGTACCAGACTCAAAATTAAACCTGGAAAATATAAGAAAGAGGGAATCAAACTGTGTTTTTATTTTACCTTTTCCGTTAAAATGGAGAAATGTGCCAATGTTTGCAACAGTAATGTTGAATTGTTTCTGAAATCTGATCTTAAAGAGACAAGGGAGGCCATTCACTCCAGCAGGTCCATGCCAGCACCTGGGGGAGCAATATCATCAATTCCTCCTCTCCTTCTCCCCCCTGAATCTTTCAAATTTGCTCTCCCTCACAGGGAGTTGCTCACCAACTCCCCTTTTGATTCATTTTATAGCATGAGACATATGAGGTGAATTAGGCTGTTCAGCCCATCGAGTCTACTCTGCTATTTCATCATGGTTGATTTATTACCCCTCTTAACCCCATTCTCACACTTCCTCCCGTAAACTTTCAAAGGCCTATCAACCTCTGCTCTGAATATACCCAATGAGTCGGTTTCCACAGCCACCGGTGGCAATGAATTCCACAGATTCTCCACTCTCTGGCTAAAGAAATTCCTCCTCATCTCTGTTCTAAAGGTACATCCTCGTACTCTGAGGCCATGCATTCTGGCTCTAGACTCCCCCACTATAGGAAACATCATCTCCATGTCGACTCTATCTAGTCTTTCACTATTTGACAGGTTTAACAACCCTAAGATTGTTATAGCCAGTGGTGGTAATGGGGACAAGCTCCCACTACCTATTAAATGCTCCCAGTGGCATGTGCCTCAAATAGCCTCTGACAACCAAGTCCAGCTCCTGGACTTCATGTGTGGCTTAGCTACCATGCCCAGTGGAACCATTTTGCCTGACAGGAGAAGAGGCAAAGGTGGGTTACTGGAACCTTAAAACCAGTTGCTTCAGGCTGATGGGGCTCGTCAGCTCATCCTGGAGAAAGGAAACTCTGATATCTAACCTCCGCTGCCTTACAGCTATACCCGCTCACAGGGAAGGTTTCGGTAGTAAACTCCAAACGATAAATCCAGAGCTGGAGTCCCTGAGACAGTCCCACATTGAGTTCAATGCTGACTGGCAACTCCTGCGACGCTGCTGGTGCCAAACTGTATCAGTCTCTGCCGTTCCTTTGGGCTCATCAGATGCGTGGAGAGGGGGGAGCTTGCTACACGGGTAACAGCTTGCTCTCTATATCGTACTGCCAGGCTTGCGTATATAGACAGCTAGGATCAAGGCCTCAGCTCAGTTAACGTGGACAGATTGGGCCTCCCTCCTCATTCTTCTAAACTCAAGTGAGTACAGGCCCAGAACTATCAAATGCCTCCTTATACATTAACCCTTTCAGTCCCAGATTAATTGTCATGAGCCTTCTCTGGACCCTACAGGGATAAGATTAAGATTAGCTTGATTTGTCACGCACAGCGAAAGCATTAAAGCATTTGGGGAAATGTGTTGTTTTGCGTCAACAACCGATACAGTCCAGTGATTGTGCTGAGGCAGCCCACAAGTGTCACCACACGTCCAACGGTGGTGACACCCTTTCCATGGATCATGTTGAGGAAGCCCATAGGTGCCACCAGTGGCCACACAGGATGCCAATAAATCAGCACCACCTTCTAGTGCTTCTTTGGGATGGGGAGGAAACCAGGGAGAATGTTTGACATCCATGGAAGCAGTAGCCATGGTCAGGATTCAACCCAGGCTGGTGGAGCAGTGGGACCACGGAACTGACTATGGAATACAATGCACAGTCTCTGTTGCTATCATGTTACCCACTAAGCATGGACACCTGTGGAAAGCTTCTGTTTTCCCTACAGTTGTTTTACTCTCATGCACCGAGCTCTATTGCTGTCATGATGAAGCTTTCTCTACATCAGGCCATTGCGTGTGTGACATTGCAAGTGCAACCAGAGCAGCATCAGGAATCACGTGGGCTGGTCAATCCTGACCTCTGGTGTTGTTGCTGAGGCGTCTGTCTGTGTTTCAGAGTCACAGGACCATAAGAGCACAGAGACGTGCCTTTCAGCTCAACTCATCCATGATAACCAAGATGCCCTCTTAAGTCACGAACATAACAAATTCTACAGACTCTGGAAGTCCAAAGCAACACACAAAATGCTGGAGGAACTCAGCAGGTCAGGCAGCATTGCTGGAAATGAATAAACAGTCGACGTTTTGGTCCAAGACCCTTCTTCAGGACAGAGAAGGAAGGGGGAAGACATCAGAATAGAAAGGAGGCGGGAGGGCGGAGGGCGAAGAGGCGAGCTGGAAGGTGATGGGCGAAGCCAGTTGGGTGGGAAAGCTCAAGGGCTGGAGAAGAAGGAATCCAATAGGGGAGGACCCAATTAGTTCCCCCAGGGTCACTACCCCTTCCCTTTTTTCCTATGGTCCACACTCCTCTCCTACCAGATTCCTACTTTTCCAGCCTTTGACCTTTCCCACCCACCTGGCTTTGCCCATCACCTTCCAGCTAGCCTCTTCACCCACCCCCCTCCTTTTTGTTCAGTTATCTCCCCCCTTCCTTCTCAGTCCTGAAGAAGGGTGTTGCCCGAAACCCCGACTGTTTGCTCTTTCCCATAGATGCTGCCTGACCTGTTGAGTACCCCCAGTATTTTGCAGATGTCCAGTTAAAGTAGTTTCATTTGCCCACATTTGGTATTGATATCAGTTTATAATTATCAAACATACCAAGATACAGTGGAAAGCTTGTCTTGCATACTGTTCATACAGATCAGATCATTACACAGAGGCCTTATCGTGGCCTTACACCTTCCTGTCCGCCCGCACTGCACTTTCTCCGTAACGCTTTATTCTGCATTGTTACTACTTTTCCCCTGCACTACCTCACTGTACTGACCTGATGGAATGATACTTATGGATGACACGCAAAACAAGGTTTTTTCACTGTACCTTGGTACACCCTCCGAGAGGACCACAGCCTTGTCGTAGGGTTTGGGGGCTTGCGTGTCTCAATGACCCAGAGAGCAATGTCGGCTGGAGTCAGGGCTTTATGCTTTAGCTCTTGGTAGAGTCACCCATGTCAAACAGGTCAAAGGGTAAGAGTGGTCTACCAGTCCTCTAGGTTTGGGGGTCTAGCTCAGGGCTAATAACCCTGAGTGGTCAAACAAAGCTGTTACAGAAACAACAATGATGAGTTCTTCTGCATCTGAGTCCGATGGTATTCCTGTGTCTCAACCCGGGACTGAGAACCACAGAACATTACAGCACAGAAACAGGCCTTTTGGCCCTTCTTGACTGTGCCGAACCATTTTTCTGCCTAGTCCCACTGACCTGCACCTGGACCATATCCCTCCATACACCTCTCGTCCATGTACCTGTCCAAGTTTTTCTTAAATGTTAAAAGTGAGCGCGCATTTACCACTTCATCTGGCAGCTCATTCCACACTCCCACTACTCTTTGTATGAAGAAGCCCCCCCAATGTTCCCTTTAAACTTTTCCCTCTTCACCCTTAAACCATGTCCTCTGGTTTTTTTCTCCCCTAGCCTGAGTGGAAAAAGCCTGTTTGCATTCACTCTGTCTATACCCGTCATAATTTTATATACCTCTATCAAGTCTCCCCTCATTCTTCTACGCTCCAGGGAATAACGTCCTAACATATTCAACCTTTCTCTGTAACTCAGTTTCTCAAGTCCCGGCAACATCCTTGTAAACCTTCTCTGCACTCTTTCAAACTTATTAATATCCTTCCTGCAATTTAGAGACCAAAACTGTACACAATACTCCAAATTCAGTCTCACCAATGTCTTATACAACCTCACCATTACATTCCAACTCTTATACTCAATACTTTGATTTATAAAGGCCAATGCGCCAAAAGCTCTCTTTTGACCCTGTCTACTTGTATGACTGACAGTAGTGAAAACTGTGAGGAAGCTACTGACAGGATGAAGGAAGCCCTGAACACCGCCCGAGATGGAGAACCTTCATTGCTGCCCCAAACGCCAGTGGCGTAACAGGCAGTGAGTAAGTAAGTACCTGGGTATATGTGACAATAATAAACCAATTTATCAACTCATTCCCCACTTGATGGCGGACCTGATCAATGATTAAATCACAGACAATAAGTACTTACTGGCCACCAAAGAGTTGCATTCCTAAAAGGGCAAAGACAACAATAAAGAGGAATAACAGGAACAATAAGCTGATGATGGACTTCATGGAGCTCAGGAGGGAGACCACCAAGTTACGGAGAGAAGCCCAATACCTGGTGAAGAAATAGAAATCCCTTTCAGTTACAGTACAGCTCTAGAGCGAGACATTATTGATACAGCATTTACCCCTGTGGCAATGGAAGAGAAGTATCGCAGGTAAACCGAACTTTGTGCACTCTTGCTGATAGCCCACACTCCACCAATGTTCAAAGCACACATCTGTACAGTCACTCAACTATTCCCCCGTCACTGCTCCTAGACTAGACTATTCCATTCTAAAGCAAAGGACAATCTGCAGGTGGAACTCAGCAGGCCGAGCAGCATCTGTGTTGGGAAATGAACAGCCGATGTTTCGTGTTGAAACCATGCATCAGAATTCCTGTGTGCAGGATTTCAACCCCAAATGTTGGCATTTCCTTTCCTCCAGCTGACTGTTTGTTGCGTTATATTCCAGCACCTTCAGTCTCTTGTGTGATTCCATTCTCCGCTGCCCTTGTCCTGCCCATCCATCACCTATTTCCTGACCTACACCTACTCCTGGTCATACACCATTCCTTCTTAAAGTGCTCATTGTTGATTTAATCACACCAGGCTCTTGGTCTTTCCCTATCCCTGGAATCTCTTCTAATCCCAAAATTCTCCAAGTTCTTGGTGCTCCTTCAGATCCCTGACAAAGGTTACACTTTCAGCTGCAAAGACCTTAAACCCTGGAATTCTTTTTCCAACAATTTCCTCCTGTTTAATGCTTTTTAACACCCATTCCCGCGGACAAGCTTTCTGTTATCTGACCTAATACCTTCCTGTGAATACGTAATTGTTTAATAATGATCAAGCAAGGCATTATGTGATATTTTTTAATCAAAACAGATGTCACATCAACACATATCAACGATGTGTTCATTGTATATTTTTGTTTAGTTTAAACAGCCCTGAACCGTATCAGACCGACTGCGAGAACGTGGCAAGTGCACGTGCAGCTGGTTGGTCGTACAGTAAACTGACTGGGTCTCCTGCGCTGGAGAGATCCTTCTCTTTCAGCGCAGGCTTCGAAGTGCATGCTCTCTCATCCCGGTGGGCCTGACTCGTCGCTCCCAGTTGAAAGTTGCCCAGCGTGTACCGTGGCTAACATGACTCAGTAAAAACGGTTCATCTGACAACTATTTTTGGTCTTACTCTGCGCAAATGTAACAAGGTCAATCTTCCTGAATGATACTCGTCCTCTCCATTAAATATCAGAGAGCCAATCCAATTTAAAAATAAAATTGATCTGCAACCTTAGATCGATAATGCAGCCCTGGGATGAAATTACACACAGCGGCCACTCTATTAGGTACCTTCTGCACTTAATAAAGAGGCCACTGAGTGTATGTTGGAGGTCTTCTAATGCTGTAGAAATTCCACTCCAAGGTTCAACATGTTGTGCGTTCTAAGATGCTCTTCTGTACACCACTGTTATAACGCATGATTATTTAAGTTACTGTCATTTCCATATCACTTTGAACCAGTCTGGCTATTCTTGTCCAACCTCTCTTATTAACAATACATTTTTTTTGTTTTTCACACCATTCTCCATAAACTCTAGAGACTGTTATTTGTGAAAAATCCAGGAGAGCAAAATTTTTGAGATACTCAAACCACCCTGTCTGGCACCAACAATCACGTCACAGTCAAAGTCACTTAGATCACATTTCTTCTCCCCATGCTGACTTCTGGTCTGAACAACAACTGAACCTCTTGACCGTGTCTGCGTGCTTTTATGCATTGAGTTGCTGCCACATGATTGATTGATTACACATTTGCATTGGCGAGCAGTTGTACATAATAAAGTGGCCACTGAGTGTAATCCAACAACTCTTAATGCGCAATACCTCCTCAGTACCCACTCCCTGTATGTGAACCCAACCATTTACTAATTCAGAGAGAGGACTGACACAGCTGATATATGACAAGTGACAGGTGGAGCCGGGTGAGGGGGTGAGAAGCTGGGAGGTGATAGGTGGAAAAGGTAAAGGGTTGAAGAGGAAGGTGCCTGATAGAAGAGAAGAGCGGGCCATGGGAGAAAGGGAAGGAGGAATGGCACCAGAGAGAGGTGATGGGCAGGAGAACAGAAGGGAAAGCGCAGGAGGGGAGCCAGAATGGGAAATGGAAAAAGAGCGAAGGGGGAGGGGGCAGAATGTTAATCTTCATGCTGTCAGGTTGGAGGCAACTCAGACAGAATGTGAGGTGTTGCTCCGCCATCCTGAGAGTGGCCTCACCCTGGCGGTAGAGACGGGAATGTGAAGTTGATTTAAAATACGTGGCCACCAGATAATCATGCCTGCTGTGGTGCTCATTAGTGCAGTCCCCCAATCTATGGCGAGTCTAACTGCTGTGAAAGAGTACGGCATACCGAACAAGTCACTGAAAGACTTGAAGATGAAGACTTGCCTCATCTGGAAAGACTGTTTGGGACTCTGAATTGTGATGAATGTCTTTTTTTCCCCCTGTACAAATGCTAGTTAGGGGTCAGGAACAGGGAACAAAAGACATCACCCACAAGAAAATTTGCCCACAGTCACCAAATAGCCCTGATCACCTGCCTCTGAAACTCATTTCCACTGAAGTCAACAAAATAATACTTCATAAGGGACGGAGCACTCGGAATCAATCATCTCAATTCATTGTCATGTCATGATCTCACCTATTTCGAATAATTTTACTCTGGATCAGCATCAGCTTTATTACCACTGACAGAAATCGTGAAACTTGTTGCTTGCGGCTGCAGTACTGTGCAATTCATAGAGTGAAAAAGCACTACAGTATAGGGACACGCCCTTCAACCCATCTAATCCATACTGAACTATCATTATGCCTGGTCAGATCAACCTGCACTCCAATCTATGTACTTGTCCAAACTTCTCTTCACTGTTTCCATTGGCAGCTCATTCTACACGCTCATCGCTGTCCCTCTCACGTTCCCCTTAAACATCTCACCTTTCACCCTTAACCTATAACCTCTAGTTCGAGTCTCCCCCTACCTCAGGGGAAAAAGCTTGCTTGCATTTACCCTATCTATACCCCTCATAATTTTGTATACCTCTATCAAATCTCCTCTCATTTTCCTACACTCCAGTCCTAACCTATTCAAACTTCTCCTAGAACTCAAGTCCCGGCTTGAATGTACTATACATTACAGTAAGAAATATATATGAAAAATTATTAAATATGCAGTGCTAAAAAGGAACAAAAATATTGAGGCAATGTTCATGGGTTCATTGACTGTTGAGAAATCTGATTAATTAAATTTAACTCCAGTCAAGGTGACCAGTGAATCACACTCACAGCTACGTGACCATCAGAGGCACCGCGGAAAAAACTTACTTTGTGACTTTGAATATCCGGAGTAACCTCAGTGCCCGTAAGACACTGATGCCAAAGGAGGTGCCAGGCTTGACGGCAGCCCAGAGCACTTCAAAAATACTGCCTATAATAACCTGCAAGAGGAAGATCACCGGTCAACAGAGATGGAAAAGACGCCAAATACTGAAAACAAACATACATTTGGCAGTAAAGAACAGATATAAAGAAGCTGTTAACTCTGGATGGTGAGTGTGAAGGAAGAGGGTAATGTTTTGTGATTAAGAGGCTGGCCAATCAGGATTGAGTTGAGGAGGAGTTTCCATACCCAGGCGGAGTGAATATTTGGAACCTGATATCCCGTCAGACAGGGTATATTTAGCATTGAGTACACTCAAGGCTCAGATCAGTGAATGGTGAGTCTCCCTCTAGGAGACTAAGTTCAGAATCAAAATCATCTTCATTATAATACCTTATCTGCCTCTCCACCTTTGGCGATGAACACTGAGGCATAAACTGAGTACTGGGCTCCAGGAATCACCCATACAAAGGCACAACAGTGGCTAATCTGATCTCAGTGGAGGGCAGATGTTACACCCTGGCCTTTCCTGGTTCTCTGCTTATCTGTATGGCTGCATCTACTGACCAAGTCCCCAGGGAGACCCCCAAGGATGAAGGTGCGAGAGAGAAATCACAGGACGTCACTTACCGCGCAATCAAAACAGTTGAAAGAAGAATGAAAGTAGGGTCTTGTGCCCAGACCGTACATTTTTATAAACATTTCTGACATAAAGAGTCCTAAGAATATGAATTCTGCATAGTCTGAAACAGAAGGAAACGACAATGCAGCATGTTAAATAATAAGCCAGCTGGTCATTCGTACAAAAAATATTGTCATGTTCCATTACAAAAAGCACTTTCCATTACATTGGGTAGTTAAAATTGCCCAACGCATCACTGACATCAGCCTACCCACCACTGACATCAGCCTACCCACCATCAAGGACGTAAATATAGAAAGGTGCTGGAAAAGGGTCAGTACCATCACGTGGGATCCCATCCACCTTGCTCATCGACTGCTTGTCCCAGTCCTGTTGGGAAAGAGGCTTTGCAGCATCCACACCAGGACCACATTATTTTCCTCAAGCAGTAAGGCTGATCAACACCTCCACCCATTAACCCACTCCTCCACACTCCCCACAACATTTCCTGTCAGGGTCACCTGTCAGATACTCCTGTATCTAGCATCAATATACATAGTATATAAGCTATTTTTATGTATTTATATTTATTGTGTTTTTTGATGCTGTATCAGATTCGGAGCAACAACCATTTTGTTCTCTTTGACAATTATTCACTGAAAATGCCATTAAGCAATCTTGAATCTTGAAAAGGAGGCTGGGAAATTAGGTTGCTCAAATCCAAGTTAAATATCACTTGACTTGTCTTCTACCAAGCAAGGTCTTCTATGGAAATAGGCGAGAAATGTTTCCCTGAAATGAGGCATGCAGGTTTGCTGCATGATGCACATTTCCAATCTACAAATTACAAATCTTGCTCAATCTGCACAAAATCTGGGACTTTTTTTCCAATTGGAAAAAATTTTAACTCATTCTTTAAATTTATTTTCAGAACTACTCCGAGTCTCCTCTCCCACTCATTTGGTTTTCTCTTGCCCTCCCTTCTTACAGAGTACTGTTATATTTGCATCCTTCCAGTCTGTGGGAACATTCCGGAATTTATGGGATTTTAGAAGATAACAATCAATGCATGCCCTATCTCAACAGACACTTCTTTAAAAACTTTGGGATGCCAGTCATTAGATTTACTGTCTTTGAACCAGCACGAATAATCTCAACAATGAACCGGTTCTGCAACCTATGAGCTCACTTTTAAAGTTCAAAGTAAACTTTTTTATTAAAGTACATATATGTCACTATCCTGGGTTTCATTTTCTTGCAGGCCTACTCAACAAATCTATAGAACAGTAACCATAACAGACTCAATGAATAACAACAAACTAGGGCTTTCAATCAGAGTGCAAAAGAGAACAAATTGTGCAAATGCAAAAAGAAGAAATGATAAGTCAATAAGCAATAAGTATTGAGAACATGAGATGATGAATCCTTGAAAGTGAGTCCACAGGTTGAGGAAACAGTTATGGGGTGAGTGAATTTGAGTCAAGTTATCCCCTTTGGTTCAGGAGTCTGATGGTTGAGGGGTAGTAACTGTTCCTGAACCTGGTGGGGTGAGTCCTGAGGCTCCTGTACCTCCTTCCTGATGGCAGCAATGAGAAGAGAACATGTCCTGGGTGCTGGGTGTCTCTGATGATGGACGCTGCTTTCCTGCGACAATGTTTCATGTAGATGTGCTCAATGGTGGGGAAGGCTTTACCCGTGATGGACTGGGCCACATCCACTACTGTTTGTAGGATTTCCTGTTCAAGGACTCTACAAATGTTCACAATATTATTTATTCATTTGCATTTGCAGTTTGTCTTTTTGCACATTGGTTATTTATCCGTCTATTTATGTGTAGCTTTTCATCGATTCTCTTGCCTCTACTGAGAGTGCCCGCAAGAAAATAAATCTCGGGTAGTATATGATGACATTTACGTTCTCTGATAATACATTTGCTTTGAACTTTGAAAATACTAGAAGCATTTAGGAGGTCAGACAGCAACTCTGAAGTGGGAAACAGAGTTCATGCTTTAGGGAAACAAGAAACTGCAGATGCTAGAATCTGGAGCAGGAAAAGAAAGCACTTGCTGGAGGGTACTGGTGGTCCAGGCAGAGAAAGTAGAGGGAAATGGACAGTTGAGGTTTCAGGCTGAAACCCCGTATCTGGTCTGTTAATGTTTTAAGCTGAAGACTTTTCAGCATCTTTGAGCTGAAGCATTAACTCTGTGACTTTTCCCAAAAAATACTGCAAAGGACCTTCGACAGCAAACAATGTCTGCTTCCCTCTCCGCGGATGCTGCCTGACCTGCTGAGAATTTCTGGTATTTTCTGTTGCTTTTTCAGATCGTAAACAAATTAACAATGGTATGTACAATGAACAGGCCTTGATTAAAACAAGTGACCCTGAATAAGAAAGGCAAACACATCCTCTCGGTGAAGCCCTGATTCTCTTCAGCTCCCCAACACTCCAGGTTAAGTCCCACAATACTTACAGAGGAAGTCGGAGAGCCAGTCTGGCTGCTTATAATGCACAATCGCAACACACAGAGTGTTGAGGGCTACCAGACTGAGGACAGTCCAGTAAAAGGCCTGAGTTTTCACTATCCGTCGGACAAAGAATCGAAAGCGTCTTTCCTTCTTACGGAAAAATGAAGAACCCTCAAGTTTGGCACTTTTGATACTTGCTCTTGTGAATGGAGACCCTGTTCCGGAAAGAGAACTAGAATTAGTGCATCTGTCAACACTGCTGTGTTGCTCCTGCTTGAGAGCATAAGATATATGATCAGAATTAGGCCATTTGACCACTGAGTCTGATCTAACATTTGATAATGGCAGATCCCCATTCCCATCCCCATTCTCCTGCCTTCTCCCCAAAACCTTTGACACCTTCACTAATCAAGGATGTATCAACCTCTGCTTTAAATGTATTCAATGATTTGGCCTCTACAGCTGCCTATGGCAATGAATTCCACAGATTTACCACTCTTTGGCTGAAGAAAGTCTATCTTATTTCTGCTCTAAAGCAACATCCTTCTATTCTGAGGCTGTGCCCTCTGGTCCTGCACCCTACTACTGGAAACACACTCTCCATTCCACTCCATCGAGGCCTTTCAATATTCAAAAGGTTTCATTGAGATCTCCCTCATTCTTCTGCACTCCAGCAAGTACTGGCCCGGAGCCATCAAACACCCCATTCATTTCTGAGATCATTCTCATAAACCTCCACTGGAACCTCTCCAAGGCCAGCATATCCTTCCTTAAGCATGAGGCCTAAAACTGCTCACGATACTCCAAATGTAGCATGACCAATGCCTTATAAAGCCTCAACACTTCATCCTTGCTTTTATAGTTGAGTCCTCCAGAAATGCGATTCTCCTTCATGTTGCTCCTTGAGACGTTATCTTGGTCTTGAAGCTGCACCTTGACCGGACGTGGCAACTGTTCAGTACCAGAGGTAACAACCTCCAAGCTACTCAGCTGTAGAATCCCATTGGTACAATTCCAGGCCAGATATTTATCCCACCAATCATATAGACCACTGTAAAACTAAAGGATGGCTATCCTCATTTTAGGGAGGAAATTCCCGATCTTGTGGAAAGTACGGCTGCCAATTGGGAAGTGCTCAAACTCAGGGAAGAGCAAGACACTAGTGTTGGCGGAGCAGAGAGATCTGAAAATGAAAACGGTTCTAAAGCTGGAGGAGACTACAGGGACAGAGAAAGGGAGGGCTGAGACCACGGAGGGATCTCAGCGCACTGATGAGAGCTTTCAAACTGAGGAACTTTGTAGCTCAGTCAGCTCAGGGCTGGGTAAACAGGACTGAGAACGAGTTGGAGTTTTTGAGTTTTGAGCATACACAGGAGGCCACCCTGGAACAGTTACGTCTGGAGGTAAACAGGAGAAAGTGTGTTTCAGAAGTCGATAAGCAGAGTTGGAACTACAGTTGGGGTGGGAATAGGAGTCTGTTGGCGATGATGTGGGAGCAAACAAGAAAAGCAATCTGGGGGTGGTGAACCAACCAAAGGTGACCTATCGAAACTGGTGCACACCAGGAGACCAAACAAAGCTGATCTACCCAAACACAAACTGTTAACTTCTGCACATACCTGATTACACAGAAAAATAATTAAGTTTTGATAGTTACACTTCTCAGATTACATCATTACACAGCAGATTTAATTAACAGTAAGGCTAGGTTTTCGTTATAGGATAAAGCTTTTAATTAACCTCAGCTGCCTTGTAGCTGCCTATACCCCCTCATGGGGAAGGCTTTGGGAGTAAACCCTGGGGAAAAGTCTAGAGCTGGAATCCCCAAGGCAGTCCCACGCTGACTGGCAACTCCCGTTAAGCCACTGGTGCCAAAGAGTATTGGTTTCTGCTGTTTCTTTGAATTCATCAGGTGCGTGGAGAGGGGGAGCCTGCCGTATAGGGTAACTATACTCTCCATATCGTAACACTCGGGCTTAGATAATGGCTTGTGAATTGACACACAGACAGCGAGGATGCAACAGCCGTAGTTGACCTTCAACAACACAGACCCTCCAATTTAGTTAGCAGCAATTCTAAGTTCCAGCTGTAACAGTGGTTCTATAGCATAATCTCAAGCTCCTGTACCTTGTCCTAGGAGATTCTGTAGATGCTGGGGATCTTCAGCAACACACACAAAATGCTGGAAAAACTCAGCAGGTCAAGCAGCATCTCTGAAGGGAAATAAACAGTTAATGCTTCAGGCAAAGACCTTTCATCAGGACTTGGCCTGAAACATTGACTGTATATTCCCCTCCATAGATGCTGCCTGACCAGCTGAGTTCCTCCAGCACTTTGTGCTTGTTGGTCCTGTAGTTTGGTACAGTTACAGATACATCCCATCTCATTGTTGTTAAACCTTATCAGTGGTTCCCTATTAACCCATCAGCAGAAGGTACATCCTAGTTATTAACTCTTTCCATTCCTACCCCTGGGATCCTAAGTACACAACGTCACTGGTCTCACTTCCCAAGTTCCATGATATATCTTCCATCTGAGGACATTCGAACCTGCGCTCCTAGTGCAAATTCCACCACAGATACACAGACACCTGCAGTGTGTCAAACACTTACCTACAGAGGAGATGTCTGCCAGGTGATCTTCACCCTCCTCAGGATTCAGCAGGTCAGTTTTACTCTTTTTTATTGTTCCTCTTCTCATGGCTGGGACAGACAGACGGAGAAAAAATGAGGCAGTTCAGTAACACTTAATTCTTCCAAAAACCCAGCTTTTAGTAGGAAAGAAATGGTCCTAGGCTCAAATGATTAGCATAGTTCTTGGAATTCCCTGCTAGTGCAGATGAACTTCCAAGAATTATTTGCAGACAGTGACTGGAGATTCAGTCCTCTGCAAGTAGCGACATATGCCAAGAAATCCATACAAGGACCACAAAAAGTTGGACTAGTGGGCTGTTCAGCTCCTCTTGTTCACTTTACTGTTCAACAAAATCTGATCATTAATCTGAACTCTCCATTCCTGCCCAGCCCCAATAACCTATGATTCTCATGTAATACAAAATCTATCTCAGACTTGAATATTCTTTTTTGAGTCAGCACCTACTGCTCCCTTGAAGAGAGATTCACAGCTGTCTGGTAGAAGAAATTCCTCCCCACCTTCAACTACACACCTCTTTGTTCAGGCTTTCCATGAGAGAGGGATCATCCTCTCAGCACCTACCTTGGTCCAGTCCACTCAGGACATCAGAACTTGTGCTTCGATTAGATCAGAATAGGGCAGGGCTCAATTCCTGAAAGCTGTTCATAACCTGAACAGTTTGTAAGTTGGAAATAGGTCTGTGAACCAAATCCCCAGATGGCAAAAGAGGCCTGCAGCCAGCAAATCCATCCTACCAGTCTCCTTGATGCTTGTTTGTGAGTAGGGGCTGATAGTCAGGCTTTTGTGAGCTGTTGAGGACCAATATACCTATTGTGTTCAATACTGAGGGAGAGTGCAGAGCACACCAGCACAGCAGCATGCAGGATCTTCAACTGAACTCTATTGACAACTCTGCTTGTACAATAGGTAAACTCCTCCTTTGTGGGGGTGGCATAGGATTAACCCATAAACTACCAGAACAGTACCAATGTGTTCCAGTAAGGTCACCTCTCATTCTCACTCCAGGGAAGAGACTTTGCAAATACTAACACACTTCCTGGGTAACTGATAATTGTTTAGTTATTGTCAAATGTATAGAGAAACAGTGAGAAACTGCTTTGCATGCCATCCATTTAACAAGGGAAAAGCAATAATGTACAACAGAGGAAAGTGCGGTGGAGGGAGACAAATAAGGTGCAAGTGTCATGTGTGGTCAAGAGCTCATCTTTATCGCAGAAGAGGTCTGCTCAATAGTTGTATTAACAGTGAGGCAAATAGTCATTAGAACTGATTTGGTTTGCCACTACCTTTCATTGAAGTAAACTCACAACCTTTCTGGTCCATGTACAAGTCATAGAGTCGCACAGCATGGAAATAAGCCCTTTGGCCCAACTGGTCCATGCTGACCAAGCTAGACCCATTTGTCTCCGTTTGGCCCATAACCTTTTTAACCCTTTTGTATCCACGTACCTACCCAAATGTCTTCCAAAAGGTTGTTACTGCACCTGCCTCAACCTCTTCCTATGGCAGATCACTCCATATTTATTTATTGAGATACAGCTCAGAATAGGCCCTTCTGGACCTTCAAGCTGTGCCGCCAAGCAATCCCCAATTTAATCCTAGCCTAATCACAGGATAATTTACAGTGACCACTTAACCTACCAACCGGAATGTCTTCGGACTGTGGGAGGAAACCGGAGCACCCAGAGGAAACCCACGTGGTCAAGGGGAGAACATACAAACTCCTTACAGTCAGCAATGGGAATTGAACTTTTACAGAACTTTGGTACAGTAAAGCATTGTGCTAACCACTACGCTACCATGCCACCCTAATACACGCACCACGCTCTGTGCAAAAGAGTTGCCCCTCGATTCCTATTAAATTTTCTCCTCTCACCTTAACCTTCAACTCTACAACCATGGGAAAAAGACTGAGTCTTTCATCCCATCCACTGTTTCCTGCAAGCTGCACAAGTGCACAGCCACACAGTAACTGAAATGCTCCCTCACACATAGTCTTCGTTGCCACGCAGCTGGGATTTTATTTTATATAATGTTAACATACTTGAAAAATTATGCTAATATGACTTTAAAATCTATGTTAATATGATTGTGAAATACCTTGTAGTTAACTATGTGTTAATGAATATAATCTATGAATTTTCTAAATAATAAATTTGCCACAACCTTTACTTCGAAACACTCTAGAGCTTCATCGATGTCAGTGTTTCGAATTGCAACACTGTTCCAAAGTGGAACAATAAACACAGAATGGAATCCGGTAGCGCATTGTTAATAAAACGCTGGCTCTCTGAGAACTGACATTCTCTAAATACTCATAGTATGCACATTACAAAACAAACATTCAAAGTGCCGCGCAGTTTTCAGAGTGAGTGAGAATTCCCTGCTCAGACCAATGGTTGGTTCATGCAGATGTAAAATCCATCAAAGGGAATGTTGATCCTATCCACGTCCTGTGCCTTCTAAAATGTCCAAGCAAGCCTCTTGGGGGACTTAAGGGCTCAACTGAACATTCTGGTTTTGCTCACATTTTGGGAATACTTTACTGCTTACATCAATAATATGTTCCTCCACATTGTTCTTTGGCATTTGGAGTATTTTGAGGGAAGAAAGTGTTGACGTTTTGGGTCAAAACCTGAATCCTGAATGAAATTCCAAAATTTCCTTCCTTCCACAGGAGCTCCTCCAGCACACTGGTTGTGTCCGAATATTCCAGCATCTCTGATCTCTTGTGTCCCTTTGTCCAACTCCAATCAGGTTCCCAAGAGCAGTGAAATTCATCATCAGTCGAAAACACAAAGCGACATTTTGAGCTCCGTCATGGGCACTTGCCTCCCCTCCACTGAGGACATCTTCAAAAGACAATGCCTCAGAAAGTCAGCATCCATCATTAACGACACCCACCACCCAGGACATGCTCTCTTCTCATGACTTCCATTAGAGAGGAGACACAGGAGCCTGAAGACACACACTCAATGTTCTAGGAACAGCTTCTTCCCCTCTGCCAACAGACATCTGAATGGACAATGAACCCATGAACACTGCCTCACTACTTTTGCTCTCTTTTTCAGTACTTATTTTTATATATTTGTTAAGGTAATATATAGAACCACTGGAGAGTACAGTACAGAAACTGTCCCTTCAGCTCAACTGTGTTGAGCCATTTAACCTGCCTGCTCCCAGCAGCCTGCACCAGGACCACAGCCCTCCATGCCCCCACCGTCCAAACTCCACTTAAACACTGAAATCGAGCTCAGGTGCACCACTTGTGCTGGCAGTTCGTTCCACACCCTCACAACCCTCTGCGTGGACATTTCCCCCCATGTTCCCCTCAAACTTTTCACCTTTCACCCTTAACCATTTACAGTATATTTTTTAATGTATTGCACTGTGCTGCTGCTGCAAAACGACACGCGTCACTGATAATAAACCTGACTCTGAATCTGTAGTAATGTCTGAGAATTTGACCCCGTTCTGCCTCACGGAACACAATCACAGTAACAGTGTACCCTGTCAGCTGACTATATTGTCTGCTTTAGGCCAGCACCTTTGGGTGGATGCAATGTGTAGAAGCGGTCCCCACCCTGGATCAGATTAAACCCCCCTGAGCAGCTTCCTTCCTGCCCACTGCTCTCAACAACGGCATTTCAAGGAAACTCTTAAAATTAAGCTGCAATTTCTCAGTGGAGGGGCAGAAACGTACAATTCCTAAACTTTGTTAAAAAGCAACGCACACGAAATGCTGGAGGAATGTGGTGAACTACATATACCTGTCTGGACACGCCCCCCCCCCCCCGCTTGACTGCTCCTGTGGCCCCTCCCACTGACCGTGGCTCCTCCCACTGACCGGGGCTCCTCCCACAGACCGTGGCTCCTCCCACTGACCGTGGCTCCTCCCACTGACCCCTGTATAAAGGCGATTGGGGCCTGGGCCCTCCAGGATGTAGTATGGTGGTCAATTGCTGCTTGTTCTTTCTTCCAGCCAATAAAAGCCTATATCTCGCCTCACGTCTCGGAGAGTTATTGATGGTGCATCAAGGAACTCATCAGGTCAGGCAGTATCTACGGAAATAAATAAAGAGTCGACGTTTTGGGCGGAAACTATTCGTCAGGACGGGGGACTGGGGAGAAAGGAATAAACATTTGCAAGAGAGCGAGCAAAATCAGCCCGACCTTTGCCTCCGTACCCGACACTCAGGCTTCCAATCTGTCAGTGCCAGCATTTATATTGTTCAAGCTTGGAGTAGCTTGTCATACATGTTCTAGGCCCTGGATCCTGGCACCCCAATACCCCCGGGCTGCCCAGCCCAAAGCCAATCCCAATCTGACCAAATCAGCTCAGCACTTGGAGAGATCCAACCTCGTGCCCGGGTTGGGTGGACGGGCATCGAAACCCCTCCGCATCGACTCCTCCCCAAATCGCTCTCTCCATCTCCGACCTCAGATTTATTTATCACGTGTACATAGAAACATGGCGTGAAATGGACGTCTCCTTTCTACCATGTATTAAACTGAACAAGCTGACCTCCTGCACCCCCGTCATACTTCACCTGCTAGATTATGCTCTGGACAGCAAGTAGGCCTCAGGCCTTATTTCTTAGGCCCCTGTTTGGATACCCTCTGACTGATAGTCAGCCGTAAAAACTTTTTAATTATTTTTAAATCTCCCTGATAGAAATGTTGAAAAACTATCTATAGATTTACCCAATTATAAATATAAGTCAAGTTTACTTTATTGTCATACATGTATACCATCAAACGAAATGACGTTTCTCTGGACCAGGGAGTAAAGCACAGAAGTACACAATAACTTAGGAAAGTAAGAATTAAATCTACAAATAAATTATGCATAGATAAACAAAGTAAAATGCATAAATTAAATATGGTAGCATTTTGTACAAATCATCTAATGACACTTCGAATGCAATGCGGCAAGGAGTTCAGAAGCCTAACGGCCTGAAGGAAGAAGTTGTTTCCCATCCTGACCACTTTTGTCTTTATGCATTGCAGTCTCCTGCCTGATGATCGAAAGTCAAAGAGGATGCTGGATGGACGGGTGGGATTATTGACAATACTAAGGGTCCTGCGTACGCAGCGCTCCTGATAAATGTCCCCGATGGTTGGCAGGGAGACCCCCATGATTCTCTTAGCCATTCTCACAGTCCTTCATTGGGGTTTCTGGTTCAATGTTCTGCTGCTCCCATACCAAAGTATTTAAATAGTTTTTAAAAAGTAATTGAAACGCGAAGGGCACCGTGGTGGTGCAGAGGCAGTACCACTTCTTCACAGCTCCAGCAAACTGAGTTTGACCCTGACCTCCAGTGTGGCATCAAACCATTCCCAAGATGTTCCCCCAATTACTCAAATTTCCTAACACATCCCAAATAACTGTGGGTTGGTCACTCTAAGGTGCCCTTAGTGTAGAGGTGAGAGGCAGAAACTGGGTGAAGTTAGTGGAAATGCAGAGAGTGTAAAATAGGATTAGTGTAATTGAGTCGCTAGTGGTCTGTATGGACTCGATGGGCTGAAGGGCTAGTTTTTCTGCAGTGTGACCCTATGGCCATAAAATATGAACATAAAACAAAGTAAACCATTATTTTGGTGTCTTCCCCCTTCCTAATCAGTCCTGAAGAAGGGTCTCGGCCCAAAATGTCAACTGTTTACTCATTTCCATAGATGCTGCCTGGCCTGCAGAGTTCCTCCAGTATTTTGCGTGTGTTGCTTTGGTTTTCCAGCACCTGCAGACTTCCTCGTGTTTAGAAGGTAAGCCAGTAGCAATAAAGGTCAGATATACAAGTAATCTGAACGGTCCTTTCATACACCAGCCCCCCTTGGAGTGGAGATGAGGGGTAGAGCGGGAGGTACTTCCGACCTCTCGCTCCAGCTTGTCAGTGCTTCACTGCTGGGCTCAGCTGAGGATCCAGCGGCACTGGGAGGGCAGGTGGAATGGCACTCGAGCTCCACCTCCTCACTGACATCTGCGAGGCGAACTGAGCTGGAGGCATCCACGAGCCGACAGCTCGTCTGCCCAGAGGATCTGGATTTAGAGCAGTAGAGTCACAGAGCACGCTCCTTCTCCAAGGATCATCACCTTGCGTGTTCCTGAGATCCCGACAGCAATGTCATCTCGAGCTCACCCATGGCAGTAAGGTCAAGGGGGGGAGGTTCCAGACAGAGAGCGACCCAACCAATGGTGGAGCCAGCGGAAAACGATGACACATCACAACGGCGGCGAAGGCAAAGGAAGGCTTTGGCAGTGAATGATTTCCAGTCGTCGTGCATTCCTTGCCACTGAACCCAGACCCCTGACCCCGATCTCTCAAGGACAACGTGCTGGTTGCCCGTGCATCAGCCTCCCCACGTTGAAGAAAGTCACGCACGGGCATTCTTCGTTAAGGGAATAACCTCTTAGGAGAAGATCATACCCGAATAGAGTGATCGCACTGCTACTATAGTAAGCACACAGGCCCTTCGGCCCAACTCGTCCATGCTGAGCCAGATGCTCATCTTAACTAGTGCCATCCGTGCATGTTTGACGCATATCTCTCTATCCCTATTTAATCTATGTACCCATTCAATGGTGTTAATTTCAGAAACGATGAACAATTTATCACAATGTGCTTTCCACAGTTTGTGACCAAGGCTGAATTACTGCATTCTGTTTAAAAAAAACCTTACCATCAAAAGGTGATTTTTCCTCCGTGTCTGTCTCCTCCTCTGCCAGGATAACCTCCTCTGCATGGAATGAACAATCAAATAATGGGAAGAAAATGAGAATATGATGAAGGAGACCTGTCATAAATTATATCTGTAAAACAGTATTACACATTCAGAAAACACTTCACATTAATTCGATTGCTGGGAGTTTTGACATGGTGAATCGCTGTGAGTTATTTGATACCTTTAGAGAGTATATTTCACGTTAATGGCAGTATCTTCACTGGCGTTAAGCAGCAGCAGGATCTATGACACTTACTAAATACATTATGGGTGAAATTCCCAGTAAAATGACAATAAAATATCAAGGGTGCCTGGCCAACACCAAGCCTGCTAATTCACCTCAGTGCTGGCCTGAATAGAGGATGTTACACCATCTCTCCTTCAGATTCCTGCTTCTTCAACCCTTTATCTCTTCTATGTATCACCTCCGAGTTCCTTAAATCATCCCCCCTCCCACCTTCCCCTCACCAGGTCTCACCTATCACCTGCCAGCTTGTACTCCTCCTCCTCCTCCTCCACTCACCTTCCCCTCACCTGATCTCAGAATCAGAATCAGGTTTATTATCACCGGCATGTGACATCAAATTTGTTAACTTAGCAGCAGCAGTTCAATGCAATACATAATCTAGCAAAGAAAAAAAAATAGCTATAATAAAAATAATAATAATAAATAAACAACTAAATCAATTACCTATGTTGAATATATTTTAAAAACCGTGTAATAACAGAAATACTGTATATTTTTTAAAAAGTGAGGTAGAGTCCAAAGATTCAATGTCCATTTAGGAATCAGATGGCAGACGGGAAGAAGCTGTTCCTGAATTGCTGAGTGTGTGCCTTCAGGCTTCTGTACCTCCTACCTGATGGTAACAGTGAGAAAAGGGCATGCCCTGGGTGCTGGAGGTCTTTAATAATGGACACTGCCTTTCTGAGACACCACTTCCTAAAGATGTCCTGGGTACTTTGTAGGCTAGTACCCAAGATAGAGCTGACTAGGTTTACAACCCTCTGCAGCTTCTTTCGGTCCTGTGCAGTAGCCCCTCCACCCCCACCCCCACATACCAGACAGTGATGTAGCCAGTTAGAATACTCTCCATGGTACAACTATAGAAGTTTTTGAGTGTATTTGTTGACATGCCAAATCTCTTCAAACTCCTAATAAAGTACAGCCGCTGGCTTGCCTTCTTTATAACTACATCAATATGTTGGGACCAAGTTAGATCCTTAGAAATCTTGACACCCAGGAACTTGAAGTTGCTCACTCTCTCCACTTCTGATCCCTCTATGAGGTTTGGTATGTGTTCCTTCGTCTTACCCTTCCTGAAGTCCACAATCAGCTCTTTTGTTTTACTGACGTTGAGTGCCAGGTTGTTGCTGCGGCACCATTCCACTAGTTGGCATATTTCACTCCTGTATGCCCTCTCATCACCACCTGAAATTCTACCAACAGTGGTTGTATTGTCAGCAAATTTGTAGATGGAGTTTGAGTACGCCTAGCCACACAGTCAGAATCAGAATCAGAATCAGAATCAGACTTTAATCGCCAAGTACCTATGCACATACAAGGAATTTACATACAAGTCATGTGTATATAGAGAATAGAGCAGTGGGCTAAGCACATACTCCTGATGTGCACCAGTGTTGATCATCATCGAGGAGGATATGTTATCACCAATCCACACAGACCGGTTAGGAAATCGAGGATCCAGTTGCAGAAGGAGGTACAGAGACCCAGGTTCTGCAACTTCTCAATCAGGATTGTGGGAATGATGGTATTAAATGCTGAGTTATAGTCGATGAACAGCATCCTGACGTAGGTGTTTGTGTTGTCCAGGTGGTCGAAGGCCTTGTGAAGAGCCACTGAGATTGCGTCTGCCGTTGACCTATTGTGGTGATAGGCAAAATGTAACGGGTCCAGGTCCTTGCTGAGGCAGGAGTTCAGTCTAGTTATGAACAGCCTCTCACAGCATTTCATCACTTGTCGACGTGAGTGCTACCGGGCGATAGTCATTGAAGCAGCCCTCATCACCTACCTATCAGCTGTCAGCTTGTACCCTTCCCCTTCTCCACACTTGCTCCTTCTTTTCCAGCCATGCTTTCTATTTATTTATTGACATGCATTGTGGACTAGGCTCTTCTGGACCTTCAAGTTGCACTGGCCAGCAACCCCTCGACCTAGCTCTCGCCTAATCACAGGACAATTTACAATGACCGATTAACCAACCAACCAGTACGAATCTGGAATGTGGGAGGAAACCGGAGCACCCGGAGGAAGCACATGTGGTCATGGGGAGAACGTATAAACTTACAGGTAGTAGCGGAAATTGAACCCGGGTCGCTTGTACTGTAAAGCACTGTGCTAACCTCTATGCCACTGTGTCACCACATGATGAAGTGTACTGCCCCAAAATTTCGACAGTTTATTCTCTTCCATAGAAAACGTCCCCAATGTCACCCTCACCCTGATGACCAGCTTCGTGTGTGGCTGCATCAGGTTGTGTGTGGAACCCAGGTACGTGGGCACCAAGTACCACTACGTGCCCAGGTTCTACCTGTCGCCCTGGCTACGAAGGATGGGTCTGGCCCCTTTACCGCGCAACACCCCTGTCAGCTGGTCGTTGCCGCCATACCTGTCCTTCGTAGAGAAGTTCTTTCAGGTCAATGCCTTTGACCACAGGGCCATCAGGCAGTGGTCAGCACGTAAGGTCCTGCAGGCACTGCAGGAGAAGGACATGATGGACACAGTGGGGTGGTTCCCTGAGCAGACAGTCCAGTTCATCTGGCAAAATGCCCCATCACCAGACCTCACAAACAGGCACCAAGACCTCGCCTGGCTGGCGGTGAGAGGGGCCCACCCAGTCCGATCCCTCCTGTACGCCCGGGACGTCGCCTCGACACCCCTCTGCCCATGGGAGGACTGCAGTGAGGAGGAGTCGGTGACCCACCTCTTTGCACACTGTGGGTTCGCGGAGAAGGTGTGGAGGAGGATGGAAGGGACAGTGTCAAGGTTCATCCCCAGCAGCTGAGTAACAGAGGACTCTCTGATCTACGGGCTGTTCCCGGGGACGCACACCGAGACCAACATCCGGTGCTGCTGGCAGATCCTCAACTCAGTCAAAGACGCTCTTTGGTCGGCCCGAAACTTGATGGTCTACCAGCGCACGGAGATGTCCGTGAGGGAATGCTGCCGACTGGCACATTCTCGGCTGCAGGAGTACGTGCTGAGGGACGCACTCAAACTCGGTGCAGCCACCGCAAGGGCCTGGTGGGGAAGGACCACAGTCTAAGGTTCTTCTCCCGTGGGAGTTGAGGGGTAGGGGGGTTGGGGGTATACCCCCTGAATGTAAATATGAAAGAACAAAGTGCCATATGGGTGGCAAAACTTTTGAACTTTGAAAATGTAAAGACAGTAATGGTACCAGCTGTAAGGAATTGAAAGTCTTTGAATGGTTATTGAATATAATTTTATTTTTGAATAAATTATATTTTGTTTAATAAAAAAAAAGATGCTGCCTGATCTACTGAACTCCTCAGCAATTTATGTGAGTTACTATATAAATACTAACGTTTCAAATTGCTGTGGTGGTCCTTCCTCAAATTGTAATCTGCCTTCTGAATCTGTTCAGTAAAAACAATTCCTTCCAGACCATCTAATTTCCAAGCCCCAAATTAAATTTGTTGGCTTTTTCTGTTTAGAGAACATCTCCACCTGTCTGGCTTCTGTCTGGACTCCTGTTATTTCACTCTGGCTCCTCTGCCTTCACAGTCCTGCCTGTAATGGCCTAATTGCCCAAGTGAATGCATATAATAAATATATAAAGCACTCAAATCATTTTCTTCCTAATTATTCTGCTAAATTAAAACAGGCTACAAATTAAGCAGTCTGATATTTCATTTCCTGACTACATCTGTGACCTCTCCAAAGCAATGCCATCTGGTGAGAGATCTGCTCATGCTGTGATAAACGTGTGGCAAAGCCTTAAGTTGTGAGCAACAGTGGAAAATAGCACACCAGTCCACTGTCCACACACTCAACCTGGTCACAGACCAGTCCACTGTCCACACACTCACCTGGTCACAGACCAGTCCACTGTCCACACACTCAACCTGGTCACAGACCAGTCCACTGTCCACACACTCAACCTGGTCACAGACCAGTCCACTGTCCACACACTCACCTGGTCACACACAGTCACACACTGTCCACACACTCACCTGGTCACACACAGTCACACACTGTCCGCACACTCACCGGGTCACAGACCAGTCCACTGTCCACACACTCACCTGGTCACAGAACAGTCCACTGTCCACACACTCACCTGGTCACAGACCAGTCCACTGTCCACACACTCACCTGGTCACACACAGTCACACACAGTCCACACACTCAACCTGGTCACAGACCAGTCCACTGTCCACACACTCACCTGGTCACACACAGTCACACACTGTCCACACACTCAACCTGGTCACAAACCAGTCCACTGTCCACACACTCAACCTGGTCACACACAGTCACACACTGTCCACACACTCACCTGGTCACAGAACAGTCCACTGTCCACACACTCACCTGGTCACACACAGTCACACACAGTCCACACACTCAACCTGGTCACAGACCAGTCCACTGTCCACACACACACCTGGTCACAGACCACTCCACTGTCCACACACTCAACCTGGTCACACACAGTCACACACTGTCCACACACTCACCTGGTCACACACAGTCCACTGTCCACACACTCACCTGGTCACACACAGTCACACACTGTCCACACAGTGACCAGGTCACAGAACAGTCCACTGTCCACACACTCAACCTGGTCACACACAGTCACACACTGTCCGCACACTCACCGGGTCACAGACCAGTCCACTGTCCACACACTCACCTGGTCACAGAACAGTCCACTGTCCACACACTCACCTGGTCACACACAGTCACACACTGTCCACACACTCAACCTGGTCACAAACCAGTCCACTGTCCACAAACTCACCTGGTCACAGACCAGTCCACTGTCCACACACTCATCTGGTCACACACAGTCGCACACACTCACCTGGTCACACACAGTCACACACTGTCCACACACTCACCTGGTCACAGACCAGTCCACTGTCCACACACTCACCTGGTCACACAGCACTCCACTGTCCACACACTCACCTGGTCACACACAGTCACATACTGTACACACACTCACCTGGGCACACACATTCACACACTGTACACACACTCACCTGGTCAGAGACCAGTCCACTGTCCACACACTCACCTGGTCACACACAGTCATACACTGTCCACACACTCACCTGGTCACAGACCAGTCCACTGTCCGCACACTCACCTGGTCACAGACCACTCCACAGTCCAGACACCCACCTGGTGACAGACCACTCCACAGTCCACACACTGACCTGGTCACAGACCAGTCCACTGCCCACACACGCAACCTGGTCACAGAACAGTCCACTGTCCACACATTCAACCTGTTCACACACATTCACACTCTGTCCACACACTCACCTGGTCACACACAGTCACACACTGTCCACACACTCACCTGCTCACACACAGTCACACACTGTCCACACACTCACCTAGTCACAGACCAGTCCACTGTCCACACACCCACCTGGTTACTCAGTTACACACTGTCCACACACTCACCTGGTCACAGACCATTCCACTGTCCACACACTCACCTGGTCACACACAGTCACACACTGTCCACACACTCACCTGGTCACAGACCAGTCCACTGTCCACACACTCACCTGGTCACACACAGTCACACACTGACCTGGTGACACACAGTCACACACTGCCCACACACTCATCTGGTCACACACAGTCGCACACACTCACCTGGTCACACACAGTCACACACTGTCCACACACTCACCTGGTCACAGACCAGTCCACTGTCCACACACTCACCTGGTCACACACCACTCCACTGTCCACACACTCACATGGTCACAGACCAGTCCTCTGTCCACACACTCACCTGGTCACACACAGTCACACACTGTCCACACACTCACTTGGTCACAGACCAGTCCACTGTCCACACACTCAACTGGTCACACACAGTCACACACTGTCCACACACACACCTGGCCACAGACCAGTCCACCGTCCACACACTCACCTGGTCACAGACCAGTCCACTGTCAACACACTCAACCTGGTCACAGACCAGTCCACTGTCCACACACTCAACCAGGTCACACAGAGTCACACACTGCCCACACACTCACCTGGTCACAAGCCAGTCCACTGTCCACACACTCACCTGGTCACACACAGTCATACACTGTCCACACACTCAACCTGGTCACAGACCACTCTACTGTCCACACACTCAGCCTGGTCACAGACCAGTCCACTGTCCACACACTCAACCTGGTCACAGACCACTCCACTGTCCACACACTCCACCTGATCACAGACCAGTCCACTGTCCACACATTCAACCTGGTCACACACAGTCACACACTGTCCACACACTCACCTGGTCACAGACCAGTCCACTGTCTACACACTCAACCTGGTCACAGACCAGTCCACTGTCCACACACTCACCTGGTCACAGACCAGTCCACTGTCCACACACTCAACCAGGTCACACACAGTCACACACTGTCCACACACTCACCTGGTCACACACAGTCACACACTGTCCACACACTCAACCTGGTCACAGACCACTTCACTGTCCACACACTCCACCTGATCACAGACCAGTCCACTGTCCACACATTCAACCTGGTCACACACAGTCACACACTGTCCACACACTCACCTGGTCACACACAGTTACACACTGTCCACACACTCACCTGGTCACACACAGACACACACTGTCCACACACTAAACCTGGTCACAAACCAGTCCACTGTCCACACACTCACCTGGTCACAGACCAGTCCACTGTCCACACACTCACCTGGTCACAGAACAGTCCACTGTCCACACACTCACCTGGTCACACACAGTCACACACTGTCCACACACTCACCTAGTCACAGACCAGTCCACTGTCCACACACTCACCTGGTCACAGACCAGTCCACTGTCCACACACTCACCTGGTCACAGAACAGTCCACTGTCCACACACTCACCTGGTCACACACAGTCACACACTGTCCACACACTCACCTAGTCACAGACCAGTCCACTGTCCACACACTCACCTGGTCACACATAGTCACACACAGTCCACACACTCAACCTGGTCACAGACCAGTCCACTGTCCACACACTCAACCTGGTCACAGACCACTCCACTGTCCACACACTCCACCTGATCACAGACCAGTCCACTGTCCACACATTCAACCTGGTCACACACAGTCACACACTGTCCACACACTGACCTGGTCACAGACCAGTCCACTGTCTACACACTCAACCTGGTCACAGACCAGTCCACTGTCCACACACTCACCTGGTCACAGACCAGTCCACAGTCCACACACTCAACCAGGTCACACACAGTCACACACTGTCCACACACTCACCTGGTCACACACAGTCACACACTGTCCACACACTCAACCTGGTCACAGACCACTTCACTGTCCACACACTCCACCTGATCACAGACCAGTCCACTGTCCACAGATTCAACCTGGTCACACACAGTCACACACTGTCCACACACTCACCTGGTCACACACAGTTACACACTGTCCACACACTCACCTGGTCACACACAGACACACACTGTCCACACACTCAACCTGGTCACAAACCAGTCCACACACTCACCTGGTCACACACAGTTACACACTGTCCACACACTCACCTGGTCACACACAGTCACACACTGTCCACACACTCACCTGGTCACAGACCAGTCCACTGTCCACACACTCACCTGGTCACACACAGTTACACACTGTCCACACACTCACCTGGTCACACACAGTTACACACTGTCCACACACTCACCTGGTCACACACAGTCACACACTGTCCACACACTCACCTGGTCACAGACCAGTCCACTGTCCACACACTCACCTGGTCACAGAACAGTCCACTGTCCACACACTCACCTGGTCACACACAGTCACACACTGTCCACACACTTACCTAGTCACAGACCAGTCCACTGTCCACACACTCACCTGGTCACACACAGTCACACACTGTCCACACACTCACCTGGTCACAGACCAGTCCACTGTCCACACACTCACCTGGTCACACACAGTCACACACTGACCTGGTGACACACAGTCACACACTGCCCACACACTCATCTGGTCACATACAGTCACACGCACTCACCTGGTCACACACAGTCACACACTGTCCACACACTCACCTGGTCACACACCACTCCACTGTCCACACACTCACCTGGTCACAGAACAGTCCACTGTCCACACACTCAACCTGGTCACACACATTCACACACTGTCCACACACTCACCTGGTCACAGACCAGTCCACTGTCCACACACTCAACTGGTCACACATAGTCACACACTTTCCACACACTCACCTGGTCACACACAGTCACACACTGTCCACACACTCACCTGGCCACAGACCAGTCCACCGTCCACACACTCACCTGGTCACAGACCAGTCCACTGTCCACACACTCACTTGGTCACATACAGTCACACACTGTCCACACACTCACCTGGTCACACACCACTCAACTGTCCACACACTCAACCTGGTCACAGACCAGTCCACTGTTCACACACTCAACCTGGTCACAGACCAGTCCACTGTCCACACACTCAACCAGGTCACACACAGTCCACACACTCACCTGGTCACAGACAGTCACACACTGTACACACACTCACCTGGTCACACACAGTCACACACTGTCCACACACTCACCTGGTCACAGACCAGTCCACTGTCCACACACTCAACCTGGTCACAGACCAGTCCACTGTCCACACATTCAACCTGGTCACACACATTCACACACTGTCCACACACTCACCTGGTCACACACAGTCACACACTGTCCACACACTCACCTGGTCACAGACCAGTCCACTGTCCACACACTCCTCCTGATCACAGACCAGTCCACTGTCCACACCTTCAACCTAGTCACACACAGTCACACACTGTCCACACACTCACATGGTCACAGACCCGTCCACTGTACACACACTCACCTGGGCACACACATTCACACACTGTACACACACTCACCTGGTCAGAGACCAGTCCACTGTCCACACACTCACCTGGTCACACACAGTCATACACTGTCCACACACCCACCTGGTGACAGACCACTCCACAGTCCACACACTCAACCTGGTCACAGACCAGTCCACTGCCCACACACTCAACCTGGTCACAGAACAGTCCACTGTCCACACATTCAACCTGTTCACACACATTCACACTCTGTCCACACACTCACCTAGTCACAGACCAGTCCACTGTCCACACACCCACCTGGTTACTCAGTCACACACAGTCACACACTCACCTAGTCACACACAGTCACACACTGTCCACACACTCACCTGGTCACAGACCAGTCCACTGTCCACACACTCACCTGGGCACACACATTCACACACTGTACACACACTCACCTGGTCACAGACCAGTCCACTGCCCACACACTCAACCTGGTCACAGAACAGTCCACTGTCCACACATTCAACCTGTTCACACACATTCACACTCTGTCCACACACTCACCTGGTCACACACAGTCACACACTGTCCACACACTCACCTAGTCACAGACCAGTCCACTGTCCACACACCCACCTGGTTACTCAGTCACACACTGTCCACACACTCACCTGGTCACAGACCAGTCCACTGTCCACACACTCACCTGGTCACACACAGTCACACACTGACCTGGTGACACACAGTCACACACTGCCCACACACTCATCTGGTCACACACAGTCGCACACACTCACCTGGTCACACACAGTCACACACTCACCTGGTCACACACAGTCACACACTGTCCACACACTCACCTAGTCACACACAGTCACACACTGTCCACACACTCACCTGGTCACAGACCAGTCCACTGTCCACACACTCACCTGGTCACACACAGTCACACACTGACCTGGTGACACACAGTCACACACTGCCCACAAACTCATCTGGTCACACACAGTCGCACACACTCACCTGGTCACAGACCAGTCCACTGTCCACACACTCACCTGGTCACACACCACTCCACTGTCCACACACTCACATGGTCACAGAACAGTGCACTGTCCACCCACTCACCTGGTCACACACAGTCACACACTGTCCACACACTCACCTGGTCACAGACTAGTCCACTGTCCACACACTCACCTGGTCACACACAGTCACACACTGTCCACACACTCACCTGGTCACAGAGCACTCCATTGTCGACACACTCAACCTGATCACAGACCAGTCCACTGTCCACACATTCAACCTGGTCACACACAGTCACACACTGTCCACACACTCACCTGGTCACACACAGTCACACACTGTCCACACACTCACCTGGTCACAGACCAGTCCACTGTCTACACACTCAACCTGGTCACAGACCAGTCCACTGTCCACACACTCACCTGGTCACAGACCAGTCCACAGTCCACACACTCAACCAGGTCACACACAGTCACACACTGTCCACACACTCACCTGGTCACACACAGTCACACACTGTCCACACACTCAACCTGGTCACAGACCACTTCACTGTCCACACACTCCACCTGATCACAGACCAGTCCACTGTCCACAGATTCAACCTGGTCACACACAGTCACACACTGTCCACACACTCACCTGGTCACACACAGTTACACACTGTCCACACACTCACCTGGTCACACACAGACACACACTGTCCACACACTCAACCTGGTCACAAACCAGTCCACTGTCCACACACTCACCTGGTCACAGACCAGTCCACTGTCCACACACTCACCTGGTCACAGAACAGTCCACTGTCCACACACTCACCTGGTCACACACAGTCACACACAGTCCACACACTCAACCTGGTAACAGACCAGTCCACTGTCCACACACTCACCTGGTCACACACAGTCACACACTGTCCACACACACAACATGGTCACAAACCAGTCCACTGTCCACACACTCACCTGGTCACAGACCAGTCCACTGTCCACACACTCACCTGGTCACACACAGTCACACACTGACCTGGTGACACACAGTCACACACTGCCCACACACTCACCTGGTCACACACAGTCACACACTGTCCACACACTCACCTGGTCACAGACCAGTCCACTGTCCACACACTCACCTGGTCACACACCACTCCACTGTCCACACACTCACATGGTCACAGAACAGTCCACTGTCCACACACTCAACCTGGTCACACACATTCACACACTGTCCACACACTCACCTGGTCACAGACCAGTCCACTGTCCACACACTCAACTGGTCACACATAGTCACACACTTTCCACACACTCACCTGGTCACACACAGTCACACACTGTCCACACACTCACCTGGCCACAGACCAGTCCACCGTCCACACACTCACCTGGTCACAGACCAGTCCACTGTCCACACACTCACTTGGTCACATACAGTCACACACTGTCCACACACTCACCTGGTCACACACCACTCAACTGTCCACACACTCAACCTGGTCACAGACCAGTCCACTGTTCACACACTCAACCTGGTCACAGACCAGTCCACTGTCCACACACTCAACCAGGTCACACACAGTCCACACACTCACCTGGTCACAGACAGTCACACACTGTACACACACTCACCTGGTCACACACAGTCACACACTGTCCACACACTCACCTGGTCACAGACCAGTCCACTGTCCACACACTGACCTGGTCACAGACCAGTCCACTGTCCACACATTCAACCTGGTCACACACATTCACACACTGTCCACACACTCACCTGGTCACAAACCAGTCCACAGTCCACACACGCACCTGGTCACACACAGTCACACACTGTCCACACACTCACCTGGTCACACACAGTCACACACTGTCCACACACTCACCTGGTCACACACAGTCACACACTGTCCACACACTCAACCTGGTCACAGACCAGTCCACTGTCTACACACTCAACCTGGTCACAGACCAGTCCACTGTCCACACACTCCTCCTGATCACAGACCAGTCCACTGTCCACACCTTCAACCTAGTCACACACAGTCACACACTGTCCACACACTCACCTGGTCACAGACCCGTCCACTGTACACACACTCACCTGGGCACACACATTCACACACTGTACACACACTCACCTGGTCAGAGACCAGTCCACTGTCCACACACTCACCTGGTCACACACAGTCATACACTGTCCACACACCCACCTGGTGACAGACCACTCCACAGTCCACACACTGACCTGGTCACAGACCAGTCCACTGTCCACACATTCAACCTGTTCACACACATTCACACTCTGTCCACACACTCACCTGGTCACAGAACAGTCCACTGTCCACACATTCAACCTGTTCACACACATTCACACTCTGTCCACACACTCACCTGGTCACACACAGTCACACACTGTCCACACACTCACCTAGTCACAGACCAGTCCACTGTCCACACACCCACCTGGTTACTCAGTCACACACTGTCCACACACTCACCTGGTCACAGACCAGTCCACTGTCCACACACTCACCTGGTCACACACAGTCACACACTGACCTGGTGACACACAGTCACACACTGCCCACACACTCACCTGGTCACACACAGTCGCACACACTCACCTGGTCACACACAGTCACACACTGTCCACACACTCACCTGGTCACAGACCAGTCCACTGTCCACACACTCACCTGGTCACACACAGTCACACACTGACCTGGTGACACACAGTCACACACTGCCCACAAACTCATCTGGTCACACACAGTCGCACACACTCACCTGGTCACAGACCAGTCCACTGTCCACACACTCACCTGGTCACACACCACTCCACTGTCCACACACTCACATGGTCACAGAACAGTGCACTGTCCACCCACTCACCTGGTCACACACAGTCACACACTGTCCACACACTCACCTGGTCACAGACTAGTCCACTGTCCACACACTCACCTGGTCACACACAGTCACACACTGTCCACACACTCACCTGGTCACAGAGCACTCCATTGTCGACACACTCAACCTGGTCACAGACAAGTCCACTGTGCACACAGTGAACCTGGTCACAGACTAGTCCACTGTCCACACACTCACCTGGTCAAAGAACAGTCCACTGTCCACACACTCAACCTGGCCACAGACCAGTCCACCGTCCACACACTCACCTGGTCACAGACCAGTCCACTGTCCACACACTCACCTGGTCACACACAGTCACACACTGTCCACACACTCAACCTGGTCACAGACCACTCCACTGTCCACAAACTCACCTGGTCACACACAGTCACACACTGTCCACACACTCAACCTGGTCACAGACCACTCCACTGTCCACACACTCACCTGGTCACAGACCAGTCCACTGTCCACACACTCACCTGGTCACACACAGTCACACACTGTCCACACACTCAACCTGGTCACAGACCACTTCACTGTCCACACACTCCACCTGATCACAGACCAGTGCACTGTCCACAAACTCACCTGGTCACACACAGTCACACACTGTCCACACACTCACCTGGTCACACACAGTCATACACTGTCCACACACTCAACCTGGTCACAGACCACTCTACTGTCCACACACTCAACCTGGTCACAGACCAGTCCACTGTCCACACACTCAACCTGGTCACAGACCACTCCACTGTCCACACACTCCACCTGATCACAGACCAGTCCACTGTCCACACATTCAACCTGGTCACACACAGTCACACACTGTCCACACACTCACCTGGTCACACACAGTCCACACACTCACCTGGTCACAGACCAGTCCACTGTCTACACACTCAACCTGGTCACAGACCAGTCCACTGTCCACACACTCACCTGGTCACAGACCAGTCCACTGTCCACACACTCAACCAGGTCACACACAGTCACACACTGTCCACACACTCACCTGGTCACACACAGTCACACACTGTCCACGCACTCAACCTGGTCACAGACCACTTCACTGTCCACACACTCCACCTGATCACAGACCAGTCCACTGTCCACAAACTCACCTGGTCACACACAGTCACACACTGTCCACACACTCACCTGGTCACACACAGTCATACACTGTCCACACACTCAACCTGGTCACAGACCACTCTACTGTCCACACACTCAACCTGGTCACAGACCAGTCCACTGTCCACACACTCAACCTGGTCACACACAGTCACACACTGTCCACACACTCACCTGGTCACAGACAGTTACACACTGTCCACACACTCACCTGGTCACACACAGACACACACTGTCCACACACTCAACCTGGTCACAAACCAGTCCACTGTCCACACACTCACCTGGTCACAGACCAGTCCACTGTCCACACACTCACCTGGTCACAGAACAGTCCACTGTCCACACACTCACCTGGTCACACACAGTCACACACTGTCCACACACTCACCTAGTCACAGACCAGTCCACTGTCCACACACTCACCTGGTCACACACAGTCACACACAGTCCACACACTCAACCTCGTCACAGACCAGTCCACTGTCCACACACTCACCTGGTCACAGAACAGTCCACTGTCCACACACTCACCTGGTCACACACAGTCACACACTGTCCACACACTCACATGGTCACAGAACAGTCCACTGTCCACACACTCAACTGGTCACACACAGTCACACACAGTCCACACACTCACCTGGTCACACACAGTCACACACTGTCCACACACTCACCTGGTCACAGACCAGTCCACCGTCCACACACTCACCTGGTCACAGACCAGTCCACTGTCCACACACTCACTTGGTCACATACAGTCACACACTGTCAACACACTCAATTGGTCACAGACCAGTCCACTGTCCACACACTCAACCAGGTCACACACAGTCCACACACTCACCTGGTCACAGACCAGTCCACTGTCCTCACACTCACCTGATCACAGACCAGTCCACTGTCCACACACTCAACCTGGTCACATACAGTCACACACTGTCCACACACTCACATGGTCACACACAGTCACACACTGTCCACACACTCACCTGGTCACAGACCAGTCCACAGTCCACACACCCACCTGGTGACAGACCACTCCACAGTCCACACACTCACCTGGTCACACACAGTCACACACTGTCCACAGACTCACCTGGTCACAGACCAGTCCACAGTCCACACACCCACCTGGTGACAGACCACTCCACAGTCCACACACGCACCTGGTCACACACAGTCACACACTGTCCACAGACTCACCTGGTCACAGACCAGTCCACTGTCCACACACTCACCTGGTCACACACAGTCACACACTGTCCACACACTCAACCTGGTCACAGACCAGTCCACTGTCCACACATTCAACCTGGTCACACACAGTCACACACTGTCCACACACTCACCTGGTCACACACAGTCACACACTGTCCACACACTCACCTGGTCACACACAGTCACACACTGTCCACACACTCACTTGGTCACAGTCCAGTCCACTGTCCACACACTGACCTGGTCACACACAGTCACACACTGTCCACACACTCACCTGGTCACACACAGTCACACACTGTCCACACACTCACCTGGTCACAGACCAGTCCACTGTCCACACACTCACCTGGTCACACACAGTCACACACTGTCCACACACTCAACCTGGTCACAGACCAGTCCACTGTCCACACATTCAACCAGGTCACACACAGTCACACACTGTCCACACACTCACCTGGTCACACACAGTCACACACTGTCCACACACTCAACCTGGTCACAGACCACTCCACTGTCCACACACTCCTCCTGATCACAAACCAGTCCACTGTTCACACACTCACCTGGTCACAGACCCGTCCACTGTCCACACACTCACCTGGTCACACACAGTCATACACTGTCCACACACTCACCTGGTCACAGACCAGTCCACTGTCCGCACACTCACCTGTTCACAGACCAGTCCACAGTCCAGACACCCACCTGGTGACAGACCACTCCACAGTCCACACACTGACCTGGTCACAGACCAGTCCACTGCCCACACACTCACCTAGTCACAGACCAGTCCACTGTCCACACACCCACCTGGTTACTCAGTCACACACTGTCCACACACTCACCTGGTCACAGACCATTCCACTATCCACACACTCAACCTGGTCACAGACCAGTCCAGTGTCCACACACTCAACCTGGTCACACACAGTCACACACTGTCCACACACTCACCTGGTCACACACAGTCACACACTGTCCACACACTCACCTGGTCACAGACCAGTCCACTGTCCACACACTCACCTGGTCACACACCACTCCACTGTCCACACACTCACATGGTCACAGAACAGTCCACTGTCCACACACTCACCTGGTCACACACAGTCACACACTGTCCACACACTCACCTGGTCACAGACCAGTCCACTGTCCACACACTCAACTGGTCACACACAGTCACACACTGTCCACACACTCACCTGGCCACAGAACAGTCCACCGTCCACACACGCACCTGGTCACACACAGTCACACACTGTCCACACACTCACCTGGTCACAGACCAGACCACTGTCCACACACTCACCTGGTCACACACAGTCACACACTGTCCACACACTCACCTGGTTACAGACCACTCTACTGTCCACACACTCAACCTGGTCACAGACCAGTCCACTGTCCACTCATTCAACCAGGTCACACACAGTCACACACTGTCCACACACTCACCTGGTCACACACAGTCACACACTGTCTACACACAAACCTGGTCACAGACAGTCACACTCTGTCCACACACTCACCTGGTCACACACAGTCACACACTGTCCACACACTCACCTGCTCACACACAGTCACACACTGTCCACACACTCACCTGGTCACAGACTAGTCCACTGTCCACACACTCAACTGGTCACACACAGTCACACACTGTCCACACACTCACCTGGCCACAGACCAGTCCACCGTCCACACACTCACCTGGTCACAGACCAGTCCACTGTCCACACACTCAACCTGGTCACAGACCAGTCCACTGTCCACACACTCAACCAGGTCACACAGAGTCACGCACTGTCCACACACTCACCTGGTCACACACTGTCACACACTGTCCACACACTCACCTGGTCACACACAGTCATACACTGTCCACACACTCAACCTGGTCACAGACCACTCCACTGTCCACACACTCCACCTGATCACAGACCAGTCCACTGTCCACACATTCAACCTGGTCACACACAGTCACACACTGTCCACACACTCACCTGGTCACACACAGTCCACACACTCACCTGGTCACAGACCAGTCCACTGTCTACACACTCAACCTGGTCACAGACCAGTCCACTGTCCACACACTCACCTGGTCACAGACCAGTCCACTGTCCACACACTCAACCAGGTCACACACAGTCACACACTGTCCACACACTCACCTGGTCACACACAGTCACACACTGTCCACGCACTCAACCTGGTCACAGACCAGTCCACTGTCCACAAACTCACCTGGTCACACACAGTCACACACTGTCCACACACTCACCTGGTCACACACAGTCATACACTGTCCACACACTCAACCTGGTCACAGACCAGTCCACTGTCCACACACTCAACCTGGTCACAGACCACTCCACTGTCCACACACTCCACCTGATCACAGACCAGTCCACTGTCCACACATTCAACCTGGTCACACACAGTCACACACTGTCCACACACTCACCTGGTCACACACAGTCCACACACTCACCTGGTCACAGACCAGTCCACTGTCTACACACTCAACCTGGTCACAGACCAGTTCACTGTCCACACACTCAACCTGGTCACATACAGTCACACACTGTCCACACACTCACATGGTCACACACAGTCACACACTGTCCACACACTCACCTGGTCACAGACCAGTCCACAGTCCACAGACCCACCTGGTGACAGACCACTCCACAGTCCACACACTCACCTGGTCACAAACCAGTCCACAGTCCACACACGCACCTGGTCACACACAGTCACACACTGTCCACAGACTCACCTGGTCACAGACCAGTCCACTGTCCACACACTCACCTGGTCACACACAGTCACACACTGTCCACACACTCAACCTGGTCACAGACCAGTCCACTGTCCACACATTCAACCTGGTCACACACAGTCACACACTGTCCACACACTCACCTGGTCACACACAGTCACACACTGTCCACACACTCACTTGGTCACAGTCCAGTCCACTGTCCACACACTGACCTGGTCACACACAGTCACACACTGTCCACACACTCACCTGGTCACACACAGTCACACACTGTCCACACACTCACCTGGTCACAGACCAGTCCACTGTCCACACACTCACCTGGTCACACACAGTCACACACTGTCCACACACTCAACCTGGTCACAGACCAGTCCACTGTCCACACATTCAACCAGGTCACACACAGTCACACACTGTCCACACACTCACCTGGTCACACACAGTCACACACTGTCCACACACTCAACCTGGTCACAGACCACTCCACTGTCCACACACTCCTCCTGATCACAAACCAGTCCACTGTTCACACACTCACCTGGTCACAGACCCGTCCACTGTCCACACACTCACCTGGTCACACACATTCACACACTGTACACACACTCACCTGGTCAGAGACCAGTCCACTGTCCACACACTCACCTGGTCACACACAGTCATACACTGTCCACACACTCACCTGGTCACAGACCAGTCCACTGTCCACACACTCATCAGGTCACAGACCAGTCCACTGTCCACACACTCACCTGGTCAAAGACAAGCCCACTGTCAACAAACTCACCTGGTCACACACAGTCACACACTGTCCACACACTCACCTGGTCACAGACCAGTCCACTGTCCACACACTCACCTGGTCACACAGAGTCACACACAGTCCACACACTCAACCTGGTCACAGACCAGACCACTGTCCACACACTCACCAGGTCACAGAACAGTCCACTGTCCACACACTCACCTGGTCACACACAGTCACACACTGTCCACACACTCACATGGTCACAGAACAGTCCACTGTCCACACACTCAACTGGTCACACACAGTCACACACAGTCCACACACTCACCTGGTCACACACAGTCACACACTGTCCACACACTCACCTGGTCACAGACCAGTCCACCGTCCACACACTCACCTGGTCACAGACCAGTCCACTGTCCACACACTCACTTGGTCACATACAGTCACACACTGTCAACACACTCAATTGGTCACAGACCAATCCACTGTCCACACACTCAACCAGGTCACACACAGTCCACACACTCACCTGGTCACAGACCAGTCCACTGTCCTCACACTCACCTGATCACAGACCAGTCCACTGTCCACACACTCAACCTGGTCACATACAGTCACACACTGTCCACACACTCACATGGTCACACACAGTCACACACTGTCCACACACTCACCTGGTCACAGACCAGTCCACAGTCCACACACCCACCTGGTGACAGACCACTCCACAGTCCACACACTCACCTGGTCACACACATTCACACACTGTCCACAGACTCACCTGGTCACAGACCAGTCCACAGTCCACACACCCACCTGGTGACAGACCACTCCACAGTCCACACACGCACCTGGTCACACACAGTCACACACTGTCCACAGACTCACCTGGTCACAGACCAGTCCACTGTCCACACACTCACCTGGTCACACACAGTCACACACTGTCCACACACTCAACCTGGTCACAGACCAGTCCACTGTCCACACATTCAACCTGGTCACACACAGTCACACACTGTCCACACACTCACCTGGTCACACACAGTCACACACTGTCCACACACTCACCTGGTCACACACAGTCACACACTGTCCACACACTCACTTGGTCACAGTCCAGTCCACTGTCCACACACTGACCTGGTCACACACAGTCACACACTGTCCACACACTCACCTGGTCACACACAGACACACACTGTCCACACACTCAACCTGGTCACAGACCAGTCCACTGTCCACACATTCAACCAGGTCACACACAGTCACACACTGTCCACACACTCACCTGGTCACACACAGTCACACACTGTCCACACACTCAACCTGGTCACAGACCACTCCACTGTCCACACACTCCTCCTGATCACAAACCAGTCCACTGTTCACACACTCACCTGGTCACAGACCCGTCCACTGTCCACACACTCACCTGGTCACACACAGTCATACACTGTCCACACACTCACCTGGTCACAGACCAGTCCACTGTCCGCACACTCACCTGTTCACAGATCAGTCCACTGTCCACACACCGACCTGGTGACAGACCACTCCACAATCCAGACACCCACCTGGTGACAGACCACTCCACAGTCCACACACTGACCTGGTCACAGACCTGTCCACTGCCCACACACTCACCTAGTCACAGACCAGTCCACTGTCCACACACCCACCTGGTTACTCAGTCACACACTGTCCACACACTCACCTGGTCACAGACCATTCCACTATCCACACACTCAACCTGGTCACAAACCAGTCCAGTGTCCACACACTCACCTGGTCACACACAGTCACACACTGTCCACACACTCACCTGGTCACAGACCAGTCCACTGTCCACACACTCACCTGGTCACACACCACTCCACTGTCCACACACTCACATGGTCACAGAACAGTCCACTGTCCACACACTCACCTGGTCACACACAGTCACACACTGTCCACACACTCACCTGGTCACAGACCAGTCCACTGTCCACACACTCAACTGGTCACAGACCAGTCCACTGTCCACACACTCACCTGGTCACACACAGTCACACACTGTCCACACACTCACCTGGCCACAGAACAGTCCACCGTCCACACACGCACCTGGTCACACACAGTCACACACTGTCCACACACTCACCTGGTCACAGACCAGTCCACTGTCCACACACTCACCTGGTCACACACAGTCACACACTGTCCACACACTCACCTGGTTACAGACCACTCTACTGTCCACACACTCAACCTGGTCACAGACCAGTCCACTGTCCACTCATTCAACCAGGTCACACACAGTCACACACTGTCCACACACTCACCTGGTCACACACAGTCACACACTGTCTACACACAAACCTGGTCACAGACAGTCACACTCTGTCCACACACTCACCTGGTCACACACAGTCACACACTGTCCACACACTCACCTGCTCACACACAGTCACACACTGTCCACACACTCACCTGGTCACAGACTAGTCCACTGTCCACACACTCAACTGGTCACACACAGTCACACACTGTCCACACACTCACCTGGCCACAGACCAGTCCACCGTCCACACACTCACCTGGTCACAGAGCAGTCCACTGTCCACACACTCAACCTGGTCACAGACAAGTCCACTGTCCACACACTCACCTGGTCACACACTGTCACACACTGTCCACACACTCACCTGGTCACACACAGTCATACACTGTCCACACACTCAACCTGGTCACAGACCACTCCACTGTCCACACACTCCACCTGATCACAGACCAGTCCACTGTCCACACATTCAACCTGGTCACACACAGTCACACACTGTCCACACACTCACCTGGTCACACACAGTCCACACACTCACCTGGTCACAGACCAGTCCACTGTCTACACACTCAACCTGGTCACAGACCAGTCCACTGTCCACACACTCACCTGGTCACAGACCAGTCCACTGTCCACACACTCAACCAGGTCACACACAGTCACACACTGTCCACACACTCACCTGGTCACACACAGTCACACACTGTCCACGCACTCAACCTGGTCACAGACCACTTCACTGTCCACACACTCCACCTGATCACAGACCAGTCCACTGTCCACAAACTCACCTGGTCACACACAGTCACACACTGTCCACACACTCAACTGGTCACACACAGTCACACACTGTCCACACACTCACCTGGTCACACACAGTCCACACACTCACCTGGTCACAGAACAGTCCACTGTCCACACACTCACCTGGTCACACACAGTCACACACTGTCCACACACTCACCTGGTCACAGACCAGTCCACTGTCCACACACACACCTGGTCACACACAGTCACACACTGTCCACACACTCACCTGGTCACACACAGTCACACACTGTCCACACACACAACCTGGTCACAGACCAGTCCACTGTCCACACACAAACCTGGTCACACACAGTCACACACTGTCCACACACTCACTTGGTCACAGTCCAGTCCACTGTCCACACACTCAACCTGGTCACACACAGTCACACACTGTCCACACACTCACCTGGTCACAGACATGTCCACTGTCCACACACAAAGCTGGTCACACACAGTCACACACTGTCCACACACTCACTTGGTCACAGTCCAGTCCACTGTCCACACACTCACCTGGTCACACACAGTCACACACAGTCCACACACTCACCTGGTCACAGAACAGTCCACTGTCCACACACTCACCTGGTCACACACAGTCACACACTGTCCACACACTCACCTAGTCACAGACCAGTCCACTGTCCACACACTCACCTGGTCACACATAGTCACACACTGTCCACACACTCAACCTGGTCACAGACCAGTCCACTGTCCACACACTCCACCTGATCACAGACCAGTCCACTGTCCACACATTCAACCTGGTCACACACAGTCACACACTGTCCACACACTCACCTGGTCACACACAGTCCACACACTCACCTGGTCACAGACCAGTCCACTGTCTACACACTCAACCTGGTCACAGACCAGTCCACTGTCCACACACTCAACCTGGTCACATACAGTCACACACTGTCCACACACTCACATGGTCACACACAGTCACACACTGTCCACACACTCACCTGGTCACAGACCAGTCCACAGTCCACAGACCCACCTGGTGACAGACCACTCCACAGTCCACACACTCACCTGGTCACAAACCAGTCCACAGTCCACACACGCACCTGGTCACACACAGTCACACACTGTCCACAGACTCACCTGGTCACAGACCAGTCCACTGTCCACACACTCACCTGGTCACACACAGTCACACACTGTCCACACACTCAACCTGGTCACAGACCAGTCCACTGTCCACACACTCACCTGGTCACACACAGTCACACAATGTCCACACACTCAACCTGGTCACAGACCAGTCCACTGTCCACACACTCAACCTGGTCACAGACCAGTCCACTGTCCACAGACTCACCTGGTCACAGACCAGTCCACTGTCCACACACTCACCTGGTCACACACAGTCACACACTGTCCACACACTCAACCTGGTCACAGACCAGTCCACTGTCCACACACTCACCTGGTCACACACAGTCACACACTGTCCACACACTCACTTGGTCACAGTCCAGTCCACTGTCCACACACTGACCTGGTCACACACAGTCACACACTGTCCACACACTCACCTGGTCACACACAGTCACACACTGTCCACACACTCACCTGGTCACAGACCAGTCCACTGTCCACACACTCAACGTGGTCACACACAAGTCCACTGTCCACACACTCAACCTGGTCACACACAGTCACACACTGTCCACACACTCACTTGGTCACAGACCAGTCCACTGTCCACACACTCAAGCTGGTCACACACAGTCACACACTGTCCACACACTCACCTGGTCACACACAGTCACACACTGTCCACACACTCACCTGGTCACACACCAGTCCACTGTCCACACACTCAAGCTGGTCACACACAGTCACACACTGGCCACACACTCACCTGGTGACACACAGACAAACACTGTCCACACACTCACCTGGTCACATACAGTCACACACTGTCCACACACTCACCTGTTCACAGACCAGTCCACTGTCCACACACTCAACCTGGTCACAGACCAGTCCACTGTCCACACACTCACCTGGTCACAGACAAGTCCACTGTCCACACACTCAAGCTGGTCACACACATTCACACACTGTCCACACACTCACCTGGTCACACACAGTCACACACTGTCTGCACACTCACCTGGTCTCACACCAGTCCACTGTCCACACACTCACCTGGTCACATACATCACACACTGTCCACACACTGACCTGGGCACAGAACATTCCACTGTCCGCACACTCAACCAGGTCACAGACCAGTCCACTGTCCACACACTCACCTGGTCACACACAGTATCACACTGTCCACACACTCACCTTGTCACAGACCAGTCCACTGTCTACACACTCAACCTGGTCACACACAGTCACACACTGTCCACACACTCACCTGGTCACAGACCAGTCCACTGTCCACACACTCACCTGGTCACACACAGTCACACACTGTCCACACACTCATCAGGTCACAGACCAGTCCACTGTCCACACACTCACCTGGTCAAAGACAAGCCCACTGTCCACAATCTCACCTGGTCACACACAGTCACACACTGTCCACACACTCACCTGGTCAGAGACATGTCCACTGTCCACACACAAAGCTGGTCACACACAGTCACACACTGTCCACACACTCACCTGGTCAGAGACATGTCCACTGTCCACACACTCACCTGGTCACACACAGTCACACACTGTCCACACACTGACCTGGTCACAGACCAGTCCACTGTCCACACACCCACCTGGTCACAGACCAGTCCACTGTCCACACACTCAACCTGGTCACAGACCAGTCCACTGTCCACACACACACCTGGTCACACACAGTCACACACTGTCCACACACTCACCTTGTCACAGACCAGTCCACTGTCCACACACTCACCTTGTCACAGACCAGTCCACTGTCCACACACTCACCTGGTCACAGACCAGTCCACTGTCCACACACTCAAGCTGGTAACACACAGTCACACACTGTCCACACACTCACCTGGTCACACACAGATACACATTGTTCACACACTCAACCTGGTCACAAACCAGTCCACTGCCACACACTCAAGCTGGTCACAGACCAGTCCACTGTTCACACACTCAACGTGGTCACACACAAGTCCACTGTCCACACACTCAACCTGGTCACAGACCAGTCCACTGTCCACACACTCAACCTGGTCACAGACCAGTCCACTGTTCACACACTCAACGTGGTCACACACAAGTCCACTGTCCACACACTCAACCTGGTCACACACAGTCACACACTGTCCACACACTCACTTGGTCACAGACCAGTCCACTGTCCACACACTCAAGCTGGTCACACACAGTCACACACTGTCCACACACTCACCTGGTCACATACAGTCACACACTGTCCACACACTCACCTGTTCACAGACCAGTCCACTGTCCACACACTCAACCTGGTCACAGAGCAGTCCACTGTCCACAAACACACCTGGTCACACACAGTCACACACTGTCCACACACTCACCTGGTCACAGACCAGTCCACTGTCCACACACTCAAGCTGGTCACACACAGTCACACACTGGCCACACACTCACCTGGTGACACACAGACAAACACTGTCCACACACTCACCTGGTCACATACAGTCACACACTGTCCACACACTCACCTGTTCACAGACCAGTCCACTGTCCACACACTCAACCTGGTCACAGAGCAGTCCACTGTCCACACACACACCTGGTCACACACAGTAACACACTGTCCACACACTCACCTGGTCAAAGACAAGCCCACTGTCAACAAACTCACCTGGTCACACACAGTCACACACTGTCCACACACTCACCTGGTCACAGACCAGTCCACTGTCCACACACACACCTGGTCACACACAGTCACACACTGTCCACACACTCACCTGGTCACACACAGTCACACACTGTCCACACACACACAACCTGGTCACAGACCAGTCCACTGTCCACACACAAACCTGGTCACACACAGTCACACACTGTCCACACACTCACTTGGTCACAGTCCAGTCCACTGTCCACACACTCAACCTGGTCACACACAGTCACACACTGTCCACACACTCACCTGGTCAGAGACATGTCCACTGTCCACACACAAAGCTGGTCACACACAGTCACACACTGTCCACACACTCACTTGGTCACACACAGTCACACACTGTCCACACACTGACCTGGTCACAGACCAGTCCACTGTCCACACACTCACCTGGTCACAGACCAGTCCACTGTCCACACACACACCTGGTCACACACAGTCACACACTGTCCACACACTCACCTTGTCACAGACCAGTCCACTGTCCACACACTCACCTGGTCACACACAGTCACACACTGTCCACACACTCACCTTGTCACAGACCAGTCCACTGTCCACACACTCACCTGGTCACACACAGTCACACACTGTCCACACACTGACCTGGTCACAGACCAGTCCACTGTCCACACACACACCTGGTCACACACAGTCACACACTGTCCACACACTGACCTGGTCACAGACCAGTCCACTGTCCACACACTCACCTGGTCACAGACCAGTCCACTGTCCACACACACACCTGGTCACACACAGTCACACACTGTCCACACACTCACCTTGTCACAGACCAGTCCACTGTCCACACACTCACCTGGTCACACACAGTCACACACTGTCCACACACTCACCTTGTCACAGACCAGTCCACTGTCCACACACTCACCTGGTCACACACAGTCACACACTGTCCACACACTCACCTTGTCACAGACCAGTCCACTGTCCACACACTCACCTGGTAACACACAGTCACACACTGGCCACACACTCACCTGGTCACACACAGATACACACTGTTCACACACTCAACCTGGTCACAAACCAGTCCACTGTCCACACACTCAAGCTGGTCACATACATCACACACTGTCCACACAGTGACCTGGTCACACACAGTCACACACTGTCCACACACTCACCTGGTCACATACAGTCACACACTGTCCACACACTCACCGGTTCACAGACCAGTCCACTGTCCACACACTCAACCTGGTCACAGAGCAGTCCACTGTCCACAAACACACCTGGTCACACACAGTCACACACTGTCCACACACTCACCTGGTCACAGACCAGTCCACTGTCCACACACTCAAGCTGGTCACACACAGTCACACACTGGCCACACACTCACCTGGTGACACACAGACAAACACTGTCCACACACTCACCTGGTCACATACAGTCACACACTGTCCACACACTCACCTGTTCACAGACCAGTCCACTGTCCACACACTCAACCTGGTCACAGACCAGTCCACTGTCCACACACTCAACGTGGTCACACACAAGTCCACTGTCCACACACTCAACCTGGTCACACACAGTCACACACTGTCCACACACTCACTTGGTCACAGACCAGTCCACTGTCCACACACTCAAGCTGGTCACACACAGTCACACACTGTCCACACACTCACCTGGTCACACACAGTCACACACTGTCCACACACTCACCTGGTCACACACCAGTCCACTGTCCACACACTCAAGCTGGTCACACACAGTCACACACTGGCCACACACTCACCTGGTGACACACAGACAAACACTGTCCACACACTCACCTGGTCACATTCAGTCACACACTGTCCACACACTCACCTGTTCACAGACCAGTCCACTGTCCACACACTCAACCTGGTCACAGACCAGTCCACTGTCCACACACTCACCTGGTCACAGACAAGTCCACTGTCCACACACTCAAACTGGTCACACACATTCACACACTGTCCACACACTCACCTGGTCACACACAGTCACACACTGTCTGCACACTCACCTGGTCTCACACCAGTCCACTGTCCACACACTCACCTGGTCACATACATCACACACTGTCCACACACTCATCAGGTCACAGACCAGTCCACTGTCCACACACTCACCTGGTCAAAGACAAGCCCACTGTCCACAATCTCACCTGGTCACACACAGTCACACACTGTCCACACACTCACCTGGTCAGAGACATGTCCACTGTCCACACACTCACCTGGTCACACACAGTCACACACTGTCCACACACTGACCTGGTCACAGACCAGTCCACTGTCCACACACCCACCTGGTCACAGACCAGTCCACTGTCCACACACTCAACCTGGTCACAGACCAGTCCACTGTCCACACACACACCTGGTCACACACAGTCACACACTGTCCACACACTCACCTTGTCACAGACCAGTCCACTGTCCACACACTCACCTTGTCACAGACCAGTCCACTGTCCACGCACTCACCTGGTCACAGACCAGTCCACTGTCCACACACTCAAGCTGGTAACACACAGTCACACACTGTCCACACACTCACCTGGTCACACACAGAAACACATTGTTCACACACTCAACCTGGTCACAAACCAGTCCACTGCCACACACTCACCTGGTCACAGACCAGTCCACTGTTCACACACTCAACGTGGTCACACACAAGTCCACTGTCCACACACTCAACCTGGTCACACACAGTCACACACTGTCCACACACTCACTTGGTCACAGACCAGTCCACTGTCCACACACTCAAGCTGGTCACACACAGTCACACACTGTCCACACACTCACCTGGTCACATACAGTCACACACTGTCCACACACTCACCTGTTCACAGACCAGTCCACTGTCCACACACTCAACCTGGTCACAGAGCAGTCCACTGTCCACAAACACACCTGGTCACACACAGTCACACACTGTCCACACACTCACCTGGTCACACACCAGTCCACTGTCCACACACTCAAGCTGGTCACACACAGTCACACACTGGCCACACACTCACCTGGTGACACACAGACAAACACTGTCCACACACTCACCTGGTCACATACAGTCACACACTGTCCACACACTCACCTGTTCACAGACCAGTCCACTGTCCACACACTCAACCTGGTCACAGAGCAGTCCACTGTCCACACACACACCTGGTCACACACAGTCACACACTGTCCACACACTCACCTGTTCACAGACCAGTCCACTGTCCACACACTCAACCTGGTCACAGACCAGTCCACTGTCCACACACTCACCTGGTCACAGACAAGTCCACTGTCCACACACTCAAGCTGGTCACACACATTCACACACTGTCCACACACTCACCTGGTCACACACAGTCACACACTGTCTGCACACTCACCTGGTCTCACACCAGTCCACTGTCCACACACTGACCTGGGCACAGAACAGTCCACTGTCCGCACACTCAACCAGGTCACAGACCAGTCCACTGTCCACACACTCACCTGGTCACACACAGTATCACACTGTCCACACACTCACCTTGTCACAGACCAGTCCACTGTCTACACACTCAACCTGGTCACACACAGTCACACACTGTCCACACACTCACCTGGTCACAGACCAGTCCACTGTCCACACACTCACCTGGTCACACACAGTCACACAATGTCCACACACTCATCAGGTCACAGACCAGTCCACTGTCCACACACTCACCTGGTCAAAGACAAGCCCACTGTCCACAAACTCACCTGGTCACACACAGTCACACACTGTCCACATACTCACCTGGTCACAGACCAGTCCACTGTCCACACACTCACCTGGTCACAGACAAGTCCACTGTCCACACACTCAAGATGGTCACACACAGTCACACACAGTCACACACTGTCCACACACTCACCTGTTCACAGACCAGTCCACTGTCCACACACTCACCTGGTCACAGACAAGTCCACTGTCCACACACACAAGCTGGTCACACACAGTCACACACTGTCCACACACTCACCTGGACACAGACAAGTCGACTGTCCACACACACACCTGGTCACACACAGTCACACACTGTCCACACACTCACCTGGTCACAGACAAGCCCACTGTCCACAAACTCACCTGGTCACACACAGTCACACACTGTCCACACACTCACCTGGACACAGACAAGTCGACTGTCCACACACACACCTGGTCACACACAGTCACACACTGTCCACACACTCACCTGGACACAGACAAGTCGACTGTCCACACACACACCTGGTCACACACAGTCACACACTGTCCACACACTCACCTGGTCACAGACAAGCCCACTGTCCACAAACTCACCTGGTCACACACAGTCACACACTGTCCACACACTCACCTGTTCACAGACCAGTCCACTGTCCACACACTCAAGCTGGTCACAGACAAGTCCACTGTCCACACACTCACCTGGTCACAGACAGTCACACACTGTCCACACACTCACCTGGTCACACACAGTCACACACTGTCCACACACTCACCTGGTCACAGACAAGTCCACTGTCCACACACTCACCTGGTCACAGACAAGTCCACTGTCCACACACTCAAGCTGGTCACACACATTCACACACTGTCCACACACTCACCTGGTCACACACAGTCACACACTGTCTGCACACTCACCTGGTCTCACACCAGCCAACTGTCCACACACTCACCTGGTCACATACATCACACACTGTCCACACACTGACCTGGGCACAGAACAGTCCACTGTCCGCACACTCAACCTGGTCACACACAGTATCACACTGTCCACACACTCACCTTGTCACAGACCAGTCCACTGTCTACACACTCAACCTGGTCACACACAGTCACACACTGTCCACACACTCACCTGGTCACAGACCAGTCCACTGTCCACACACTCACCTGGTCACACACAGTCACACACTGTCCACACACTCATCAGGTCACAGACCAGTCCACTGTCCACACACTCACCTGGTCAAAGACAAGCCCACTGTCCACAAACTCACCTGGTCACACACAGTCACACACTGTCCACACACTCACCTGGTCACAGACCAGTCCACTGTCCACACACTCACCTGGTCAAAGACAAGCCCACTGTCCACAAACTCACCTGGTCACACACAGTCACACACTGTCCACACACTCACCAGGTCAGACACAGTCACACACTGTCCACACACTCACCTGGTCACAGTCCAGTCCACTGTCCACACACACACCTGGTCACACACAGTCACACACTGTCCACACACTCACCTGGTCAGAGACATGTCCACTGTCCACACACAAAGCTGGTCACACACAGTCACACACTGTCCACACACTCACCTGGTCAGAGACATGTCCACTGTCCACACACTCACCAGGTCAGACACATTCACACACTGTCCACACACTGACCTGGTCACAGACCAGTCCACTGTCCACACACCCACCTGGTCACAGACCAGTCCACTGTCCACACACTCAACCTGGTCACAGACCAGTCCACTGTCCACACACACACCTGGTCACACACAGTCACACACTGTCCACACACTCACCTGTTCACAGACCAGTCCACTGTCCACACACTCACCTTGTCACAGACCAGTCCACTGTCCACACACTCACCTGGTCACACACAGTCACACACTGTCCACACACTCAACCTGGTCACAGACCAGTCCACTGTCCACACATTCAACCTGGTCACACACAGTCACACACTGTCCACACACTCACCTGGTCACACACAGTCACACACTGTCCACACACTCACTTGGTCACAGTCCAGTCCACTGTCCACACACTGACCTGGTCACACACAGTCACACACTGTCCACACACTCACCTGGTCACACACAGTCACACACTGTCCACACACTCACCTGGTCACAGACCAGTCCACTGTCCACACACTCACCTGGTCACACACAGTCACACACTGTCCACACACTCAACCTGGTCACAGACCAGTCCACTGTCCACACATTCAACCAGGTCACACACAGTCACACACTGTCCACACACTCACCTGGTCACACACAGTCACACACTGTCCACACACTCAACCTGGTCACAGACCACTCCACTGTCCACACACTCCTCCTGATCACAAACCAGTCCACTGTTCACACACTCACCTGGTCACAGACCCGTCCACTGTCCACACACTCACCTGGTCACACACATTCACACACTGTACACACACTCACCTGGTCAGAGACCAGTCCACTGTCCACACACTCACCTGGTCACACACAGTCATACACTGTCCACACACTCACCTGGTCACAGACCAGTCCACTGTCCACACACTCATCAGGTCACAGACCAGTCCACTGTCCACACACTCACCTGGTCAAAGACAAGCCCACTGTCAACAAACTCACCTGGTCACACACAGTCACACACTGTCCACACACTCACCTGGTCACAGACCAGTCCACTGTCCACACACTCACCTGGTCACACAGAGTCACACACAGTCCACACACTCAACCTGGTCACAGACCAGTCCACTGTCCACACACTCACCTGGTCACAGAACAGTCCACTGTCCACACACTCACCTGGTCACACACAGTCACACACTGTCCACACACTCACATGGTCACAGAACAGTCCACTGTCCACACACTCAACTGGTCACACACAGTCACACACAGTCCACACACTCACCTGGTCACACACAGTCACACACTGTCCACACACTCACCTGGTCACAGACCAGTCCACCGTCCACACACTCACCTGGTCACAGACCAGTCCACTGTCCACACACTCACTTGGTCACATACAGTCACACACTGTCAACACACTCAATTGGTCACAGACCAATCCACTGTCCACACACTCAACCAGGTCACACACAGTCCACACACTCACCTGGTCACAGACCAGTCCACTGTCCTCACACTCACCTGATCACAGACCAGTCCACTGTCCACACACTCAACCTGGTCACATACAGTCACACACTGTCCACACACTCACATGGTCACACACAGTCACACACTGTCCACACACTCACCTGGTCACAGACCAGTCCACAGTCCACACACCCACCTGGTGACAGACCACTCCACAGTCCACACACTCACCTGGTCACACACAGTCACACACTGTCCACAGACCAGTCCACAGTCCACACACCCACCTGGTGACAGACCACTCCACAGTCCACACACGCACCTGGTCACACACAGTCACACACTGTCCACAGACTCACCTGGTCACAGACCAGTCCACTGTCCACACACTCACCTGGTCACACACAGTCACACACTGTCCACACACTCAACCTGGTCACAGACCAGTCCACTGTCCACACATTCAACCTGGTCACACACAGTCACACACTGTCCACACACTCACCTGGTCACACACAGTCACACACTGTCCACACACTCACCTGGTCACACACAGTCACACACTGTCCACACACTCACTTGGTCACAGTCCAGTCCACTGTCCACACACTGACCTGGTCACACACAGTCACACACTGTCCACACACTCACCTGGTCACACACAGACACACACTGTCCACACACTCACCTGGTCACAGACCAGTCCACTGTCCACACACTCACCTGGTCACACACAGTCACACACTGTCCACACACTCAACCTGGTCACAGACCAGTCCACTGTCCACACATTCAACCAGGTCACACACAGTCACACACTGTCCACACACTCAACCTGGTCACAGACCAGTCCACTGTCCACACACTCAACCAGGTCACACACAGTCACACACTGTCCACACACTCACCTGGTCACACACAGTCACACACTGTCCACACACTCAACCTGGTCACAGACCACTCCACTGTCCACACACTCCTCCTGATCACAAACCAGTCCACTGTTCACACACTCACCTGGTCACAGACCCGTCCACTGTCCACACACTCACCTGGTCACACACAGTCATACACTGTCCACACACTCACCTGGTCACAGACCAGTCCACTGTCCGCACACTCACCTGTTCACAGACCAGTCCACTGTCCACACACCGACCTGGTGACAGACCACTCCACAATCCAGACACCCACCTGGTGACAGACCACTCCACAGTCCACACACTGACCTGGTCACAGACCAGTCCACTGCCCACACACTCACCTAGTCACAGACCAGTCCACTGTCCACACACCCACCTGGTTACTCAGTCACACACTGTCCACACACTCACCTGGTCACAGACCATTCCACTATCCACACACTCAACCTGGTCACAAACCAGTCCAGTGTCCACACACTCACCTGGTCACACACAGTCACACACTGTCCACACACTCACCTGGTCACAGACCAGTCCACTGTCCACACACTCACCTGGTCACACACCACTCCACTGTCCACACACTCACATGGTCACAGAACAGTCCACTGTCCACACACTCACCTGGTCACACACAGTCACACACTGTCCACACACTCACCTGGTCACAGACCAGTCCACTGTCCACACACTCAACTGGTCACACACAGTCACACACTGTCCACACACTCACCTGGCCACAGAACAGTCCACCGTCCACACACGCACCTGGTCACACACAGTCACACACTGTCCACACACTCACCTGGTCACAGACCAGTCCACTGTCCACACACTCACCTGGTCACACACAGTCACACACTGTCCACACACTCACCTGGTTACAGACCACTCTACTGTCCACACACTCAACCTGGTCACAGACCAGTCCACTGTCCACTCATTCAACCAGGTCACACACAGTCACACACTGTCCACACACTCACCTGGTCACACACAGTCACACACTGTCTACACACAAACCTGGTCACAGACAGTCACACTCTGTCCACACACTCACCTGGTCACACACAGTCACACACTGTCCACACACTCACCTGCTCACACACAGTCACACACTGTCCACACACTCACCTGGTCACAGACTAGTCCACTGTCCACACACTCAACTGGTCACACACAGTCACACACTGTCCACACACTCACCTGGCCACAGACCAGTCCACCGTCCACACACTCACCTGGTCACAGACCAGTCCACTGTCCACACACTCAACCTGGTCACAGACAAGTCCACTGTCCACACACTCACCTGGTCACACACTGTCACACACTGTCCACACACTCACCTGGTCACACACAGTCATACACTGTCCACACACTCAACCTGGTCACAGACCACTCCACTGTCCACACACTCCACCTGATCACAGACCAGTCCACTGTCCACACATTCAACCTGGTCACACACAGTCACACACTGTCCACACACTCACCTGGTCACACACAGTCCACACACTCACCTGGTCACAGACCAGTCCACTGTCTACACACTCAACCTGGTCACAGACCAGTCCACTGTCCACACACTCACCTGGTCACAGACCAGTCCACTGTCCACACACTCAACCAGGTCACACACAGTCACACACTGTCCACACACTCACCTGGTCACACACAGTCACACACTGTCCACGCACTCAACCTGGTCACAGACCACTTCACTGTCCACACACTCCACCTGATCACAGACCAGTCCACTGTCCACAAACTCACCTGGTCACACACAGTCACACACTGTCCACACACTCACCTGGTCACACACAGTCATACACTGTCCACACACTCAACCTGGTCACAGACCAGTCCACTGTCCACACACTCAACCTGGTCACAGACCAGTCCACTGTTCACACACTCAACCTGGTCACACACAGTCACACACTGTCCACACACTCACCTGGTCACACACAGTCCACACACTCACCTGGTCACAGACCAGTCCACTGTCTACACACTCAACCTGGTCACAGACCAGTCCACTGTCCACACACTCAACCTGGTCACATACAGTCACACACTGTCCACACACTCACATGGTCACACACAGTCACACACTGTCCACACACTCACCTGGTCACAGACCAGTCCACAGTCCACAGACCCACCTGGTGACAGACCACTCCACAGTCCACACACTCACCTGGTCACAAACCAGTCCACAGTCCACACACGCACCTGGTCACACACAGTCACACACTGTCCACAGACTCACCTGGTCACAGACCAGTCCACTGTCCACACACTCACCTGGTCACACACAGTCACACACTGTCCACACACTCAACCTGGTCACAGACCAGTCCACTGTCCACACATTCAACCTGGTCACACACAGTCACACACTGTCCACACACTCACCTGGTCACACACAGTCACACACTGTCCACACACTCACCTGGTCACAGACCAGTCCACTGTCCACACACTCACCTGGTCACACACAGTCACACACTGTCCACACACTCAACCTGGTCACAGACCAGTCCACTGTCCACACATTCAACCAGGTCACACACAGTCACACACTGTCCACACACTCACCTGGTCACACACAGTCACACACTGTCCACACACTCAACCTGGTCACAGACCACTCCACTGTCCACACACTCCTCCTGATCACAAACCAGTCCACTGTTCACACACTCACCTGGTCACAGACCCGTCCACTGTCCACACACTCACCTGGTCACACACATTCACACACTGTACACACACTCACCTGGTCAGAGACCAGTCCACTGTCCACACACTCACCTGGTCACACACAGTCATACACTGTCCACACACTCACCTGGTCACAGACCAGTCCACTGTCCACACACTCATCAGGTCACAGACCAGTCCACTGTCCACACACTCACCTGGTCACACACAGTCACACACTGTCCACACACTCACCTGGTCACAGACCAGTCCACTGTCCACACACACACCTGGTCACACACAGTCACACACTGTCCACACACTCACCTGGTCACACACAGTCACACACTGTCCACACACTCACCTGGTCAGAGACATGTCCACTGTCCACACACAAAGCTGGTCACACACAGTCACACACTGTCCACACACTGACCTGGTCACAGACCAGTCCACTGTCCACACACTCACCTGGTCACAGACCAGTCCACTGTCCACACACACACCTGGTCACACACAGTCACACACTGTCCACACACTCACCTTGTCACAGACCAGTCCACTGTCCACACACTCACCTGGTCACACACAGTCACACACTGTCCACACACTCACCTTGTCACAGACCAGTCCACTGTCCACACACTCAAGCTGGTCACCTACATCACACACTGTCCACACACTCACCTGGTCACAGACCAGTCCACTGTCCACACACTCAACCTGGTCACAGACCAGTCCACTGTCCACACACTCAACGTGGTCACACACAAGTCCACTGTCCACACACTCAACCTGGTCACACACAGTCACACACTGTCCACACACTCACTTGGTCACAGACCAGTCCACTGTCCACACACTCAACCTGGTCACACACAGTCACACACTGTCCACACACTCAAGCTGGTCACACACAGTCACACACTGTCCACACACTCACCTGGTCACACACAGTCACACACTGTCCACACACTCACCTGGTCACACACCAGTCCACTGTCCACACACTCAAGCTGGTCACACACAGTCACACACTGGCCACACACTCACCTGGTGACACACAGACAAACACTGTCCACACACTCACCTGGTCACATACAGTCACACACTGTCCACACACTCACCTGTTCACAGACCAGTCCACTGTCCACACACTCAACCTGGTCACAGACCAGTCCACTGTCCACACACTCACCTGGTCACAGACAAGTCCACTGTCCACACACTCAAGCTGGTCACACACATTCACACACTGTCCACACACTCACCTGGTCACACACAGTCACACACTGTCTGCACACTCACCTGGTCTCACACCAGTCCACTGTCCACACACTCACCTGGTCACATACATCACACACTGTCCACACACTGACCTGGGCACAGAACATTCCACTGTCCGCACACTCAACCAGGTCACAGACCAGTCCACTGTCCACACACTCACCTGGTCACACACAGTATCACACTGTCCACACACTCACCTTGTCACAGACCAGTCCACTGTCTACACACTCAACCTGGTCACACACAGTCACACACTGTCCACACACTCACCTGGTCACAGACCAGTCCACTGTCCACACACTCACCTGGTCACACACAGTCACACACTGTCCACACACTCATCAGGTCACAGACCAGTCCACTGTCCACACACTCACCTGGTCAAAGACAAGCCCACTGTCCACAATCTCACCTGGTCACACACAGTCACACACTGTCCACACACTCACCTGGTCAGAGACATGTCCACTGTCCACACACAAAGCTGGTCACACACAGTCACACACTGTCCACACACTCACCTGGTCAGAGACATGTCCACTGTCCACACACTCACCTGGTCACACACAGTCACACACTGTCCACACACTGACCTGGTCACAGACCAGTCCACTGTCCACACACCCACCTGGTCACAGACCAGTCCACTGTCCACACACTCAACCTGGTCACAGACCAGTCCACTGTCCACACACACACCTGGTCACACACAGTCACACACTGTCCACACACTCACCTTGTCACAGACCAGTCCACTGTCCACACACTCACCTTGTCACAGACCAGTCCACTGTCCACACACTCACCTGGTCACAGACCAGTCCACTGTCCACACACTCAAGCTGGTAACACACAGTCACACACTGTCCACACACTCACCTGGTCACACACAGATACACATTGTTCACACACTCAACCTGGTCACAAACCAGTCCACTGCCACACACTCAAGCTGGTCACAGACCAGTCCACTGTTCACACACTCAACGTGGTCACACACAAGTCCACTGTCCACACACTCAACCTGGTCACAGACCAGTCCACTGTCCACACACTCAACCTGGTCACAGACCAGTCCACTGTTCACACACTCAACGTGGTCACACACAAGTCCACTGTCCACACACTCAACCTGGTCACACACAGTCACACACTGTCCACACACTCACTTGGTCACAGACCAGTCCACTGTCCACACACTCAAGCTGGTCACACACAGTCACACACTGTCCACACACTCACCTGGTCACATACAGTCACACACTGTCCACACACTCACCTGTTCACAGACCAGTCCACTGTCCACACACTCAACCTGGTCACAGAGCAGTCCACTGTCCACAAACACACCTGGTCACACACAGTCACACACTGTCCACACACTCACCTGGTCACAGACCAGTCCACTGTCCACACACTCAAGCTGGTCACACACAGTCACACACTGGCCACACACTCACCTGGTGACACACAGACAAACACTGTCCACACACTCACCTGGTCACATACAGTCACACACTGTCCACACACTCACCTGTTCACAGACCAGTCCACTGTCCACACACTCAACCTGGTCACAGAGCAGTCCACTGTCCACACACACACCTGGTCACACACAGTCACACACTGTCCACACACTCACCTGGTCAAAGACAAGCCCACTGTCAACAAACTCACCTGGTCACACACAGTCACACACTGTCCACACACTCACCTGGTCACAGACCAGTCCACTGTCCACACACACACCTGGTCACACACAGTCACACACTGTCCACACACTCACCTGGTCACACACAGTCACACACTGTCCACACACACACAACCTGGTCACAGACCAGTCCACTGTCCACACACAAACCTGGTCACACACAGTCACACACTGTCCACACACTCACTTGGTCACAGTCCAGTCCACTGTCCACACACTCAACCTGGTCACACACAGTCACACACTGTCCACACACTCACCTGGTCAGAGACATGTCCACTGTCCACACACAAAGCTGGTCACACACAGTCACACACTGTCCACACACTCACTTGGTCACACACAGTCACACACTGTCCACACACTGACCTGGTCACAGACCAGTCCACTGTCCACACACTCACCTGGTCACAGACCAGTCCACTGTCCACACACTCAACCTGGTCACACACAGTCACACACTGTCCACACACTCAAGCTGGTCACACACAGTCACACACTGTCCACACACTCACCTGGTCACACACAGTCACACACTGTCCACACACTCACCTGGTCACACACCAGTCCACTGTCCACACACTCAAGCTGGTCACACACAGTCACACACTGGCCACACACTCACCTGGTGACACACAGACAAACACTGTCCACACACTCACCTGGTCACATACAGTCACACACTGTCCACACACTCACCTGTTCACAGACCAGTCCACTGTCCACACACTCAACCTGGTCACAGACCAGTCCACTGTCCACACACTCACCTGGTCACAGACAAGTCCACTGTCCACACACTCAAGCTGGTCACACACATTCACACACTGTCCACACACTCACCTGGTCACACACAGTCACACACTGTCTGCACACTCACCTGGTCTCACACCAGTCCACTGTCCACACACTCACCTGGTCACATACATCACACACTGTCCACACACTGACCTGGGCACAGAACATTCCACTGTCCGCACACTCAACCAGGTCACAGACCAGTCCACTGTCCACACACTCACCTGGTCACACACAGTATCACACTGTCCACACACTCACCTTGTCACAGACCAGTCCACTGTCTACACACTCAACCTGGTCACACACAGTCACACACTGTCCACACACTCACCTGGTCACAGACCAGTCCACTGTCCACACACTCACCTGGTCACACACAGTCACACACTGTCCACACACTCATCAGGTCACAGACCAGTCCACTGTCCACACACTCACCTGGTCAAAGACAAGCCCACTGTCCACAATCTCACCTGGTCACACACAGTCACACACTGTCCACACACTCACCTGGTCAGAGACATGTCCACTGTCCACACACAAAGCTGGTCACACACAGTCACACACTGTCCACACACTCACCTGGTCAGAGACATGTCCACTGTCCACACACTCACCTGGTCACACACAGTCACACACTGTCCACACACTAACCTTGTCACAGACCAGTCCACTGTCCACACACACACCTGGTCACACACAGTCACACACTGTCCACACACTCACTTGGTCACACACAGTCACACACTGTCCACACACTGACCTGGTCACAGACCAGTCCACTGTCCACACACTGACCTGGTCACAGACCAGTCCACTGTCCACACACCCACCTGGTCACAGACCAGTCCACTGTCCACACACTCAACCTGGTCACAGACCAGTCCACTGTCCACACACACACCTGGTCACACACAGTCACACACTGTCCACACACTCACCTTGTCACAGACCAGTCCACTGTCCACACACTCACCTTGTCACAGACCAGTCCACTGTCCACACACTCACCTTGTCACAGACCAGTCCACTGTCTACACACTCACCTGGTCACAGACCAGTCCACTGTCCACACACTCAAGCTGGTAACACACAGTCACACACTGTCCACACACTCAACCTGGTCACAAACCAGTCCACTGCCACACACTCAAGCTGGTCACAGACCAGTCCACTGTTCACACACTCAACGTGGTCACACACAAGTCCACTGTCCACACACTCAACCTGGTCACAGACCAGTCCACTGTCCACACACTCAACCTGGTCACAGACCAGTCCACTGTTCACACACTCAACGTGGTCACACACAAGTCCACTGTCCACACACTCAACCTGGTCACACACAGTCACACACTGTCCACACACTCACTTGGTCACAGACCAGTCCACTGTCCACACACTCAAGCTGGTCACACACAGTCACACACTGTCCACACACTCACCTGGTCACATACAGTCACACACTGTCCACACACTCACCTGTTCACAGACCAGTCCACTGTCCACACACTCAACCTGGTCACAGAGCAGTCCACTGTCCACAAACACACCTGGTCACACACAGTCACACACTGTCCACACACTCACCTGGTCACAGACCAGTCCACTGTCCACACACTCAAGCTGGTCACACACAGTCACACACTGGCCACACACTCACCTGGTGACACACAGACAAACACTGTCCACACACTCACCTGGTCACATACAGTCACACACTGTCCACACACTCACCTGTTCACAGACCAGTCCACTGTCCACACACTCAACCTGGTCACAGAGCAGTCCACTGTCCACACACACACCTGGTCACACACAGTCACACACTGTCCACACACTCACCTGGTCAAAGACAAGCCCACTGTCAACAAACTCACCTGGTCACACACAGTCACACACTGTCCACACACTCACCTGGTCACAGACCAGTCCACTGTCCACACACACACCTGGTCACACACAGTCACACACTGTCCACACACTCACCTGGTCACACACAGTCACACACTGTCCACACACACACAACCTGGTCACAGACCAGTCCACTGTCCACACACAAACCTGGTCACACACAGTCACACACTGTCCACACACTCACTTGGTCACAGTCCAGTCCACTGTCCACACACTCAACCTGGTCACACACAGTCACACACTGTCCACACACTCACCTGGTCAGAGACATGTCCACTGTCCACACACAAAGCTGGTCACACACAGTCACACACTGTCCACACACTCACTTGGTCACACACAGTCACACACTGTCCACACACTGACCTGGTCACAGACCAGTCCACTGTCCACACACTCACCTGGTCACAGACCAGTCCACTGTCCACACACACACCTGGTCACACACAGTCACACACTGTCCACACACTCACCTTGTCACAGACCAGTCCACTGTCCACACACTCACCTGGTCACACACAGTCACACACTGTCCACACACTCACCTTGTCACAGACCAGTCCACTGTCCACACACTCACCTGGTCACACACAGTCACACACTGTCCACACACTGACCTGGTCACAGACCAGTCCACTGTCCACACACACACCTGGTCACACACAGTCACACACTGTCCACACACTGACCTGGTCACAGACCAGTCCACTGTCCACACACTCACCTGGTCACAGACCAGTCCACTGTCCACACACACACCTGGTCACACACAGTCACACACTGTCCACACACTCACCTTGTCACAGACCAGTCCACTGTCCACACACTCACCTGGTCACACACAGTCACACACTGTCCACACACTCACCTTGTCACAGACCAGTCCACTGTCCACACACTCACCTGGTCACACACAGTCACACACTGTCCACACACTCACCTTGTCACAGACCAGTCCACTGTCCACACACTCACCTGGTAACACACAGTCACACACTGGCCACACACTCACCTGGTCACACACAGATACACACTGTTCACACACTCAACCTGGTCACAAACCAGTCCACTGTCCACACACTCACCTGGTCACATACATCACACACTGTCCACACAGTGACCTGGTCACACACAGTCACACACTGTCCACACACTCACCTGGTCACATACAGTCACACACTGTCCACACACTCACCGGTTCACAGACCAGTCCACTGTCCACACACTCAACCTGGTCACAGAGCAGTCCACTGTCCACAAACACACCTGGTCACACACAGTCACACACTGTCCACACACTCACCTGGTCACAGACCAGTCCACTGTCCACACACTCACCTGGTCACACACAGTCACACACTGTCCACACACTGACCTGGTCACAGACCAGTCCACTGTCCACACACCCACCTGGTCACAGACCAGTCCACTGTCCACACACTCAACCTGGTCACAGACCAGTCCACTGTCCACACACACACCTGGTCACACACAGTCACACACTGTCCACACACTCACCTTGTCACAGACCAGTCCACTGTCCACACACTCACCTTGTCACAGACCAGTCCACTGTCCACACACTCACCTGGTCACAGACCAGTCCACTGTCCACACACTCAACCTGGTAACACACAGTCACACACTGTCCACACACTCACCTGGTCACACACAGATACACATTGTTCACACACTCAACCTGGTCACAAACCAGTCCACTGCCACACACTCAAGCTGGTCACAGACCAGTCCACTGTTCACACACTCAACGTGGTCACACACAAGTCCACTGTCCACACACTCAACCTGGTCACAGACCAGTCCACTGTCCACACACTCAACCTGGTCACAGACCAGTCCACTGTTCACACACTCAACGTGGTCACACACAAGTCCACTGTCCACACACTCAACCTGGTCACACACAGTCACACACTGTCCACACACTCACTTGGTCACAGACCAGTCCACTGTCCACACACTCAAGCTGGTCACACACAGTCACACACTGTCCACACACTCACCTGGTCACATACAGTCACACACTGTCCACACACTCACCTGTTCACAGACCAGTCCACTGTCCACACACTCAACCTGGTCACAGAGCAGTCCACTGTCCACAAACACACCTGGTCACACACAGTCACACACTGTCCACACACTCACCTGGTCACAGACCAGTCCACTGTCCACACACTCAAGCTGGTCACACACAGTCACACACTGGCCACACACTCACCTGGTGACACACAGACAAACACTGTCCACACACTCACCTGGTCACATACAGTCACACACTGTCCACACACTCACCTGTTCACAGACCAGTCCACTGTCCACACACTCAACCTGGTCACAGAGCAGTCCACTGTCCACACACACACCTGGTCACACACAGTCACACACTGTCCACACACTCACCTGGTCAAAGACAAGCCCACTGTCAACAAACTCACCTGGTCACACACAGTCACACACTGTCCACACACTCACCTGGTCACAGACCAGTCCACTGTCCACACACACACCTGGTCACACACAGTCACACACTGTCCACACACTCACCTGGTCACACACAGTCACACACTGTCCACACACACACAACCTGGTCACAGACCAGTCCACTGTCCACACACAAACCTGGTCACACACAGTCACACACTGTCCACACACTCACTTGGTCACAGTCCAGTCCACTGTCCACACACTCAACCTGGTCACACACAGTCACACACTGTCCACACACTCACCTGGTCAGAGACATGTCCACTGTCCACACACAAAGCTGGTCACACACAGTCACACACTGTCCACACACTCACTTGGTCACACACAGTCACACACTGTCCACACACTGACCTGGTCACAGACCAGTCCACTGTCCACACACTCACCTGGTCACAGACCAGTCCACTGTCCACACACTCAACCTGGTCACACACAGTCACACACTGTCCACACACTCAAGCTGGTCACACACAGTCACACACTGTCCACACACTCACCTGGTCACACACAGTCACACACTGTCCACACACTCACCTGGTCACACACCAGTCCACTGTCCACACACTCAAGCTGGTCACACACAGTCACACACTGGCCACACACTCACCTGGTGACACACAGACAAACACTGTCCACACACTCACCTGGTCACATACAGTCACACACTGTCCACACACTCACCTGTTCACAGACCAGTCCACTGTCCACACACTCAACCTGGTCACAGACCAGTCCACTGTCCACACACTCACCTGGTCACAGACAAGTCCACTGTCCACACACTCAAGCTGGTCACACACATTCACACACTGTCCACACACTCACCTGGTCACACACAGTCACACACTGTCTGCACACTCACCTGGTCTCACACCAGTCCACTGTCCACACACTCACCTGGTCACATACATCACACACTGTCCACACACTGACCTGGGCACAAAACATTCCACTGTCCGCACACTCAACCAGGTCACAGACCAGTCCACTGTCCACACACTCACCTGGTCACACACAGTATCACACTGTCCACACACTCACCTTGTCACAGACCAGTCCACTGTCTACACACTGACCTGGTCACAGACCAGTCCACTGTCCACACACCCACCTGGTCACAGACCAGTCCACTGTCCACACACTCAACCTGGTCACAGACCAGTCCACTGTCCACACACACACCTGGTCACACACAGTCACACACTGTCCACACACTCACCTGGTCACAGACCAGTCCACTGTCCACACACTCACCTGGTCACACACAGTCACACACTGTCCACACACTCATCAGGTCACAGACCAGTCCACTGTCCACACACTCACCTGGTCAAAGACAAGCCCACTGTCCACAATCTCACCTGGTCACACACAGTCACACACTGTCCACACACTCACCTGGTCAGAGACATGTCCACTGTCCACACACAAAGCTGGTCACACACAGTCACACACTGTCCACACACTCACCTGGTCAGAGACATGTCCACTGTCCACACACTCACCTGGTCACACACAGTCACACACTGTCCACACACTGACCTGGTCACAGACCAGTCCACTGTCCACACACCCACCTGGTCACAGACCAGTCCACTGTCCACACACTCAACCTGGTCACAGACCAGTCCACTGTCCACACACACACCTGGTCACACACAGTCACACACTGTCCACACACTCACCTTGTCACAGACCAGTCCACTGTCCACACACTCACCTTGTCACAGACCAGTCCACTGTCCACACACTCACCTGGTCACAGACCAGTCCACTGTCCACACACTCACCTGGTCACACACAGTCACACACTGTCCACACACTCACCTTGTCACAGACCAGTCCACTGTCCACACACTCACCTGGTAACACACAGTCACACACTGTCCACACACTCACCTGGTCACACACAGATACACATTGTTCACACACTCAACCTGGTCACAAACCAGTCCACTGCCACACACTCAAGCTGGTCACAGACCAGTCCACTGTTCACACACTCAACGTGGTCACACACAAGTCCACTGTCCACACACTCAACCTGGTCACAGACCAGTCCACTGTCCACACACTCAACCTGGTCACAGACCAGTCCACTGTTCACACACTCAACGTGGTCACACACAAGTCCACTGTCCACACACTCAACCTGGTCACACACAGTCACACACTGTCCACACACTCACTTGGTCACAGACCAGTCCACTGTCCACACACTCAAGCTGGTCACACACAGTCACACACTGTCCACACACTCACCTGGTCACATACAGTCACACACTGTCCACACACTCACCTGTTCACAGACCAGTCCACTGTCCACACACTCAACCTGGTCACAGAGCAGTCCACTGTCCACAAACACACCTGGTCACACACAGTCACACACTGTCCACACACTCACCTGGTCACAGACCAGTCCACTGTCCACACACTCAAGCTGGTCACACACAGTCACACACTGGCCACACACTCACCTGGTGACACACAGACAAACACTGTCCACACACTCACCTGGTCACATACAGTCACACACTGTCCACACACTCACCTGTTCACAGACCAGTCCACTGTCCACACACTCAACCTGGTCACAGAGCAGTCCACTGTCCACACACACACCTGGTCACACACAGTCACACACTGTCCACACACTCACCTGGTCAAAGACAAGCCCACTGTCAACAAACTCACCTGGTCACACACAGTCACACACTGTCCACACACTCACCTGGTCACAGACCAGTCCACTGTCCACACACACACCTGGTCACACACAGTCACACACTGTCCACACACTCACCTGGTCACACACAGTCACACACTGTCCACACACACACAACCTGGTCACAGACCAGTCCACTGTCCACACACAAACCTGGTCACACACAGTCACACACTGTCCACACACTCACTTGGTCACAGTCCAGTCCACTGTCCACACACTCAACCTGGTCACACACAGTCACACACTGTCCACACACTCACCTGGTCAGAGACATGTCCACTGTCCACACACAAAGCTGGTCACACACAGTCACACACTGTCCACACACTCACTTGGTCACACACAGTCACACACTGTCCACACACTGACCTGGTCACAGACCAGTCCACTGTCCACACACTCACCTGGTCACAGACCAGTCCACTGTCCACACACACACCTGGTCACACACAGTCACACACTGTCCACACACTCACCTTGTCACAGACCAGTCCACTGTCCACACACTCACCTGGTCACACACAGTCACACACTGTCCACACACTCACCTTGTCACAGACCAGTCCACTGTCCACACACTCACCTGGTCACACACAGTCACACACTGTCCACACACTGACCTGGTCACAGACCAGTCCACTGTCCACACACACACCTGGTCACACACAGTCACACACTGTCCACACACTGACCTGGTCACAGACCAGTCCACTGTCCACACACTCACCTGGTCACAGACCAGTCCACTGTCCACACACACACCTGGTCACACACAGTCACACACTGTCCACACACTCACCTTGTCACAGACCAGTCCACTGTCCACACACTCACCTGGTCACACACAGTCACACACTGTCCACACACTCACCTTGTCACAGACCAGTCCACTGTCCACACACTCACCTGGTCACACACAGTCACACACTGTCCACACACTCACCTTGTCACAGACCAGTCCACTGTCCACACACTCACCTGGTAACACACAGTCACACACTGGCCACACACTCACCTGGTCACACACAGATACACACTGTTCACACACTCAACCTGGTCACAAACCAGTCCACTGTCCACACACTCACCTGGTCACATACATCACACACTGTCCACACAGTGACCTGGTCACACACAGTCACACACTGTCCACACACTCACCTGGTCACATACAGTCACACACTGTCCACACACTCACCGGTTCACAGACCAGTCCACTGTCCACACACTCAACCTGGTCACAGAGCAGTCCACTGTCCACAAACACACCTGGTCACACACAGTCACACACTGTCCACACACTCACCTGGTCACAGACCAGTCCACTGTCCACACACTCAAGCTGGTCACACACAGTCACACACTGGCCACACACTCACCTGGTGACACACAGACAAACACTGTCCACACACTCACCTGGTCACATACAGTCACACACTGTCCACACACTCACCTGTTCACAGACCAGTCCACTGTCCACACACTCAACCTGGTCACAGACCAGTCCACTGTCCACACACTCAACCTGGTCACACACAGTCACACACTGTCCACACACTCACTTGGTCACAGACCAGTCCACTGTCCACACACTCAAGCTGGTCACACACAGTCACACACTGTCCACACACTCACCTGGTCACACACAGTCACACACTGTCCACACACTCACCTGGTCACACACCAGTCCACTGTCCACACACTCAAGCTGGTCACACACAGTCACACACTGGCCACACACTCACCTGGTGACACACAGACAAACACTGTCCACACACTCACCTGGTCACATTCAGTCACACACTGTCCACACACTCACCTGTTCACAGACCAGTCCACTGTCCACACACTCAACCTGGTCACAGACCAGTCCACTGTCCACACACTCACCTGGTCACAGACAAGTCCACTGTCCACACACTCAAACTGGTCACACACATTCACACACTGTCCACACACTCACCTGGTCACACACAGTCACACACTGTCTGCACACTCACCTGGTCTCACACCAGTCCACTGTCCACACACTCACCTGGTCACATACATCACACACTGTCCACACACTCATCAGGTCACAGACCAGTCCACTGTCCACACACTCACCTGGTCAAAGACAAGCCCACTGTCCACAATCTCACCTGGTCACACACAGTCACACACTGTCCACACACTCACCTGGTCAGAGACATGTCCACTGTCCACACACTCACCTGGTCACACACAGTCACACACTGTCCACACACTGACCTGGTCACAGACCAGTCCACTGTCCACACACCCACCTGGTCACAGACCAGTCCACTGTCCACACACTCAACCTGGTCACAGACCAGTCCACTGTCCACACACACACCTGGTCACACACAGTCACACACTGTCCACACACTCACCTTGTCACAGACCAGTCCACTGTCCACACACTCACCTTGTCACAGACCAGTCCACTGTCCACACACTCACCTGGTCACAGACCAGTCCACTGTCCACACACTCAAGCTGGTAACACACAGTCATACACTGGCCACACACTCACCTGGTCACACACAGAAACACATTGTTCACACACTCAACCTGGTCACAAACCAGTCCACTGCCACACACTCAAGCTGGTCACAGAGCAGTCCACTGTTCACACACTCAACGTGGTCACACACAAGTCCACTGTCCACACACTCAACCTGGTCACACACAGTCACACACTGTCCACACACTCACTTGGTCACAGACCAGTCCACTGTCCACACACTCAAGCTGGTCACACACAGTCACACACTGTCCACACACTCACCTGGTCACATACAGTCACACACTGTCCACACACTCACCTGTTCACAGACCAGTCCACTGTCCACACACTCAACCTGGTCACAGAGCAGTCCACTGTCCACAAACACACCTGGTCACACACAGTCACACACTGTCCACACACTCACCTGGTCACAGACCAGTCCACTGTCCACACACTCAAGCTGGTCACACACAGTCACACACTGGCCACACACTCACCTGGTGACACACAGACAAACACTGTCCACACACTCACCTGGTCACATACAGTCACACACTGTCCACACACTCACCTGTTCACAGACCAGTCCACTGTCCACACACTCAACCTGGTCACAGAGCAGTCCACTGTCCACACACTCACCTGGTCACAGACATTCACACACTGTCCACACACACACCTGGTCACACACAGTCACACACTGTCCACACACTCACCTGTTCACAGACCAGTCCACTGTCCACACACTCAACCTGGTCACAGAGCAGTCCACTGTCCACACACTCACCTGGTCACAGACATTCACACACTGTCCACACACACACCTGGTCACACACAGTCACACACTGTCCACACACTCACCTGTTCACAGACCAGTCCACTGTCCACACACTCAACCTGGTCACAGACCAGTCCACTGTCCACACACTCACCTGGTCACAGACAAGTCCACTGTCCACACACTCAAGCTGGTCACACACATTCACACACTGTCCACACACTCACCTGGTCACACACAGTCACACACTGTCTGCACACTCACCTGGTCTCACACCAGTCCACTGTCCACACACTGACCTGGGCACAGAACAGTCCACTGTCCGCACACTCAACCAGGTCACAGACCAGTCCACTGTCCACACACTCAACCTGGTCACAGACCAGTCCACTGTCCACACACACACCTGGTCACATACAGTCACACACTGTCCACACACTCACCTGGGCACAGAACAGTCCACTGTCCGCACACTCAACCTGGTCACACACAGTATCACACTGTCCACACACTCACCTTGTCACAGACCAGTCCACTGTCTACACACTCAACCTGGTCACACACAGTCACACACTGTCCACACACTCACCTGGTCACAGACCAGTCCACTGTCCACACACTCACCTGGTCACACACAGTCACACAATGTCCACACACTCATCAGGTCACAGACCAGTCCACTGTCCACACACTCACCTGGTCAAAGACAAGCCCACTGTCCACAAACTCACCTGGTCACACACAGTCACACACTGTCCACACACTCACCTGGTCACAGACCAGTCCACTGTCCACACACTCACCTGGTCACAGACAAGTCCACTGTCCACACACTCAAGATGGTCACACACAGTCACACACAGTCACACACTGTCCACACACTCACCTGTTCACAGACCAGTCCACTGTCCACACACTCACCTGGTCACAGACAAGTCCACTGTCCACACACACAAGCAGGTCACACACAGTCACACACTGTCCACACACTCACCTGGACACAGACAAGTCGACTGTCCACACACACACCTGGTCACACACAGTCACACACTGTCCACACACTCACCTGGACACAGACAAGTCGACTGTCCACACACACACCTGGTCACACACAGTCACACACTGTCCACACACTCACCTGGTCACAGACCAGTCCACTGTCCACACACTCAAGCTGGTCACACACAGTCACACACTGTCCACACACTCACCTGGTCACAGACAAGCCCACTGTCCACAAACTCACCTGGTCACACACAGTCACACACTGTCCACACACTCACCTGGACACAGACAAGTCGACTGTCCACACACACAGCTGGTCACACACAGTCACACACTGTCCACACACTCACCTGTTCACAGACCAGTCCACTGTCCACACACTCAACCTGGTCACAGACAAGTCCACTGTCCACACACTCACCTGGTCACAGACAAGTCCACTGTCCACACACTCAAGCTGGTCACACACATTCACACACTGTCCACACACTCACCTGGTCACACACAGTCACACACTGTCTGCACACTCACCTGGTCTCACACCAGCCAACTGTCCACACACTCACCTGGTCACATACATCACACACTGTCCACACACTGACCTGGGCACAGAACAGTCCACTGTCCGCACACTCAACCTGGTCACACACAGTATCACACTGTCCACACACTCACCTTGTCACAGACCAGTCCACTGTCTACACACTCAACCTGGTCACACACAGTCACACACTGTCCACACACTCACCTGGTCACAGACCAGTCCACTGTCCACACACTCACCTGGTCACACACAGTCACACACTGTCCACACACTCATCAGGTCACAGACCAGTCCACTGTCCACACACTCACCTGGTCAAAGACAAGCCCACTGTCCACAAACTCACCTGGTCACACACAGTCACACACTGTCCACACACTCACCTGGTCACAGACCAGTCCACTGTCCACACACTCACCTGGTCAAAGACAAGCCCACTGTCCACAAACTCACCTGGTCACACACAGTCACACACTGTCCACACACTCACCAGGTCAGACACAGTCACACACTGTCCACACACTCACCTGGTCACAGTCCAGTCCACTGTCCACACACACACCTGGTCACACACAGTCACACACTGTCCACACACTCACCTGGTCAGAGACATGTCCACTGTCCACACACAAAGCTGGTCACACACAGTCACACACTGTCCACACACTCACCTGGTCAGAGACATGTCCACTGTCCACACACTCACCAGGTCAGACACATTCACACACTGTCCACACACTGACCTGGTCACAGACCAGTCCACTGTCCACACACCCACCTGGTCACAGACCAGTCCACTGTCCACACACACACCTGGTCACACACAGTCACACACTGTCCACACACTCACCTGTTCACAGACCAGTCCACTGTCCACACACTCACCTTGTCACAGACCAGTCCACTGTCCACACACTCACCTGGTCACACACAGTCACACACTGTCCACACACTCACCTTGTCACAGACCAGTCCACTGTCCACACACTCACCTGGTCACAGACCAGTCCACTGTCCACACACTCAAGCTGGTAACACACAGTCACACACTGTCCACACACTCACCTGGTCACACACAGATACACACTGTTCACACACTCAACCTGGTCACAAACCAGTCCACTGTCCACACACTCAAGCTGGTCACATACATCACACACTGTCCACACAGTGACCTGGTCACACACAGTCACACACTGTCCACACACTCACCTGGTCACATACAGTCACACACTGTCCACACACTCACCTGTTCACAGACCAGTCCACTGTCCACACACTCAACCTGGTCACATACAGTCACACACTATCCACACACTCACCTGGTCACAGACCAGTCCACTGTCCACACACTCAACCTGGTCACAGAGCAGTCCACTGTCCACACACTCAACCTGGTCACACACAGTCACACACTGTCCACACACTCACCTGGTGACACACAGACAAACACTGTCCACACACTCACCTGGTCACATACAGTCACACACTGTCCACACACTCACCTGTTCACAGATCAGTCCACTGTCCACACACTCAACCTGGTCACAGAGCAGTCCACTGTCCACACACTCACCTGGTCACACACAGTCACACACTGTCCACACACTCACCTGGTCACAGACCAGTCAACTGTCCACACACTCACCTGGTCACAGAGCAGTCCACTGTCCACACACTCACCTGGTCACACACAGTCACACACTGTCCACACACTCACCTGGTCACACACAGTCACACACTGTCTGCACACTCACCTGGTCTCACACCAGTCCACTGTCCACACACTCACCTGGTCACATACATCACACACTGTCCACACACTGACCTGGGCACAGAACAGTCCACTGTCCGCACACTCAACCAGGTCACAGACCAGTCCACTGTCCACACACTCACCTGGTCACACACAGTATCACACTGTCCACACACTCACCTTGTCACAGACCAGTCCACTGTCTACACACTCAACCTGGTCACACACAGTCACACACTGTCCACACACTCACCTGGTCACTGACCAGTCCACTGTCCACACACTCAACCTGGTCACAGACCAGTCCACTGTCCACACACACACCTGGTCACACACAGTCACACACTGTCCACATACTCACCTGGTCACAGACTAGTACACTGTCCACACACTCAACCTGGTCACACAAAGTCACACACTGTTCACACACTCACTTGGTCACAGACCAGTCCACTGTCCACACACTCACCTGGTCACATACAGTCACACACTGTCCACACACTCACCTGGTCACAGACCAGTCCACTGTCCACACACTCACCTGGTCACACACAGTCACACACTGTCCACACACTCATCAGGTCACAGACCAGTCCACTGTCCACACACTCACCTGGTCAAAGACAAGCCCACTGTCCACAAACTCACCTGGTCACACACAGTCACACACTGTCCACACACTCACCTGGTCACAGACCAGTCCACTGTCCACACACTCACCTGGTCACACACAGTCACACACTGTCCACACACTCATCAGGTCACAGACCAGTCCACTGTCCACACACTCACCTGGTCAAAGACAAGCCCACTGTCCACAAACTCACCTGGTCACACACAGTCACACACTGTCCACACACTCACCTGGTCACAGACCAGTCCACTGTCCACACACTCACCTGGTCACACACAGTCACACACTGTCCACACACTCATCAGGTCACAGACCAGTCCACTGTCCACACACTCACCTGGTCAAAGACAAGCCCACTGTCCACAAACTCACCTGGTCACACACAGTCACACACTGTCCACACACTCACCTGGTCACAGACCAGTCCACTGTCCACACACTCAAGATGGTCACACACAGTCACACACAGTCACACACTGTCCACACACTCACCTGGTCACAGACCAGTCCACTGTCCACACACTCACCTGGTCACAGACAAGTCCACTGTCCACACACTCAAGCTGGTCACACACAGTCACACACTGTCCACACACTCACCTGGTCACAGACCAGTCCACTGTCCACACACTCAACCTGGTCACAGACCAGTTCACTGTCCACACACTCAAGCTGGTCACACACATTCACACACTGTCCACACACTCACCTGGTCACACACAGTCACACACTGTCTGCACACTCACCTGGTCTCACACCAGTCCACTGTCCACACACTCACCTGGTCACACACAGTCACACACTGTCCACACACTCACCTGGTCACACACAGTCACACACTGTCCACACACTAACCTGGTCACACACAGTCACACACTGTCCACACACTCACCTGGTCACATACAGTCACACACTATCCACACACTCACCTGGTCACAGACCAGTCCACTGTCCACACACTCAACCTGGTCACAGACTAGTCCACTGTCCACACACTCAACTGGTCACTGACCAGTCCACTGTCCACACACTCAACCTGGTGACAGACCAGTCCACTGTCCACACACACACCTGGTCACACACAGTCACACACTGTCCACACACTCAACCTGGTCACAGACCAGTCCACTGTCCACACACTCACCTGGTCACACACAGTCACACACTGTCCACACACTCACCTGGTCACACACAGTCACACACTGTCCACACACTCACCTGGTCACTGACCAGTCCACTGTCCACACACTCAACCTGGTCACAGACCAGTCCACTGTCCACACACACACCTGGTCACACACAGTCACACACTGTCCACACACTCACCTGGTCACTGACCAGTCCACTGTCCACACACTCAACCTGGTCACAGACCAGTCCACTGTCCACACACACACCTGGTCACACACAGTCACACACTGTCCACACACTCACCTGGTCACACAAAGTCACACACTGTTCACACACTCACTTGGTCACAGACCAGTCCACTGTCCACACACTCACCTGGTCACATACAGTCTCACACTGTCCACACACTCACCTGTCACAGACCAGTCCACGGTCCACACACACAACCTGGTCACAGACCATTCCACTGTCCACAAACTCAATCTGGTCACAGACCAGTCTACTGTCCACACACTGAACCTGGTCACACACAGTCACACACTGTCCACACACTCAACCTGGTCACAGAGCAGTCCACTATCCACACACACACTTGGTCACACACAGTCACACACTGTCCACACAGTCACCTGTTCACAGACCAGTCCACTGTCCACACACTCAACCTGGTCACAGACCAGTCCACTGTCCACACACTCACCTGGTCACAGACAAGTCCACTGTCCACACACTCAAGCTGGTCACACACATTCACACACTGTCCACACACTCACCTGGTCACACACAGTCACACACTGTCTGCACACTCACCTGGTCTCACACCAGTCCACTGTCCACACACTCACCTGGTCACATACATCACACACTGTCCACACACTGACCTGGTCACAGAACAGTCCACTGTCCGCACACTCAACCAGGTCACAGACCAGTCCACTGTCCACACACTCAACCTGGTCACACACAAGTCCACTGTCCACACACTCAACCTGTTCACACACAGTCAAACACTGGCCACGCACTCACTTGGTCACAGACCAGTCCACTGTCCACACACACACCTGGTCACACAAAGTAACACACTGTCCACACACTCACCTTGTCACAGACCAGTCCATTGTCTACACACTCAACCTGGTCACACACAGTCACACACTGTCCACACACTCACCTGGTCACAGACCAGTCCACTATCCACACACTCACCTGGTCACACACAGTCACACACTGTCCACACACTCATCTGGTCACAGACCAGTCCACTGTCCACACACTCACCTGGTCAAAGACAAGCCCACTGTCCACAAACTCACCTGGTCACACACAGTTACACACTGTCCACACACTCACCTGGTCACAGACCAGTCCACTGTCCACACACTCACCTACTCACAGACAAGTCCACTGTCCACACACTCAAGATGGTCACACACAGTCACACACTGTCCACACACTCACCTGGTCACAGACCAGTCCACTGTCCACACACTCACCTGGTCACAGACAAGTCCACTGTCCACACACTCACCTGGTCACACACAGTCACACACTGTCCACACACTCACCTGGTCACAGACCAGTCCACTGTCCACAAACTCACCTGGTCACACACAGTCACACACTGTCCACACACTCACCTGGTCACAGAGCACTCCATTGTCTACACACTCAACCTACTCACAGACAAGTCCACTGTCCACACACTCACCTGGTCACAGACAAGTCCACTGTCCACACACTCAAGCTGGTCACACACAGTCACACACTGTCCACACACTCACCTGGTCACAGACCAGTTCACTGTCCACAAACTCACCTGGTCACACACAGTCACACACAGTCCACACACTCACCTGGTCACAGAGCACTCCATTGTCCACACACTCACCTGGTCACACACAGTCACACACTGTCCACACACTCACCTGGACACAGACAAGTCGACTGTCCACACACACACCTGGTCACACACAGTCACACACTGTCCACACACTCACCTGTTCACAGACCAGTCCACTGTCCACACACTCAACCTGGTCACAGACAAGTCCACTGTCCACACACTCACCTGGTCACACACATTCACACACTGTCCACACACTCACCTGGTCACAGACAAGTCGACTGTCCACACACACACCTGGTCACACACAGTCACACACTGTCCACACACTCACCTGTTCACAGACCAGTCCACTGTCCACACACTCAACCTGGTCACAGACAAGTCCACTGTCCACACACTCACCTGGTCACAGACAAGTCCACTGTCCACACACTCAAGCTGGTCACACACATTCACACACTGTCCACACACTCACCTGGTCACACACAGTCACACACTGTCTGCACACTCACCTGGTCTCACACCAGTCCACTGTCCACACACTCACCTGGTCACATACATCACACACTGTCCACACACTGACCTGGTCACAGAACAGTCCACTGTCCGCACACTCAACCAGGTCACAGACCAGTCCACTGTCCACACACTCAACCTGGTCACACACAAGTCCACTGTCCACACACTCAACCTGTTCACACACAGTCAAACACTGGCCACGCACTCACTTGGTCACAGACCAGTCCACTGTCCACACACACACCTGGTCACACAAAGTAACACACTGTCCACACACTCACCTTGTCACAGACCAGTCCATTGTCTACACACTCAACCTGGTCACACACAGTCACACACTGTCCACACACTCACCTGGTCACAGACCAGTCCACTATCCACACACTCACCTGGTCACACACAGTCACACACTGTCCACACACTCATCTGGTCACAGACCAGTCCACTGTCCACACACTCACCTGGTCAAAGACAAGCCCACTGTCCACAAACTCACCTGGTCACACACAGTTACACACTGTCCACACACTCACCTGGTCACAGACCAGTCCACTGTCCACACACTCACCTACTCACAGACAAGTCCACTGTCCACACACTCAAGATGGTCACACACAGTCACACACTGTCCACACACTCACCTGGTCACAGACCAGTCCACTGTCCACACACTCACCTGGTCACAGACAAGTCCACTGTCCACACACTCACCTGGTCACACACAGTCACACACTGTCCACACACTCACCTGGTCACAGACCAGTCCACTGTCCACAAACTCACCTGGTCACACACAGTCACACACTGTCCACACACTCACCTGGTCACAGAGCACTCCATTGTCTACACACTCAACCTACTCACAGACAAGTCCACTGTCCACACACTCACCTGGTCACAGACAAGTCCACTGTCCACACACTCAAGCTGGTCACACACAGTCACACACTGTCCACACACTCACCTGGTCACAGACCAGTCCACTGTCCACAAACTCACCTGGTCACACACAGTCACACACTGTCCACACACTCACCTGGTCACAGACAAGTCCACTGTCCACACACTCAAGCTGGTCACACACAGTCACACACTGTCCACACACTCACCTGGTCACAGACAAGTCCACTGTCCACACACTCAAGCTGGTCACACACAGTCACACACTGTCCACACACTCACCTGGTCACAGACAAGTCCACTGTCCACACACTCAAGCTGGTCACACACAGTCACACACTGTCCACACACTCACCTGGTCACAGACCAGTCCACTGTCCACAAACTCACCTGGTCACACACAGTCACACACAGTCCACACACTCACCTGGTCACAGAGCACTCCATTGTCCACACACTCACCTGGTCACACACAGTCACACACTGTCCACACACTCACCTGGACACAGACAAGTCGACTGTCCACACACACACCTGGTCACACACAGTCACACACTGTCCACACACTCACCTGTTCACAGACCAGTCCACTGTCCACACACTCAACCTGGTCACAGACAAGTCCACTGTCCACACACTCACCTGGTCACAGACAAGTCCACTGTCCACACACTCAAGCTGGTCACACACATTCACACACTGTCCACACACTCACCTGGTCACACACAGTCACACACTGTCTGCACACTCACCTGGTCTCACACCAGTCCACTGTCCACACACTCACCTGGTCACATACATCACACACTGTCCACACACTGACCTGGGCACAGAACAGTCCACTGTCCGCACACTCAACCAGGTCACAGACCAGTCCACTGTCCACACACTCACCTGGTCACACACAGTATCACACTGTCCACACACTCACCTTGTCACAGACCAGTCCACTGTCTACACACTCAACCTGGTCACACACAGTCACACACTGTCCACACACTCACCTGGTCACAGACCAGTCCACTGTCCACACACTCACCTGGTCACACACAGTCACACACTGTCCACACACTCATCAGGTCACAGACCAGTCCACTGTCCACACACTCACCTGGTCAAAGACAAGCCCACTGTCCACAAACTCACCTGGTCACACACAGTCACACACTGTCCACACACTCACCTGGTCACAGACCAGTCCACTGTCCACACACTCACCTGGTCAAAGACAAGCCCACTGTCCACAAACTCACCTGGTCACACACAGTCACACACTGTCCACACACTCACCAGGTCAGACACAGTCACACACTGTCCACACACTCACCTGGTCACAGTCTAGTCCACTGTCCACACACACACCTGGTCACACACAGTCACACACTGTCCACACACTCACCTGGTCAGAGACATGTCCACTGTCCACACACAAAGCTGGTCACACACAGTCACACACTGTCCACACACTCACCTGGTCAGAGACATGTCCACTGTCCACACACTCACCAGGTCAGACACATTCACACACTGTCCACACACTGACCTGGTCACAGACCAGTCCACTGTCCACACACCCACCTGGTCACAGACCAGTCCACTGTCCACACACTCAACCTGGTCACAGACCAGTCCACTGTCCACACACACACCTGGTCACACACAGTCACACACTGTCCACACACTCACCTGTTCACAGACCAGTCCACTGTCCACACACTCACCTTGTCACAGACCAGTCCACTGTCCACACACTCACCTGGTCACACACAGTCACACACTGTCCACACACTCACCTTGTCACAGACCAGTCCACTGTCCACACACTCACCTGGTCACAGACCAGTCCACTGTCCACACACTCAAGCTGGTAACACACAGTCACACACTGTCCACACACTCACCTGGTCACACACAGATACACACTGTTCACACACTCAACCTGGTCACAAACCAGTCCACTGTCCACACACTCAAGCTGGTCACATACATCACACACTGTCCACACACTCACCTGGTCACATACAGTCACACACTGTCCACACACTCAACCTGGTCACAGAGCAGTCCACTGTCCACAAACACACCTGGTCACACACAGTCACACACTGTCCACACACTCACCTGGTCACAGACCAGTCCACTGTCCACACACTCAAGCTGGTCACACACAGTCACACACTGGCCACACACTCACCTGGTGACACACAGACAAACACTGTCCACACACTCACCTGGTCACATACAGTCACACACTGTCCACACACTCACCTGTTCACAGACCAGTCCACTGTCCACACACTCAACCTGGTCACAGAGCAGTCCACTGTCCACACACTCACCTGGTCACAGACAAGTCCACTGTCCACACACTCAAGCTGGTCACACACAGTCACACACTGTCTGCACACTCACCTGGTCTCACACCAGTCCACTGTCCACACACTCACCTGGTCACATACATCACACACTGTCCACACACTGACCTGGGCACAGAACAGTCCACTGTCCGCACACTCAACCAGGTCACAGACCAGTCCACTGTCCACACACTCACCTGGTCACACACAGTATCACACTGTCCACACACTCACCTTGTCACAGACCAGTCCACTGTCTACACACTCAACCTGGTCACACACAGTCACACACTGTCCACACACTCACCTGGTCACAGACCAGTCCACTGTCCACACACTCACCTGGTCACACACAGTCACACACTGTCCACACACTCATCAGGTCACAGACCAGTCCACTGTCCACACACTCACCTGGTCAAAGACAAGCCCACTGTCCACAAACTCACCTGGTCACACACAGTCACACACTGTCCACACACTCACCTGGTCACAGACCAGTCCACTGTCCACACACTCACCTGGTCACAGACCAGTCCACTGTCCACACACTCAACCTGGTCACAGACCAGTTCACTGTCCACACACTCAAGCTGGTCACACACATTCACACACTGTCCACACACTCACCTGGTCACACACAGTCACACACTGTCTGCACACTCACCTGGTCTCACACCAGTCCACTGTCCACACACTCACCTGGTCACACACAGTCACACACTGTCCACACACTCACCTGGTCACACACAGTCACACACTGTCCACACACTCAACTGGTCACTGACCAGTCCACTGTCCACACACTCAACCTGGTGACAGACCAGTCCACTGTCCACACACACACCTGGTCACACACAGTCACACACTGTCCACACACTCACCTGGTCACTGACCAGTCCACTGTCCACACACTCAACCTGGTCACAGACCAGTCCACTGTCCACACACTCACCTGGTCACACACAGTCACACACTGTCCACACACTCACCTGGTCACACACAGTCACACACTGTCCACACACTCACCTGGTCACTGACCAGTCCACTGTCCACACACTCAACCTGGTCACAGACCAGTCCACTGTCCACACACACACACCTGGTCACACACAGTCACACACTGTCCACACACTCACCTGGTCACTGACCAGTCCACTGTCCACACACTCAACCTGGTCACAGACCAGTCCACTGTCCACACACACACCTGGTCACACACAGTCACACACTGTCCACACACTCACCTGGTCACAGACTAGTACACTGTCCACACACTCAACCTGGTCACACAAAGTCACACACTGTTCACACACTCACTTGGTCACAGACCAGTCCACTGTCCACACACTCACCTGGTCACATACAGTCTCACACTGTCCACACACTCACCTGTCACAGACCAGTCCACGGTCCACACACACAACCTGGTCACAGACCATTCCACTGTCCACAAACTCAATCTGGTCACAGACCAGTCTACTGTCCACACACTGAACCTGGTCACACACAGTCACACACTGTCCACACACTCAACCTGGTCACAGAGCAGTCCACTATCCACACACACACTTGGTCACACACAGTCACACACTGTCCACACACTCACCTGTTCACAGACCAGTCCACTGTCCACACACTCAACCTGGTCACAGACCAGTCCACTGTCCACACACTCACCTGGTCACAGACAAGTCCACTGTCCACACACTCAAGCTGGTCACACACATTCACACACTGTCCACACACTCACCTGGTCACACACAGTCACACACTGTCTGCACACTCACCTGGTCTCACACCAGTCCACTGTCCACACACTCACCTGGTCACATACATCACACACTGTCCACACACTGACCTGGTCACAGAACAGTCCACTGTCCGCACACTCAACCAGGTCACAGACCAGTCCACTGTCCACACACTCAACCTGGTCACACACAAGTCCACTGTCCACACACTCAACCTGTTCACACACAGTCAAACACTGGCCACGCACTCACTTGGTCACAGACCAGTCCACTGTCCACACACACACCTGGTCACACAAAGTAACACACTGTCCACACACTCACCTTGTCACAGACCAGTCCATTGTCTACACACTCAACCTGGTCACACACAGTCACACACTGTCCACACACTCACCTGGTCACAGACCAGTCCACTGTCCACACACTCACCTGGTCACACACAGTCACACACTGTCCACACACTCATCTGGTCACAGACCAGTCCACTGTCCACACACTCACCTGGTCAAAGACAAGCCCACTGTCCACAAACTCACCTGGTCACACACAGTTACACACTGTCCACACACTCACCTGGTCACAGACCAGTCCACTGTCCACACACTCACCTACTCACAGACAAGTCCACTGTCCACACACTCAAGATGGTCACACACAGTCACACACTGTCCACACACTCACCTGGTCACAGACCAGTCCACTGTCCACACACTCACCTGGTCACAGACAAGTCCACTGTCCACACACTCACCTGGTCACACACAGTCACACACTGTCCACACACTCACCTGGTCACAGACCAGTCCACTGTCCACAAACTCACCTGGTCACACACAGTCACACACTGTCCACACACTCACCTGGTCACAGAGCACTCCATTGTCTACACACTCAACCTACTCACAGACAAGTCCACTGTCCACACACTCACCTGGTCACAGACAGTCACACACTGTCAACACACTCACCTGGTCACAGACAAGTCCACTGTCCACACACTCAAGCTGGTCACACACAGTCACACACTGTCCACACACTCACCTGGTCACAGACCAGTCCACTGTCCACAAACTCACCTGGTCACACACAGTCACACACAGTCCACACACTCACCTGGTCACAGAGCACTCCATTGTCCACACACTCACCTGGTCACACACAGTCACACACTGTCCACACACTCACCTGGACACAGACAAGTCGACTGTCCACACACACACCTGGTCACACACAGTCACACACTGTCCACACACTCACCTGTTCACAGACCAGTCCACTGTCCACACACTCAACCTGGTCACAGACAAGTCAACTGTCCACACACTCACCTGGTCACAGACAAGTCCACTGTCCACACACTCAAGCTGGTCACACACATTCACACACTGTCCACACACTCACCTGGTCACACACAGTCACACACTGTCTGCACACTCACCTGGTCTCACACCAGTCCACTGTCCACACACTCACCTGGTCACATACATCACACACTGTCCACACACTGACCTGGGCACAGAACAGTCCACTGTCCGCACACTCAACCAGGTCACAGACCAGTCCACTGTCCACACACTCACCTGGTCACACACAGTATCACACTGTCCACACACTCACCTTGTCACAGACCAGTCCACTGTCTACACACTCAACCTGGTCACACACAGTCACACACTGTCCACACACTCACCTGGTCACAGACCAGTCCACTGTCCACACACTCACCTGGTCACACACAGTCACACACTGTCCACACACTCATCAGGTCACAGACCAGTCCACTGTCCACACACTCACCTGGTCAAAGACAAGCCCACTGTCCACAAACTCACCTGGTCACACACAGTCACACACTGTCCACACACTCACCTGGTCACAGACCAGTCCACTGTCCACACACTCACCTGGTCAAAGACAAGCCCACTGTCCACAAACTCACCTGGTCACACACAGTCACACACTGTCCACACACTCACCAGGTCAGACACAGTCACACACTGTCCACACACTCACCTGGTCACAGTCCAGTCCACTGTCCACACACACACCTGGTCACACACAGTCACACACTGTCCACACACTCACCTGGTCAGAGACATGTCCACTGTCCACACACAAAGCTGGTCACACACAGTCACACACTGTCCACACACTCACCTGGTCAGAGACATGTCCACTGTCCACACACTCACCAGGTCAGACACATTCACACACTGTCCACACACTGACCTGGTCACAGACCAGTCCACTGTCCACACACCCACCTGGTCACAGACCAGTCCACTGTCCACACACTCAACCTGGTCACAGACCAGTCCACTGTCCACACACACACCTGGTCACACACAGTCACACACTGTCCACACACTCACCTGTTCACAGACCAGTCCACTGTCCACACACTCACCTTGTCACAGACCAGTCCACTGTCCACACACTCACCTGGTCACACACAGTCACACACTGTCCACACACTCACCTTGTCACAGACCAGTCCACTGTCCACACACTCACCTGGTCACAGACCAGTCCACTGTCCACACACTCAAGCTGGTCACACACAGTCACACACTGGCCACACACTCACCTGGTCACATACAGTCACACACTGTCCACACACTCACCTGTTCACAGACCAGTCCACTGTCCACACACTCAACCTGGTCACAGAGCAGTCCACTGTCCACACACTCAAGCTGGTCACACACAGTCACACACTGGCCACACACTCACCTGGTCACAGACCAGTCCACTGTCCACACACTCAAGCTGGTCACACACAGTCACACACTGGCCACACACTCACCTGGTGACACACAGACACACACTGTCCACACACTCACCTGGTCACATACAGTCACACACTGTCCACACACTCACCTGTTCACAGACCAGTCCACTGTCCACACACTCAACCTGGTCACAGAGCAGTCCACTGTCCACACACTCACCTGGTCACAGACAAGTCCACTGTCCACACACTCAAGCTGGTCACACACATTCACACACTGTCCACACACTCACCTGGTCACACACAGTCACACACTGTCTGCACACTCACCTGGTCTCACACCAGTCCACTGTCCACACACTCACCTGGTCACATACATCACACACTGTCCACACACTGACCTGGGCACAGAACAGTCCACTGTCCGCACACTCAACCAGGTCACAGACCAGTCCACTGTCCACACACTCACCTGGTCACACACAGTATCACACTGTCCACACACTCACCTTGTCACAGACCAGTCCACTGTCTACACACTCAACCTGGTCACACACAGTCACACACTGTCCACACACTCACCTGGTCACAGACCAGTCCACTGTCCACACACTCACCTGGTCACACACAGTCACACACTGTCCACACACTCATCAGGTCACAGACCAGTCCACTGTCCACACACTCACCTGGTCAAAGACAAGCCCACTGTCCACAAACTCACCTGGTCACACACAGTCACACACTGTCCACACACTCACCTGGTCACAGACCAGTCCACTGTCCACACACTCACCTGGTCACAGACAAGTCCACTGTCCACACACTCAAGATGGTCACACACAGTCACACACAGTCACACACTGTCCACACACTCACCTGGTCACAGACCAGTCCACTGTCCACACACTCACCTGGTCACAGACAAGTCCACTGTCCACACACTCAAGCTGGTCACACACAGTCACACACTGTCCACACACTCACCTGGTCACAGACCAGTCCACTGTCCACACACTCAACCTGGTCACAGACCAGTTCACTGTCCACACACTCAAGCTGGTCACACACATTCACACACTGTCCACACACTCACCTGGTCACACACAGTCACACACTGTCTGCACACTCACCTGGTCTCACACCAGTCCACTGTCCACACACTCACCTGGTCACACACAGTCACACACTGTCCACACACTCACCTGGTCACACACAGTCACACACTGTCCACACACTCAACTGGTCACTGACCAGTCCACTGTCCACACACTCAACCTGGTGACAGACCAGTCCACTGTCCACACACACACCTGGTCACACACAGTCACACACTGTCCACACACTCACCTGGTCACTGACCAGTCCACTGTCCACACACTCAACCTGGTCACAGACTAGTCCACTGTCCACACACTCACCTGGTCACACACAGTCACACACTGTCCACACACTCACCTGGTCACACACAGTCACACACTGTCCACACACTCACCTGGTCACTGACCAGTCCACTGTCCACACACTCAACCTGGTCACAGACCAGTCCACTGTCCACACACACACCTGGTCACACACAGTCACACACTGTCCACACACTCACCTGGTCACTGACCAGTCCACTGTCCACACACTCAACCTGGTCACAGACCAGTCCACTGTCCACACACACACCTGGTCACACACAGTCACACACTGTCCACACACTCACCTGGTCACAGACTAGTACACTGTCCACACACTCAACCTGGTCACACAAAGTCACACACTGTTCACACACTCACTTGGTCACAGACCAGTCCACTGTCCACACACTCACCTGGTCACATACAGTCTCACACTGTCCACACACTCACCTGTCACAGACCAGTCCACGGTCCACACACACAACCTGGTCACAGACCATTCCACTGTCCACAAACTCAATCTGGTCACAGACCAGTCTACTGTCCACACACTGAACCTGGTCACACACAGTCACACACTGTCCACACACTCAACCTGGTCACAGAGCAGTCCACTATCCACACACACACTTGGTCACACACAGTCACACGCTGTCCACACAGTCACCTGTTCACAGACCAGTCCACTGTCCACACACTCAACCTGGTCACAGACCAGTCCACTGTCCACACACTCAACCTGGTCACAGACCAGTCCACTGTCCACACACTCAACCTGGTCACAGACAAGTCCACTGTCCACACACTCAAGCTGGTCACACACATTCACACACTGTCCACACACTCACCTGGTCACACACAGTCACACACTGTCTGCACACTCACCTGGTCTCACACCAGTCCACTGTCCACACACTCACCTGGTCACATACATCACACACTGTCCACACACTGACCTGGTCACAGAACAGTCCACTGTCCGCACACTCAACCAGGTCACAGACCAGTCCACTGTCCACACACTCAACCTGGTCACACACAAGTCCACTGTCCACACACTCAACCTGTTCACACACAGTCAAACACTGGCCACGCATTCACTTGGTCACAGACCAGTCCACTGTCCACACACACACCTGGTCACACAAAGTAACACACTGTCCACACACTCACCTTGTCACAGACCAGTCCATTGTCTACACACTCAACCTGGTCACACACAGTCACACACTGTCCACACACTCACCTGGTCACAGACCAGTCCACTGTCCACACACTCACCTGGTCACACACAGTCACACACTGTCCACACACTCATCTGGTCACAGACCAGTCCACTGTCCACACACTCACCTGGTCACAGAGAAGTCCACTGTCCACACACTCAAGATGGTCACACACAGTCACACACTGTCCACACACTCACCTGGTCACACACAGTCACACACTTTCCACACACTCAACCTGGTCACACACTATCCACACACTCACCTGGTCTCACACAGTCACACACTTTCCACACACTCACCTGGTCACAGACCAGTCCACTGTCCACACACTCACCTGGTCTCACACAGTCACACACTGTTCACACACTCACCTGGTCAAACACCAGTCCACTGTCCACACACTCACCTGGTCACATACATTCACACACTGTCCACACACACACCTGGTCACACACCGTCCACACACTCACCTGGTCACAGACAAGTCCACTGTCCACACACTCAAGCTGGTAACACACAGTCACACACTGGCCACACACTCAGCTGGTCACACACAGATACACACTGTTCACACACTCAACCTGGTCACAAACCAGTCCACTGTCCACACACTCACCTGATCACACACAGTCACACACTGTCCACACACTCAAGCTGGTCACATACATCACACACTGTCCACACACTGACCTGGTCACAGACCAGTCCACTGTCCACACACTCAACGTGGTCACACACAAGTCCACTGTCCACACACTCAACCTGGTCACACACAGTCACACACTGTCCACACACTCACTTGGTCACACACAGTCACACACTGTCCACACACACACTTGGTCACAGACCAGTCCACTGTCCACACACTCAACCTGGTGACAGACCAGTCCACTGTCCACACACTCAAGCTGGTCACATACATCACACACTGTCCACACACTGACCTGGTCACAGAGCAGTCCACTGTCCACACACTCAACCTGGTCACACACAGTCACACACTGTCCACACACTCAACCTGGTCACACACAGTCACACACTGTCCACACACACACCTGGTCACACACAGTCACACACTGTCCACACACTCACCTGTTCACAGACCAGTCCACTGTCCACACACTCACCTGGTCACAGAACAGTCCACTGTCCGCACACTCTACCAGGTCACAGACCAGTCCACTGTCCACACACTCAACCTGTTCACACACAGTCAAACACTGCCCACGCACTCACTTGGTCACAGACCAGTCCACTGTCCACACACTCACCTGGTCACACACAGTAACACACTGTCCACACACTCACCTTGTCACAGACCAGTCCACTGTCTACACACTCAACCTGGTCACACACAGTCACACACTGTCCACACACTCACCTGGTCACAGACCAGTCCACTGTCCACACACTCACCTGGTCACACACAGTCACACACTGTCCACACACTCATCTGGTCACAGACCAGTCCACTGTCCACACACTCACCTGGTCAAAGACAAGCCCACTGTCCACAAACTCACCTGGTCACACACAGTCACACACTGTCCACACACTCACCTGGTCACAGACCAGTCCACTGTCCACACACTCACCTGGTCACAGACAAGTCCACTGTCCACACACTCAAGATGGTCACACACAGTCACACACAGTCACACACTGTCCACACACTCACCTGGTCACAGACCAGTCCACTGTCCACACACTCACCTGGTCACAGACAAGTCGACTGTCCACACACTCAAGCTGGTCACACACAGTCACACACTGTCCACACACTCACCTGGTCACACACAGTCACACACTTTCCACACACTCAACCTGGTCACACACTGTCCACACACTCACCTGGTCTCACACAGTCACACACGGTCCACACACTCACCTGGTCACAGACCAGTCCACTGTCCACACACTCAACCTGGTCACACACTGTCCACACACTCACCTGGTCTCACACAGTCACACACTTTCCACACACTCACCTGGTCACAGACCAGTCCACTGTCCACACACTCACCTGGTCTCACACAGTCACACACTGTTCACACACTTACCTGGTCAAACACCAGTCCACTGTCCACACACTCACCTGGTCACATACAGTCACACACTGTCCACACACACACCTGGTCACACACCGTCCACACACTCACCTGGTCACAGAGCACTCCATTGTCCACACACTCAACCTGGTCACAGACAAGTCCACTGTCCACACACTCAAGCTTGTCACACACAGTCACACACTGGCCACACACTCAGCTGGTCACACACAGATACAAACTGTTCACACACTCAACCTGGTCACAAACCACTCCACTGTCCACACACTCAAGCTGGTCACATACATCACACACTGTCCACACACTCAACCTGGTCACAGACCAGTCCACTGTCCACACACTCACCTGGTCACACACAGTAACACACTGTCCACACACTCACCTTGTCACAGACCAGTCCACTGTCTACACACTCAACCTGGTCACACACAGTCACACACTGTCCACACACTCACCTGGTCACAGACCAGTCCACTGTCCACACACTCACCTGGTCACACACAGTCACACACTGTCCACACACTCATCTGGTCACAGACCAGTCCACTGTCCACACACTCACCTGGTCACAGAGAAGTCCACTGTCCACACACTCAAGATGGTCACACACAGTCACACACTGTCCACACACTCACCTGGTCACACACAGTCACACACTTTCCACACACTCAACCTGGTCACACACTATCCACACACTCACCTGGTCTCACACAGTCACACACTTTCCACACACTCACCTGGTCACAGACCAGTCCACTGTCCACACACTCACCTGGTCTCACACAGTCACACACTGTTCACACACTCACCTGGTCAAACACCAGTCCACTGTCCACACACTCACCTGGTCACATACATTCACACACTGTCCACACACACACCTGGTCACACACCGTCCACACACTCACCTGGTCACAGAGCACTCCATTGTCCACACACTCAACCTGGTCACAGACAAGTCCACTGTCCACACACTCAACCTGGTCACAAACCAGTCCACTGTCCACACACTCACCTAGTCACACACAGTCACACACTGTCCACACACTCAAGCTGGTCACATACATCACACACTGTCCACACACTGACCTGGTCACAGACCAGTCCACTGTCCACACACTCAACCTGGTCACAGACCAGTCCACTGTCCACACACTCAACGTGGTCACACACAAGTCCACTGTCCACACACTCAACCTGGTCACACACAGTCACACACTGTCCACACACTCACTTGGTCACACACAGTCACACACTGTCCACACACACACTTGGTCACAGACCAGTCCACTGTCCACACACTCAACCTGGTCACAGTGCAGTCCACTATCCACACACACACCTGGTCACACACAGTCACACACTGTCCACACACTCACCTGTTCACAGACCAGTCCACTGTCCACACACTCACCTGGTCACATACATCAAACACTGTCCACACACTGACCTGGTCACAGAACAGTCCACTGTCCGCACACTCTACCAGGTCACAGACCAGTCCACTGTCCACACACTCAACCTGTTCACACACAGTCAAACACTGCCCACGCACTCACTTGGTCACAGACCAGTCCACTGTCCACACACTCACCTGGTCAGACACAGTAACACACTGTCCACACACTCACCTTGTCACAGACCAGTCCACTGTCTACACACTCAACCTGGTCACACACAGTCACACACTGTCCACACACTTACCTGGTCACAGACCAGTCCACTGTCCAAACACTCACCTGGTCACACACAGTCACACACTGTCCACACACTCATCTGGTCACAGACCAGTCCACTGTCCACACAGTCACCTGGTCAAAGACAAGCCCACTGTCCACAAACTCACCTGGTCACACACAGTCACACACTGTCCACACACTCACCTGGTCACAGACCAGTCCACTGTCCACACACTCACCTGGTCACAGACAAGTCCACTGTCCACACACTCAAGATGGTCACACACAGTCACACACAGTCACACACTGTCCACACACTCACCTGGTCACAGACCAGTCCACTGTCCACACACTCACCTGGTCACAGACAAGTCGACTGTCCACACACTCAAGCTGGTCACACACAGTCACACACTGTCCACACACTCACCTGGTCACACACAGTCACACACTTTCCACACACTCAACCTGGTCACACACTGTCCACACACTCACCTGGTCTCACACAGTCACACACGGTCCACACACTCACCTGGTCACAGACCAGTCCACTGTCCACACACTCACCTGGTCACACACAGTCACACACTTTCCACACACTCAACCTGGTCACACACTGTCCACACACTCACCTGGTCTCACACAGTCACACACGGTCCACACACTCACCTGGTCACAGACCAGTCCACTGTCCACACACTCAACCTGGTCACACACTGTCCACACACTCACCTGGTCTCACACAGTCACACACTTTCCACACACTCACCTGGTCACAGACCAGTCCACTGTCCACACACTCACCTGGTCTCACACAGTCACACACTGTTCACACACTTACCTGGTCAAACACCAGTCCACTGTCCACACACTCACCTGGTCACATACAGTCACACACTGTCCACACACACACCTGGTCACACACCGTCCACACACTCACCTGGTCACAGAGCACTCCATTGTCCACACACTCAACCTGGTCACAGACAAGTCCACTGTCCAGACACTCAAGCTTGTCACACACAGTCACACACTGGCCACACACTCAGCTGGTCACACACAGATACAAACTGTTCACACACTCAACCTGGTCACAAACCACTCCACTGTCCACACACTCAAGCTGGTCACATACATCACACACTGTCCACACACTCAACCTGGTCACAGACCAGTCCACTGTCCACACACTCACCTGGTCACACACAGTAACACACTGTCCACACACTCACCTTGTCACAGACCAGTCCACTGTCTACACACTCAACCTGGTCACACACAGTCACACACTGTCCACACACTCACCTGGTCACAGACCAGTCCACTGTCCACACACTCACCTGGTCACACACAGTCACACACTGTCCACACACTCATCTGGTCACAGACCAGTCCACTGTCCACACACTCACCTGGTCACAGAGAAGTCCACTGTCCACACACTCAAGATGGTCACACACAGTCACACACTGTCCACACACTCACCTGGTCACACACAGTCACACACTTTCCACACACTCAACCTGGTCACACACTATCCACACACTCACCTGGTCTCACACAGTCACACACTTTCCACACACTCACCTGGTCACAGACCAGTCCACTGTCCACACACTCACCTGGTCTCACACAGTCACACACTGTTCACACACTCACCTGGTCAAACACCAGTCCACTGTCCACACACTCACCTGGTCACATACATTCACACACTGTCCACACACACACCTGGTCACACACCGTCCACACACTCACCTGGTCACAGAGCACTCCATTGTCCACACACTCAACCTGGTCACAGACAAGTCCACTGTCCACACACTCAACCTGGTCACAAACCAGTCCACTGTCCACACACTCACCTGATCACACACAGTCACACACTGTCCACACACTCAAGCTGGTCACATACATCACACACTGTCCACACACTGACCTGGTCACAGACCAGTCCACTGTCCACACACTCAACCTGGTCACAGACCAGTCCACTGTCCACACACTCAACGTGGTCACACACAAGTCCACTGTCCACACACTCAACCTGGTCACACACAGTCACACACTGTCCACACACTCACTTGGTCACACACAGTCACACACTGTCCACACACACACTTGGTCACAGACCAGTCCACTGTCCACACACTCAACCTGGTCACAGTGCAGTCCACTATCCACACACACACCTGGTCACACACAGTCACACACTGTCCACACACTCACCTGTTCACAGACCAGTCCACTGTCCACACACTCACCTGGTCACATACATCAAACACTGTCCACACACTGACCTGGTCACAGAACAGTCCACTGTCCGCACACTCTACCAGGTCACAGACCAGTCCACTGTCCACACACTCAACCTGTTCACACACAGTCAAACACTGCCCACGCACTCACTTGGTCACAGACCAGTCCACTGTCCACACACTCACCTGGTCAGACACAGTAACACACTGTCCACACACTCACCTTGTCACAGACCAGTCCACTGTCTACACACTCAACCTGGTCACACACAGTCACACACTGTCCACACACTCACCTGGTCACAGACCAGTCCACTGTCCACACACTCACCTGGTCACACACAGTCACACACTGTCCACACACTCATCTGGTCACAGACCAGTCCACTGTCCACACACTCACCTGGTCACAGACCAGTCCACTGTCCACACAGTCACCTGGTCAAAGACAAGCCCACTGTCCACAAACTCACCTGGTCACACACAGTCACACACTGTCCACACACTCACCTGGTCACAGACCAGTCCACTGTCCACACACTCACCTGGTCACAGACAAGTCCACTGTCCACACACTCAAGATGGTCACACACAGTCACACACAGTCACACACTGTCCACACACTCACCTGGTCACAGACCAGTCCACTGTCCACACACTCACCTGGTCACAGACAAGTCGACTGTCCACACACTCAAGCTGGTCACACACAGTCACACACTGTCCACACACTCACCTGGTCACACACAGTCACACACTTTCCACACACTCAACCTGGTCACACACTGTCCACACACTCACCTGGTCTCACACAGTCACACACGGTCCACACACTCACCTGGTCACAGACCAGTCCACTGTCCACACACTCAACCTGGTCACACACTGTCCACACACTCACCTGGTCTCACACAGTCACACACTTTCCACACACTCACCTGGTCACAGACCAGTCCACTGTCCACACACTCACCTGGTCTCACACAGTCACACACTGTTCACACACTTACCTGGTCAAACACCAGTCCACTGTCCACACACTCACCTGGTCACATACAGTCACACACTGTCCACACACACACCTGGTCACACACCGTCCACACACTCACCTGGTCACAGAGCACTCCATTGTCCACACACTCAACCTGGTCACAGACAAGTCCACTGTCCACACACTCAAGCTGGTAACACACTGTCACACACTGGCCACACACTCAGCTGGTCACACACAGATACAAACTGTTCACACACTCAACCTGGTCACAAACCACTCCACTGTCCACACACTCAAGCTGGTCACATACATCACACACAGTCCACACACTCAACCTGGTCACAGACCAGTCCACTGTCCACACACTCAACCTGGTCACAGACCAGTCCACTGTCCACACACTCAACGTGGTCACACACAAGTCCACTGTCCACACACTCAACCTGGTCACACACAGTCACACACTGTCCACACACTCACTTGGTCACAGACCAGTCCACTTTCCACACACTCACCTGGTCACACACAGTCACACACTGTCCACACACTCATCTTGTCACAGACCTGTCCACTGTCTACACACTCAACCTGGTCACACACAGTCACACACTGTCCACACACTCACCTGGTCACAGACCAGTCCACTGTCCACACACTCACCTGGTCACACACAGTCACACACTGTCCACACACTCACCTGGTCACAGACCAGTCCACTGTCCACACACTCACCTGGTCACAGACAAGTCCACTGTCCACACACTCAAGCTGGTCACACACAGTCCACTGTCCACACACTCACCTGGTCACAGACCAGTCCACTGTCCACACACTCACCTGGTCACAGACCAGTCCACTGTCCACACACTCACCTGGTCACACACAGTCCACTGTCCACACACTCACCTGGTCACACACAGTCCACTGTCCACACACTCAAGCTGGTCACACACAGTCCACTGTCCACACACTCACCTGGTCACACACAGTCCACTGTCCACACACTCACCTGGTCACAGACCAGTCCACTGTCCACACACTCACCAGGTCAGACACAGTCACACACTCTCCACACACTCACCTGGTCACACACAGTCACACACTGTCCACACACTCAGGCTGGTCACACAGTCAAACACTGTCCACACACTCAACCTGGTCACACACAGTCACACAATGTCCACACACTCACCTGGTCACAGACCAGTCCACTGTCCACACACTCACCTGGTCACACACAGTCACACAATGTCCACACACTCACCTGGTCACAGACCAGTCCACTGTCCACACTCACCTGGTAACAGACAAGTCCACTGTCCACACACTCAAGCTGGTCACACACATTCACACACAGTCCACACACTCACCTGGTCACAGACAAGTCCACTGTCCACACACTCACCTGGTCACAGACAAGTCAACTGTCCACACACTCACCTGGTCACACACAGTCACACACTGTCCACACTCTCAACTGGACACAAACCAGTCCACTGTCCACACACTCACCTGGTCACATACATCACACACTGTCCACACACTGACCTGGTCACAGAACAGTCCACTGTCCACACACTCAAGCTGGTCACAGACCAGTCCACTGTCCACACACTCAACCTGGTCACACACAAGTCCACTGTCCACACACTCAACCTGGTCACATCACAGTCACAGACTGTCCACACACTCACTTGGTCACAGACCAGTCCACTGTCCACACACTCACCTGGTCACACACAGTCACACAATGTCCACACACTCACCTTGTCACAGACCAGTCCACTGTCCACACACTCAACCTGGTCACATCACAGTCACACACTGTCCACACACTCAGTTGGTCACAGACCAGTCCACTGTCCACACACACACCTGGTCACACACAATCACACACTGTCCACACACTCACATGGTCACAGACATGTCCACTGTCCACACACTCACCTGGTCAAAGAACAGTCCACTATCCACACACTCAACCTGGTCACACACAGTCACACACTGTCCACACACTCACCTGGTCACACACATTCACACACTGTCCACACACACACCTGGTCACACACAGTCACACACTGTCCACACACTCACATGGTCACAGACATGTCCACTGTCCACACACTCACCTGGTCAAACACCAGTCCACTGACCACACACTCACCTGGTCACATACAGTCACACACTGTCCACACACTCACCTGGTCACACACAGTCACACACTGTCCACACACTCACCTGGTCACACACAGTCACACACTGTCCACACACTCACCTGGTCAGAGACCAGTCCACTGTCCACACACTCAATCTGGTCACACACAGTCACACACTGGCCATACACTCACCTGTTCACACACAAATACACACTGTTCACACACTCACCTGGTCACACACTGTCAACACACTCAACCTGTTCACAAACCAGTCCACTGTCCACACACTCACCTGGTCACATACATCACACACTGTCCACACACTGACCTGGTCACAGAACAGTCCACTGTCCACACACTCAAGCTGGTCACAGACCAGTCCACTGTCCACACACTCAACCTGGTCACACACAAGTCCACTGTCCACACACTCAACCTGGTCACATCACAGTCACAGACTGTCCACACACTCACTTGGTCACAGACCAGTCCACTGTCCACACACTCACCTGGTCACACACAGTCACACAATGTCCACACACTCACCTTGTCACAGACCAGTCCACTGTCTACACACTCAACCTGGTCACACACAGTCACACACTGTCCACACACTCACCTGGTCACAGACCAGTCAACTGTCCACACACTCACCTGGTCACACACAGTCACACACTGTCCACACACTCATCTGGTCACAGACCAGTCCACTGTCCACACACTCACCTGGTCACAGACCAGTCCACTGTCCACACACTCACCTGGTCACAGACAAGTCCACTGTCCACACACTCAAGCTGGTCACACACAGTCCACTGTCCACACACTCACCTGGTCACAGACCAGTCCACTGTCCACACACTCACCTGGTCACAGACCAGTCCACTGTCCACACACTCACCTGGTCACACACAGTCCACTGTCCACACACTCACCTGGTCACACACTGTCAACACACTCAACCTGTTCACAAACCAGTCCACTGTCCACACACTCACCTGGTCACATACATCACACACTGTCCACACACTGACCTGGTCACAGAACAGTCCACTGTCCACACACTCAAGCTGGTCACAGACCAGTCCACTGTCCACACACTCACCTGGTCACAGACAAGTCAACTGTCCACACACTCACCTGGTCACACACAGTCACACACTGTCCACACTCTCAACTGGACACAAACCAGTCCACTGTCCACACACTCACCTGGTCACATACATCACACACTGTCCACACACTGACCTGGTCACAGAACAGTCCACTGTCCACACACTCAAGCTGGTCACAGACCAGTCCACTGTCCACACACTCAACCTGGTCACACACAAGTCCACTGTCCACACACTCAACCTGGTCACATCACAGTCACAGACTGTCCACACACTCACTTGGTCACAGACCAGTCCACTGTCCACACACTCACCTGGTCACACACAGTCACACAATGTCCACACACTCACCTTGTCACAGACCAGTCCACTGTCCACACACTCAACCTGGTCACATCACAGTCACACACTGTCCACACACTCAGTTGGTCACAGACCAGTCCACTGTCCACACACACACCTGGTCACACACAATCACACAATGTCCACACACTCACATGGTCACAGACATGTCCACTGTCCACACACTCACCTGGTCAAAGAACAGTCCACTATCCACACACTCAACCTGGTCACACACAGTCACACACTGTCCACACACTCACCTGGTCACACACATTCACACACTGTCCACACACACAGCTGGTCACACACAGTCACACACTGTCCACACACTCACATGGTCACAGACATGTCCACTGTCCACACACTCACCTGGTCAAACACCAGTCCACTGACCACACACTCACCTGGTCACATACAGTCACACACTGTCCACACACTCACCTGGTCACACACAGTCACACACTGTCCACACACTCACCTGGTCACACACAGTCACACACTGTCCACACACTCACCTGGTCAGAGACCAGTCCACTGTCCACACACTCAATCTGGTCACACACAGTCACACACTGGCCATACACTCACCTGTTCACACACAAATACACACTGTTCACACACTCACCTGGTCACACACTGTCAACACACTCAACCTGTTCACAAACCAGTCCACTGTCCACACACTCACCTGGTCACATACATCACACACTGTCCACACACTGACCTGGTCACAGAACAGTCCACTGTCCACACACTCAAGCTGGTCACAGACCAGTCCACTGTCCACACACTCAACCTGGTCACACACAAGTCCACTGTCCACACACTCAACCTGGTCACATCACAGTCACAGACTGTCCACACACTCACTTGGTCACAGACCAGTCCACTGTCCACACACTCACCTGGTCACACACAGTCACACAATGTCCACACACTCACCTTGTCACAGACCAGTCCACTGTCTACACACTCAACCTGGTCACACACAGTCACACACTGTCCACACACTCACCTGGTCACAGACCAGTCAACTGTCCACACACTCACCTGGTCACACACAGTCACACACTGTCCACACACTCATCTGGTCACAGACCAGTCCACTGTCCACACACTCACCTGGTCACAGACAAGCCCACTGTCCACAAACTCACCTGGTCACACACAGTCACACACTGTCCACACACTCACCTGGTCACAGACCAGTCCACTGTCCTCACACTCACCTGGTCACAGACAAGTCCACTGTCCACACACTCAAGCTGGTCACACACAGTCACACACTGTCCACACATTCACCTGGTCACAGACCAGTCCACTGTCCACACACTCAACCTGGTCACACACAGTCACACACTGTCCACACACTCAAGCTGGTCACAGACAAGTCCACTGTCCACACACTCACCTGGTCACAGACAAGTCCACTGTCCACACACTCAAGCTGGTCACACACAGTCACACACTGTCCACACACTCACTTGGTCACCAACCAGTCCACTGTCCACAGACACAACCTGGTCACAGACCAGTCCACTGTCCACACACACACCTGGTCACACACAGTCACACACTGTCCACACACTCACATGGTCACAGACATGTCCACTGTCCACACACTCAACTGGTCAAAGAACAGTCCACTGTCCACACACTCAACCTGGTCACACACATTCACACACTGTCCACACACTGACCTGGTCACACACATTCACACACTGTCCGCACACTCACCTGGTCTCACACAGTCACACACTGTCCACACACTCACCTGGTCACAGAGCACTCCATTGTCCACACACTCAACCTGGTCACAGACAAGTCCACTGTCCAGACACTCAAGCTTGTCACACACAGTCACACACTGGCCACACACTCAGCTGGTCACACACAGATACAAACTGTTCACACACTCAACCTGGTCACAAACCACTCCACTGTCCACACACTCAAGCTGGTCACATACATCACACACTGTCCACACACTCAACCTGGTCACAGACCAGTCCACTGTCCACACACTCACCTGGTCACACACAGTAACACACTGTCCACACACTCACCTTGTCACAGACCAGTCCACTGTCTACACACTCAACCTGGTCACACACAGTCACACACTGTCCACACACTCACCTGGTCACAGACCAGTCCACTGTCCACACACTCACCTGGTCACACACAGTCACACACTGTCCACACACTCATCTGGTCACAGACCAGTCCACTGTCCACACACTCACCTGGTCACAGAGAAGTCCACTGTCCACACACTCAAGATGGTCACACACAGTCACACACTGTCCACACACTCACCTGGTCACACACAGTCACACACTTTCCACACACTCAACCTGGTCACACACTATCCACACACTCACCTGGTCTCACACAGTCACACACTTTCCACACACTCACCTGGTCACAGACCAGTCCACTGTCCACACACTCACCTGGTCTCACACAGTCACACACTGTTCACACACTCACCTGGTCAAACACCAGTCCACTGTCCACACACTCACCTGGTCACATACATTCACACACTGTCCACACACACACCTGGTCACACACCGTCCACACACTCACCTGGTCACAGAGCACTCCATTGTCCACACACTCAACCTGGTCACAGACAAGTCCACTGTCCACACACTCAACCTGGTCACAAACCAGTCCACTGTCCACACACTCACCTGATCACACACAGTCACACACTGTCCACACACTCAAGCTGGTCACATACATCACACACTGTCCACACACTGACCTGGTCACAGACCAGTCCACTGTCCACACACTCAACCTGGTCACAGACCAGTCCACTGTCCACACACTCAACGTGGTCACACACAAGTCCACTGTCCACACACTCAACCTGGTCACACACAGTCACACACTGTCCACACACTCACTTGGTCACACACAGTCACACACTGTCCACACACACACTTGGTCACAGACCAGTCCACTGTCCACACACTCAACCTGGTCACAGTGCAGTCCACTATCCACACACACACCTGGTCACACACAGTCACACACTGTCCACACACTCACCTGTTCACAGACCAGTCCACTGTCCACACACTCACCTGGTCACATACATCAAACACTGTCCACACACTGACCTGGTCACAGAACAGTCCACTGTCCGCACACTCTACCAGGTCACAGACCAGTCCACTGTCCACACACTCAACCTGTTCACACACAGTCAAACACTGCCCACGCACTCACTTGGTCACAGACCAGTCCACTGTCCACACACTCACCTGGTCAGACACAGTAACACACTGTCCACACACTCACCTTGTCACAGACCAGTCCACTGTCTACACACTCAACCTGGTCACACACAGTCACACACTGTCCACACACTCACCTGGTCACAGACCAGTCCACTGTCCACACACTCACCTGGTCACACACAGTCACACACTGTCCACACACTCATCTGGTCACAGACCAGTCCACTGTCCACACACTCACCTGGTCACAGACCAGTCCACTGTCCACACAGTCACCTGGTCAAAGACAAGCCCACTGTCCACAAACTCACCTGGTCACACACAGTCACACACTGTCCACACACTCACCTGGTCACAGACCAGTCCACTGTCCACACACTCACCTGGTCACAGACAAGTCCACTGTCCACACACTCAAGATGGTCACACACAGTCACACACAGTCACACACTGTCCACACACTCACCTGGTCACAGACCAGTCCACTGTCCACACACTCACCTGGTCACAGACAAGTCGACTGTCCACACACTCAAGCTGGTCACACACAGTCACACACTGTCCACACACTCACCTGGTCACACACAGTCACACACTTTCCACACACTCAACCTGGTCACACACTGTCCACACACTCACCTGGTCTCACACAGTCACACACGGTCCACACACTCACCTGGTCACAGACCAGTCCACTGTCCACACACTCAACCTGGTCACACACTGTCCACACACTCACCTGGTCTCACACAGTCACACACTTTCCACACACTCACCTGGTCACAGACCAGTCCACTGTCCACACACTCACCTGGTCTCACACAGTCACACACTGTTCACACACTTACCTGGTCAAACACCAGTCCACTGTCCACACACTCACCTGGTCACATACAGTCACACACTGTCCACACACACACCTGGTCACACACCGTCCACACACTCACCTGGTCACAGAGCACTCCATTGTCCACACACTCAAGCTGGTCACACACTGTCACACACTGGCCACACACTCAGCTGGTCACACACAGATACAAACTGTTCACACACTCAACCTGGTCACAAACCACTCCACTGTCCACACACTCAAGCTGGTCACATACATCACACACAGTCCACACACTCAACCTGGTCACAGACCAGTCCACTGTCCACACACTCAACCTGGTCACAGACCAGTCCACTGTCCACACACTCAACGTGGTCACACACAAGTCCACTGTCCACACACTCAACCTGGTCACACACAGTCACACACTGTCCACACACTCACTTGGTCACAGACCAGTCCACTTTCCACACACTCACCTGGTCACACACAGTCACACACTGTCCACACACTCATCTTGTCACAGACCTGTCCACTGTCTACACACTCAACCTGGTCACACACAGTCACACACTGTCCACACACTCACCTGGTCACAGACCAGTCCACTGTCCACACACTCACCTGGTCACACACAGTCACACACTGTCCACACACTCACCTGGTCACAGACCAGTCCACTGTCCACACACTCACCTGGTCACAGACAAGTCCACTGTCCACACACTCAAGCTGGTCACACACAGTCACACACTGTCCACACACTCACTTGGTCACAGACCAGTCCACTGTCCACACACTCACCTGGTCACAGACCAGTCCACTGTCCACACACTCACCTGGTCACAGACCAGTCCACTGTCCACACACTCACCTGGTCACAGACCAGTCCACTGTCCACACACTCACCTGGTCACACACAGTCCACTGTCCACACACTCACCTGGTCACACACAGTCCACTGTCCACACACTCAAGCTGGTCACACACAGTCCACTGTCCACACACTCACCTGGTCACACACAGTCCACTGTCCACACACTCACCTGGTCACAGACCAGTCCACTGTCCACACACTCACCAGGTCAGACACAGTCACACACTCTCCACACACTCACCTGGTCACACACAGTCACACACTGTCCACACACTCAGGCTGGTCACACAGTCAAACACTGTCCACACACTCAACCTGGTCACACACAGTCACACAATGTCCACACACTCACCTGGTCACAGACCAGTCCACTGTCCACACACTCACCTGGTCACACACAGTCACACAATGTCCACACACTCACCTGGTCACAGACCAGTCCACTGTCCACACTCACCTGGTAACAGACAAGTCCACTGTCCACACACTCAAGCTGGTCACACACATTCACACACAGTCCACACACTCACCTGGTCACAGACAAGTCCACTGTCCACACACTCACCTGGTCACAGACAAGTCAACTGTCCACACACTCACCTGGTCACACACAGTCACACACTGTCCACACTCTCAACTGGACACAAACCAGTCCACTGTCCACACACTCACCTGGTCACATACATCACACACTGTCCACACACTGACCTGGTCACAGAACAGTCCACTGTCCACACACTCAAGCTGGTCACAGACCAGTCCACTGTCCACACACTCAACCTGGTCACACACAAGTCCACTGTCCACACACTCAACCTGGTCACATCACAGTCACAGACTGTCCACACACTCACTTGGTCACAGACCAGTCCACTGTCCACACACTCACCTGGTCACACACAGTCACACAATGTCCACACACTCACCTTGTCACAGACCAGTCCACTGTCCACACACTCAACCTGGTCACATCACAGTCACACACTGTCCACACACTCAGTTGGTCACAGACCAGTCCACTGTCCACACACACACCTGGTCACACACAATCACACACTGTCCACACACTCACATGGTCACAGACATGTCCACTGTCCACACACTCACCTGGTCAAAGAACAGTCCACTATCCACACACTCAACCTGGTCACACACAGTCACACACTGTCCACACACTCACCTGGTCACACACATTCACACACTGTCCACACACACACCTGGTCACACACAGTCACACACTGTCCACACACTCACATGGTCACAGACATGTCCACTGTCCACACACTCACCTGGTCAAACACCAGTCCACTGACCACACACTCACCTGGTCACATACAGTCACACACTGTCCACACACTCACCTGGTCACACACAGTCACACACTGTCCACACACTCACCTGGTCACACACAGTCACACACTGTCCACACACTCACCTGGTCAGAGACCAGTCCACTGTCCACACACTCAATCTGGTCACACACAGTCACACACTGGCCATACACTCACCTGTTCACACACAAATACACACTGTTCACACACTCACCTGGTCACACACTGTCAACACACTGAACCTGTTCACAAACCAGTCCACTGTCCACACACTCACCTGGTCACATACATCACACACTGTCCACACACTGACCTGGTCACAGAACAGTCCACTGTCCACACACTCAAGCTGGTCACAGACCAGTCCACTGTCCACACACTCAACCTGGTCACACACAAGTCCACTGTCCACACACTCAACCTGGTCACATCACAGTCACAGACTGTCCACACACTCACTTGGTCACAGACCAGTCCACTGTCCACACACTCACCTGGTCACACACAGTCACACAATGTCCACACACTCACCTTGTCACAGACCAGTCCACTGTCTACACACTCAACCTGGTCACACACAGTCACACACTGTCCACACACTCACCTGGTCACAGACCAGTCAACTGTCCACACACTCACCTGGTCACACACAGTCACACACTGTCCACACACTCATCTGGTCACAGACCAGTCCACTGTCCACACACTCACCTGGTCACAGACCAGTCCACTGTCCACACACTCACCTGGTCACAGACAAGTCCACTGTCCACACACTCAAGCTGGTCACACACAGTCCACTGTCCACACACTCACCTGGTCACAGACCAGTCCACTGTCCACACACTCACCTGGTCACAGACCAGTCCACTGTCCACACACTCACCTGGTCACACACAGTCCACTGTCCACACACTCACCTGGTCACACACTGTCAACACACTCAACCTGTTCACAAACCAGTCCACTGTCCACACACTCACCTGGTCACATACATCACACACTGTCCACACACTGACCTGGTCACAGAACAGTCCACTGTCCACACACTCAAGCTGGTCACAGACCAGTCCACTGTCCACACACTCACCTGGTCACAGACAAGTCAACTGTCCACACACTCACCTGGTCACACACAGTCACACACTGTCCACACTCTCAACTGGACACAAACCAGTCCACTGTCCACACACTCACCTGGTCACATACATCACACACTGTCCACACACTGACCTGGTCACAGAACAGTCCACTGTCCACACACTCAAGCTGGTCACAGACCAGTCCACTGTCCACACACTCAACCTGGTCACACACAAGTCCACTGTCCACACACTCAACCTGGTCACATCACAGTCACAGACTGTCCACACACTCACTTGGTCACAGACCAGTCCACTGTCCACACACTCACCTGGTCACACACAGTCACACAATGTCCACACACTCACCTTGTCACAGACCAGTCCACTGTCCACACACTCAACCTGGTCACATCACAGTCACACACTGTCCACACACTCAGTTGGTCACAGACCAGTCCACTGTCCACACACACACCTGGTCACACACAATCACACAATGTCCACACACTCACATGGTCACAGACATGTCCACTGTCCACACACTCACCTGGTCAAAGAACAGTCCACTATCCACACACTCAACCTGGTCACACACAGTCACACACTGTCCACACACTCACCTGGTCACACACATTCACACACTGTCCACACACACAGCTGGTCACACACAGTCACACACTGTCCACACACTCACATGGTCACAGACATGTCCACTGTCCACACACTCACCTGGTCAAACACCAGTCCACTGACCACACACTCACCTGGTCACATACAGTCACACACTGTCCACACACTCACCTGGTCACACACAGTCACACACTGTCCACACACTCACCTGGTCACACACAGTCACACACTGTCCACACACTCACCTGGTCAGAGACCAGTCCACTGTCCACACACTCAATCTGGTCACACACAGTCACACACTGGCCATACACTCACCTGTTCACACACAAATACACACTGTTCACACACTCACCTGGTCACACACTGTCAACACACTCAACCTGTTCACAAACCAGTCCACTGTCCACACACTCACCTGGTCACATACATCACACACTGTCCACACACTGACCTGGTCACAGAACAGTCCACTGTCCACACACTCAAGCTGGTCACAGACCAGTCCACTGTCCACACACTCAACCTGGTCACACACAAGTCCACTGTCCACACACTCAACCTGGTCACATCACAGTCACAGACTGTCCACACACTCACTTGGTCACAGACCAGTCCACTGTCCACACACTCACCTGGTCACACACAGTCACACAATGTCCACACACTCACCTTGTCACAGACCAGTCCACTGTCTACACACTCAACCTGGTCACACACAGTCACACACTGTCCACACACTCACCTGGTCACAGACCAGTCAACTGTCCACACACTCACCTGGTCACACACAGTCACACACTGTCCACACACTCATCTGGTCACAGACCAGTCCACTGTCCACACACTCACCTGGTCACAGACAAGCCCACTGTCCACAAACTCACCTGGTCACACACAGTCACACACTGTCCACACACTCACCTGGTCACAGACCAGTCCACTGTCCTCACACTCACCTGGTCACAGACAAGTCCACTGTCCACACACTCAAGCTGGTCACACACAGTCACACACTGTCCACACATTCACCTGGTCACAGACCAGTCCACTGTCCACACACTCAACCTGGTCACACACAGTCACACACTGTCCACACACTCAAGCTGGTCACAGACAAGTCCACTGTCCACACACTCACCTGGTCACAGACAAGTCCACTGTCCACACACTCAAGCTGGTCACACACAGTCACACACTGTCCACACACTCACTTGGTCACCAACCAGTCCACTGTCCACAGACACAACCTGGTCACAGACCAGTCCACTGTCCACACACACACCTGGTCACACACAGTCACACACTGTCCACACACTCACATGGTCACAGACATGTCCACTGTCCACACACTCAACTGGTCAAAGAACAGTCCACTGTCCACACACTCAACCTGGTCACACACATTCACACACTGTCCACACACTGACCTGGTCACACACATTCACACACTGTCCGCACACTCACCTGGTCTCACACAGTCACACACTGTCCACACACTCACCTGGTCAAACACCAGTCCACTGTCCACACACTCACCTGGTCACATACAGTCACACACTGTCCACACACTCACCTGGTCACAGACCAGTCCACTGTCCACACACTGAACCTGGTCACACACAGTCACACACTGTCCACACACACACTTGGTCACAGACCAGTCCACTGTCCACACACAAACCTGGTCACATACAGTAACACACTGTCCACACACTCACCTGGTCACAGACATGTCCACTGTCCACACACTCACCTGGTCACAGACCCGTCCACTGTCCACACACTCAACCGGGTCACACACCGTCCACACACTCACCTGGTCAGACACAGTCACACACTGTCCACACACTCACCTGGTCACATACAGTCACACACTGTCCACACACTCACCTGTTCACTGACCAGTCCACTGTCCACACACTCAACGTGGTCACATACCAGTCCACTGTCCACACCCACACCTGGTCACACACAGCCACACACTGTCCACACACTCACCTGGTTACACACTGTCCACACACTCACCTGGTCTCACACAGTCACAGCCTGTCCACACACTCACCTGGTCACACACAGTCACACACTGTCCACACACTCACTTGGTCACAGTCCAGTCCACTGTCCACACACTCACCTGGTCACACACAGTCACACACTGTCCACACACTCACCTGGTCACAGACCAGTCCACTGTCCACACACTCAAGCTGGTCACACACAGTCACACACTGGCCACACACTCACCTGGTCACACACAGTCACACACTGTCCACACACTCACCTGGTCACACACAGTCACACACTGTCCACACACTCACCGGGTCACACACAGTCACACACTGTCCACACACTCACCTGGTCACAGACCAGTCCACTGTCCACACACTCAATCTGGTCACACACAGTCACACACTGGCCACACACTCACCTGTTCACACACAAATACACACTGTTCACACACTCACCTGGTCACACACTGTCCACACACTCAACCTGTTCACAAACCAGTCCACTATCCACACACTCACCTGGTCTCACACAGTCACACACGGTCCACACACTCACCTGGTCACAGACCAGTCCACTGTCCACACACTCAACCTGGTCACACACTGTCCACACACTCACCTGGTCTCACACAGTCACACACTTTCCACACACTCACCTGGTCAAACACCAGTCCACTGTCCACACACTCACCTGGTCACATACAGTCACACACTGTCCACACACACACCTGGACACACACCGTCCACACACTCACCTGGTCACAGAGCACTCCACTGTCCAAACACTCAAGCTGGTAACACACTGTCACACACTGGCCACACAGTCAGCTGGTCACACACAGATACAAACTGTTCACACACTCAACCTGGTCACAAACCACTCCACTGTCCACACACTCAAGCTGGTCACATACATCACACACTGTCCACACACTGACCTGGTCACAGAGCAGTCCACTGTCCACACACTCAACCTGGTCACAGACCAGTCCACTGTCCACACACTCAAAGTGGTCACACACAAGTCCACTGTCCACACACTCAACCTGGTCACACACAGTCACACACTGTCCACACACTCACTTGGTCACAGACCAGTCCACTTTCCACACACTCACCTGGTCACACACAGTCACACACTGTCCACACACTCACCTTGTCACAGACCTGTCCACTGTCTACACACTCAACCTGGTCACACACAGTCACACACTGTCCACACACTCACCTGGTCACAGACCAGTCCACTGTCCACACACTCACCTGGTCACACACAGTCACACACTGTCCACACACTCACCTGGTAACAGACCAGTCCACTGTCCACACACTCACCTGGTCACAGACAAGTCCACTGTCCACACACTCAAGCTGGTCACACACAGACCACTGTCCACACACTCACCTGGTCACAGACCAGTCCACTGTCCACACACTCACCTGGTCACACACAGTCCACTGTCCACACACTCACCTTGTCACAGACCAGTCCACTGTCCACACACTCAAGCTGGTCACACACAGTCCACTGTCCACACACTCACCTGGTCACACACAGTCCACTGTCCACACACTCACCTGGTCACAGACCAGTCCACTGTCCACACACTCACCAGGTCAGACACAGTCACACACTCTCCACACACTCACCTGGTCACACACAGTCACACACTGTCCACACACTCAGGCTGGTCACACAGTCAAACACTGTCCACACACTCAACCTGGTCACACACAGTCACACACTGTCCACACACTCACTTGGTCACAGACCAGTCCACTGTCCACACACTCACCTGGTCACACACAGTCACACAATGTCCACACACTCACCTGGTCACAGACCAGTCCACTGTCCACACTCACCTGGTAACAGACAAGTCCACTGTCCACACACACACCTGGTCACACACAGTCACACACTGTCCACACACTCACATGGTCACAGACATGTCCACTGTCCACACACTCACCTGGTCAAAGAACAGTCCACTGTCCACACACTCAACCTGGTCACACACAGTCACACACTGTCCACACACTCACCTGGTCACACACATTCTCACACTGTCCACACACTCAACCTGGTCACACACTGTCCACACACTCAACCTGGTCACACACAGTCACACACTGTCCACTCACTCACCTGGTCACACACAGTCACACACTGTCCACACACTCAACCTGGTCACACACTGTCCACACACTCACCTGGTCTCACACAGTCACACACTGTTCACACACTCACCTGGTCAAACACCAGTCCACTGACCACACACTCACCTGGTCACATACAGTCACACACTGTCCACACACTCACCTGGTCACACACAGTCACACACTGTCCACACACTCACCTGGTCACACACAGTCACACACTGTCCACACACTCACCTGGTCAGAGACCAGTCCACTGTCCACACACTCAATCTGGTCACACACAGTCACACACTGTCCACACACTCACCTGTTCACAGACCAGTCCACTGTCCTAACACACACCTGTCACATACAGTCACACACTGTCCACACACTCACTTGGTCACAGACCAGTGCACTGTCCACACACTCACCTGGTCACATACATCACACACTGTCCACACACTGACCTGGTCACAGAACAGTCCACTGTCCACACACTCAAGCTGGTCACAGACCAGTCCACTGTCCACACACTCAACCTGGTCACACACAAGTCCACTGTCCACACACTCAACCTGGTCACATCACAGTCACAGACTGTCCACACACTCACTTGGTCACAGACCAGTCCACTGTCCACACACTCACCTGGTCACACACAGTCACACAATGTCCACACACTCACCTGGTCACAGACCCGTCCACCGTCCACACACTCACCTGGTCAGACACAGTCACACACTGTCCACACACTCACGTGGTCACATACAGTCACACACTGTCCACACACTCACCTGTTCACTGACCAGTCCACTGTCCACACACTCAACGTGGTCACATACCAGTCCACTGTCCACACCCACACCTGGTCACACACAGTCACACACTGTCCACACACTCACCTGGTTACACACTGTCCACACACTCACCTGGTCTCACACAGTCACACACTGTCCACACACTCACCTGGTCACACACAGTCAGACACTGTCCACACACTCACTTGGTCACAGTCCAGTCCACTGTCCACACACTCACCTGGTCACACACAGTCACACACTGTCCACACACTCACCTGGTCACAGACCAGTCCACTGTCCACACACTCAACCTGGTTATAGACCAGTCCACTGTCCACACACTCACCTGGTCACACACAGTCACACACTGTCCACACACTCACCTGGTCACACACAGTCACACACTGTCCACACACTCACTTGGTCACAGTCCAGTCCACTGTCCACACACTCACCTGGTCACACACAGTCACACACTGTCCACACACTCACCTGGTCACAGACCAGTCCACTGTCCACACACTCAACCTGGTTATAGACCAGTCCACTGTCCACACACTCACCTGGTCACACACAGTCACACACTGTCCACACACTCACCTGGTCACAGACCAGTCCACTGTCCACACACTCACCTGGTCACAGACCAGTCCACTGTCCACACACTCACCTGGTCACACACAGTCACACACTGTCCACACACTCACCTGGTCACAGACCAGTCCACTGTCCACACACTCACCTGGTCACACACAGTCACACACTGTCCACACACTCACCTGGTCACAGACCAGTCCACTGTCCACACACTCAATCTGGTCACACACAGTCACACACTGGCCACACACTCACCTGTTCACACACAAATACACACTGTTCACACACTCACCTGGTCACACACTGTCCACACACTCAACCTGTTCACAAACCAGTCCACTGTCCACACACTCACCTGGTCACATACATCACACACTGTCCACACACTGACCTGGTCACAGAACAGTCCACTGTCCACACACTCAACCTGGTCACACACAAGTCCACTGTCCACACACTCAACCTGGTCACATCACAGTCACAGACTGTCCACACACTCACTTGGTCACAGACCAGTCCACTGTCCACACACTCACCTGGTCACACACAGTCACACAATGTCCACACACTCACCTTGTCACAGACCAGTCCACTGTCTACACACTCAACCTGGTCACACACAGTCACACACTGTCCACACACTCACCTGGTCACAGACCAGTCAACTGTCCACACACTCACCTGGCCACACACAGTCACACACTGTCCACACACTCATCTGGTCACAGACCAGTCCACTGTCCACACACTCACCTGGTCACAGACAATCCCACTGTCCACAAACTCACCTGGTCACACACAGTCACACACTGTCCACACACTCACCTGGTCACAGACCAGTCCACTGTCCTCACACTCACCTGGTCACAGACAAGTCCACTGTCCACACACTCAAGCTGGTCACACACAGTCACACACTGTCCACACATTCACCTGGTCACAGACCAGTCCACTGTCCACACACTCAAGCTGGTCACAGACAAGTCCACTGTCCACACACTCACCTGGTCACAGACAAGTCCACTGTCCACACACTCAAGCTGGTCACACACAGTCACACACTGTCCACACACTCACTTGGTCACAAACCAGTCCACTGTCCACAGACACAACCTGGTCACAGACCAGTCCACTGTCCACACACTCACCTGGTCACACACAGTCACACACTGTCCACACACTCACATGGTCACAGACATGTCCACTGTCCACACACTCACCTGGTCAAAGAACAGTCCACTGTCCACACACTCAACCTGGTCACACACAGTCACACACTGTCCACACACTGACCTGGTCACACACATTCACACACTGTCCGCACACTCACTTGGTCTCACACAGTCACACACTGTTCACACACTCACCTGGTCAAACACCAGTCCACTGTCCACACACTCACCTGGTCACATACAGTCACACACTGTCCACACACTCACCTGGTCACAGACCAGTCCACTGTCCACACACTGAACCTGGTCACACACAGTCACACACTGTCCACACACACACTTGGTCACAGACCAGTCCACTGTGCACACACAAACCTGGTCACACAGTCACACACTGTCCACACACTCAACTGGTCACAGACATGTCCACTGTCCACACAGTCAACCGGGTCACACACCGTCCACACACTCACCTGGTCAGACACAGTCACACACTGTCCACACACTCACCTGGTCACAGACCAGTCCACTGTCCACACACTCACCTGGTCACAGACCAGTCCACTGTCCACACACTCACCTGGTCACATACAGTCACACACTGTCCACACACTCACCTGTTCACTGACCAGTCCACTGTCCACACCCACACCTGGTCACACACAGTCACACACTGTCCACACACTCACCTGGTCACAGACCAGTCCACTGTCCACACACTCAAGCTGGTCACACACAGTCACACACTGGCCACACACTCACCTGGTCACACACAGAAACACACTGTTCACACACTCAACCTGGTCACAAACCAGTCCACTGTCCACACACTCACCTGGTCACATACATCACACACTGTCCACACACTAACCTGGTCACAGAACAGTCCACTGTCCACACACTCAACCTGGTCACAGACCAGTCCACTGTCCACACACTCAACCTGGTCACACACAAGTCCACTGCCCACACACTCTACCTGGTCACACACAGTCACACACTGTCCACACACTCACTTGGTCACAGACCAGTACACTGTCCACACACTCACCTGGTCACACACAGTAACACACTGTCCACACACTCACCTTGTCACACACATTCACACACTGTCCGCACACTCACCTGGTCTCACAAAGTCACACACTGTTCACACACTCACCTGGTCAAACACCAGTCCACAGTCCACACACTCACCTGGTCACATACAGTCACACACTGTCCACACACTCACCTGGTCACACACATTCACACACTGTCCACACACTCACCTGGTCACACACATTCACACACTGTCCGCACACTCACCTGGTCTCACAAAGTCACACACTGTTCACACACTCACCTGGTCAAACACCAGTCCACAGTCCACACACTCACCTGGTCACATACAGTCACACACTGTCCACACACTCACCTGGTCACAGACCAGTCCACTGTCCACACACTGAACCTGGTCACACACAGTCACACACTGTCCACACTCACTCTTGGTCACAGACCAGTCCACTGTCCACACACTGAACCTGGTCACACACAGTCACACACTGTCCACACACTCACCTGGTCACAGACATGTCCACTGTCCACACAGTCAACCTGGTCACACACCGTCCACACACTCACCAGGTCAGACACAGTCACACACTGTCCACACACTCACTTGATCACAGACCAGTCCACTATCCTACCACACACCTGGTCACATACAGTCACACACTGTCCACACACTCACTTGGTCACAGACCAGTCCACTGTCCACACACTCACCTGGTCACATACATCACACACTGTCCACACACTGACCTGGTCACAGAACAGTCCACTGTCCACACACTCAAGCTGGTCACAGACCAGTCCACTGTCCACACACTCAACCTGGTCACACACAAGTCCACTGTCCACACACTCAACCTGGTCACATCACAGTCACAGACTGTCCACACACTCACTTGGTCACAGACCAGTCCACTGTCCACACACTCACCTGGTCACACACAGTGACACAATGTCCACACACTCACCTTGTCACAGACCAGTCCACTGTCTACACACTCAACCTGGTCACACACAGTCACACACTGTCCACACACTCACCTGGTCACAGACCTGTCAACTGTCCACACATTCACCTGGTCACACACAGTCACACACTGTCCACACACTCATCTGGTCACAGACCAGTCCACTGTCCACACACTCACCTGGTCACAGACAAGCCCACTGTCCACAAACTCACCTGGTCACACACAGTTACACACTGTCCACACATTCACCTGGTCACAGACCAGTCCACTGTCCACACACTCAACCTGGTCACACACAGTCACACACTGTCCACAAACTCACCTGGTCACACACAGTCACACACTGTCCACACATTCACCTGGTCACAGACCAGTCCACTGTACACACACTCACCTGGTCACAGACAAGTCCACTGTCCACACACTCACGCTGGTCACACACAGTCACACACTGTCCACAAACTCACCTGGTCACACACAGTCACACACTGTCCACACATTCACCTGGTCACAGACCAGTCCACTGTACACACACTCACCTGGTCACAGACAAGTCCACTGTCCACACACTCAAGCTGGTCACACACAGTCACACACTGTCCACACATTCACCTGGTCACAGACCAGTCCACTGTCCACACACTCAAGCTGGTCACAGACAAGTCCACTGTCCACACACTCACCTGGTCACAGACAAGTCAACTGTCCACACACTCAAGCTGGTCACACACAGTCACACACTGTCCACACACTCACTTGGTCACAAACCAGTCCACTGTCCACAGACACAACCTGGTCACAGACCAGTCCACTCTCCACACACACACCTGGTCACACACTGTCACACACTGTCCACACACTCACATGGTCACAGACATGTCCACTGTCCACACACTCACCTGGTCAAAGAACAGTCCACTGTCCACACACTCAACCTGGTCACACACAGTCACACACTGTCCACACACTGACCTGGTCACACACATTCACACACTGTCCGCACACTCACCTGGTCTCACACAGTCACACACTGTTCACACACTCACCTGGTCAAACACCAGTCCACTGTCCACACACTCACCTGGTCACATACAGTCACACACTGTCCACACACTCACCTGGTCACAGACCAGTCCACTGTCCACACACTGAACCTGGTCACACACAGTCACACACTGTCCACACACACACTTGGTCACAGACCAGTCCACTGTGCACACACAAACCTGGTCACACAGTCACACACTGTCCACACACTCAACTGGTCACAGACATGTCCACTGTCCACACAGTCAACCGGGTCACACACCGTCCACACACTCACCTGGTCAGACACAGTCACACACTGTCCACACACTCACCTGGTCACAGACCAGTCCACTGTCCACACACTCACCTGGTCACATACAGTCACACACTGTCCACACACTCACCTGTTCACTGACCAGTCCACTGTCCACACCCACACCTGGTCACACACAGTCACACACTGTCCACACACTCACCTGGTCACAGACCAGTCCACTGTCCACACACTCAAGCTGGTCACACACAGTCACACACTGGCCACACACTCACCTGGTCACACACAGAAACACACTGTTCACACACTCAAACTGGTCACAAACCAGTCCACTGTCCACACACTCACCTGGTCACATACATCACACACTGTCCACACACTAACCTGGTCACAGAACAGTCCACTGTCCACACACTCAACCTGGTCACAGACCAGTCCACTGTCCACACACTCAACCTGGTCACACACAAGTCCACTGCCCACACACTCTACCTGGTCACACACAGTCACACACTGTCCACACACTCACTTGGTCACAGACCAGTACACTGTCCACACACTCACCTGGTCACACACAGTCACACACTGTCCACACACTCACCTGGTCACAGACCAGTCCACTGTCCTCACACTCACCTGGTCACAGACAAGTCCACTGTCCACACACTCAAGCTGGTCACACACAGTCACACACTGTCCACACATTCACCTGGTCACAGACCAGTCCACTGTCCACACACTCAAGCTGGTCACAGACAAGTCCACTGTCCACACACTCACCTGGTCACAGACAAGTCCACTGTCCACACACTCAAGCTGGTCACACACAGTCACACACTGTCCACACACTCACATGGTCACAGACATGTCCACTGTCCACACACTCACCTGGTCAAAGAACAGTCCACTGTCCACACACTCAACCTGGTCACACACAGTCACACACTGTCCACACACTGACCTGGTCACACACATTCACACACTGTCCGCACACTCACCTGGTCTCACACATTCACACACTGTTCACACACTCACCTGGTCAAACACCAGTCCACTGTCCACACACTCACCTGGTCAAATACAGTCACACACTGTCCACACACTCACCTGGTCACAGACCAGTCCACTGTCCACACACTGAACCTGGTCACACACAGTCACACACAGTCACACACTGTCCACACACACACTTGGTCACAGACCAGTCCACTGTGCACACACAAACCTGGTCACACAGTCACACACTGTCCACACACTCAACTGGTCACAGACATGTCCACTGTCCACACAGTCAACCGGGTCACACACCGTCCACACACTCACCTGGTCAGACACAGTCACACACTGTCCACACACTCACCTGGTCACAGACCAGTCCACTGTCCACACACTCACCTGGTCACAGACCAGTCCACTGTCCACACACTCACCTGGTCACATACAGTCACACACTGTCCACACACTCACCTGTTCACTGACCAGTCCACTGTCCACACACTCAACCTGGTCACAGACCAGTCCACTGTCCACACACTCAAGCTGGTCACACACAGTCACACACTGGCCACACACTCACCTGGTCACACACAGAAACACACTGTTCACACACTCAACCTGGTCACAAACCAGTCCACTGTCCACACACTCACCTGGTCACATACATCACACACTGTCCACACACTAACCTGGTCACAGAACAGTCCACTGTCCACACACTCAACCTGGTCACAGACCAGTCCACTGTCCACACACTCAACCTGGTCACACACAAGTCCACTGCCCACACACTCTACCTGGTCACACACAGTCACACACTGTCCACACACTCACTTGGTCACAGACCAGTACACTGTCCACACACTCACCTGGTCACACACAGTCACACACTGTCCACACACTCACCTTGTCACACACATTCACACACTGTCCGCACACTCACCTGGTCTCACAAAGTCACACACTGTTCACACACTCACCTGGTCAAACACCAGTCCACAGTCCACACACTCACCTGGTCACATACAGTCACACACTGTCCACACACTCACCTGGTCAGACACATTCACACACTGTCCACACACTCACCTGGTCACACACATTCACACACTGTCCGCACACTCACCTGGTCTCACAAAGTCACACACTGTTCACACACTCACCTGGTCACATACAGTCACACACTGTCCACACACTCACCTGGTCACAGACCAGTCCACTGTCCACACACTGAACCTGGTCACACACAGTCACACACTGTCCACACTCACTCTTGGTCACAGACCAGTCCACTGTCCACACACTGAACCTGGTCACACACAGTCACACACTGTCCACACACTCACCTGGTCACAGACATGTCCACTGTCCACACAGTCAACCTGGTCACACACCGTCCACACACTCACCAGGTCAGACACAGTCACACACTGTCCACACACTCACCTGGTCACACACAGTCACACACTGTCCACACACTCACTTGATCACAGACCAGTCCACTGTCCTACCACACACCTGTCACATACAGTCACACACTGTCCACACACTCACTTGGTCACAGACCAGTCCACTGTCCACACACTCACCTGGTCACATACATCACACACTGTCCACACACTGACCTGGTCACAGAACAGTCCACTGTCCACACACTCAAGCTGGTCACAGACCAGTCCACTGTCCACACACTCAACCTGGTCACACACAAGTCCACTGTCCACACACTCAACCTGGTCACATCACAGTCACAGACTGTCCACACACTCACTTGGTCACAGACCAGTCCACTGTCCACACACTCACCTGGTCACACACAGTGACACAATGTCCACACACTCACCTTGTCACAGACCAGTCCACTGTCTACACACTCAACCTGGTCACACACAGTCACACACTGTCCACACACTCACCTGGTCACAGACCTGTCAACTGTCCACACATTCAGCTGGTCACACACAGTCACACACTGTCCACACACTCATCTGGTCACAGACCAGTCCACTGTCCACACACTCACCTGGTCACAGACAAGCCCACTGTCCACACACTCAACCTGGTCACACACAGTCACACACTGTCCACACACTCATCTGGTCACAGACCAGTCCACTGTCCACACACTCACCTGGTCACAGACCTGTCAACTGTCCACAAACTCACCTGGTCACACACAGTCACACACTGTCCACACATTCACCTGGTCACAGACCAGTCCACTGTCTACACACTCACCTGGTCACAGACCAGTCCACTGTCCACACACTCACCTGGTCACAGACAAGCCCACTGTCCACAAACTCACCTGGTCACACACAGTCACACACTGTCCACACATTCACCTGGTCACAGACCAGTCCACTGTCCACACACTCAACCTGGTCACACACAGTCACACACTGTCCACAAACTCACCTGGTCACACACAGTCACACACTGTCCACACATTCACCTGGTCACAGACCAGTCCACTGTACACACACTCACCTGGTCACAGACAAGTCCACTGTCCACACACTCACGCTGGTCACACACAGTCACACACTGTCCACACATTCACCTGGTCACAGACCAGTCCACTGTCCACACACTCAAGCTGGTCACAGACAAGTCCACTGTCCACACACTCACCTGGTCACAGACAAGTCCACTGTCCACACACTCAACCTGGTCACACACAGTCACACACTGTCCACACACTCACCTGGTCACAGACAAGTCCACTGTCCACACACTCAAGCTGGTCACACACAGTCACACACTGTCCACACACTCACTTGGTCACAAACCAGTCCACTGTCCACAGACACAACCTGGTCACAGACCAGTCCACTCTCCACACACACACCTGGTCACACACTGTCACACACTGTCCACACACTCACATGGTCACAGACATGTCCACTGTCCACACACTCACCTGGTCAAAGAACAGTCCACTGTCCACACACTCAACCTGGTCACACACAGTCACACACTGTCCACACACTGACCTGGTCACACACATTCACACACTGTCCGCACACTCACCTGGTCTCACACAGTCACACACTGTTCACACACTCACCTGGTCAAACACCAGTCCACTGTCCACACACTCACCTGGTCACAGACAAGTCCACTGTCCACACACTCAAGCTGGTCACACACAGTCACACACTGTCAACACATTCACCTGGTCACAGACCAGTCCACTGTCCACACACTCAAGCTGGTCACAGACAAGTCCACTGTCCACACACTCAAGCTGGTCACACACAGTCACACACTGTCCACACACTCACTTGGTCACAAACCAGTCCACTGTCCACAGACACAACCTGGTCACAGACCAGTCCACTGTCCACACACTCAGCTGGTCACACACAGTCACACACTGTCCACACACTCACATGGTCACAGACATGTCCACTGTCCACACACTCACCTGGTCAAAGAACAGTCCACTGTCCACACACTCAACCTGGTCACACACATTCACACACTGTCCGCACACTCACCTGGTCTCACACAGTCACACACTGTTCACACACTCACCTGGTCAAACACCAGTCCACTGTCCACACACTCACCTGGTCACATACAGTCACACACTGTCCACACACTCACCTGGTCACAGACCAGTCCACTGTCCACACACTCACCTGGTCACATACAGTCACACACTGTCCACACACTCACCTGTTCACTGACCAGTCCACTGTCCACACCCACACCTGGTCACACACAGTCACACACTGTCCACACACTCACCTGTTCACAGACCAGTCCACTGTCCACACACTCAAGCTGGTCACACACAGTCACACACTGGCCACACACTCACCTGGTCACACACAGAAACACACTGTTCACACACTCAAACTGGTCACAAACCAGTCCACTGTCCACACACTCACCTGGTCACATACATCACACACTGTCCACACACTAACCTGGTCACAGAACAGTCCACTGTCCACACACTCAACCTGGTCACAGACCAGTCCACTGTCCACACACTCAACCTGGTCACACACAAGTCCACTGCCCACACACTCTACCTGGTCACACACAGTCACACACTGTCCACACACTCACTTGGTCACAGACCAGTACACTGTCCACACACTCACCTGGTCACACACAGTCACACACTGTCCACACACTCACCTTGTCACAGATCAGTCCACTGTCTACACACTCAACCTGGTCACACACAGTCACACACTGTCCGCACACTCACCTGGTCTCACAAAGTCACACACTGTTCACACACTCACCTGGTCAAACACCAGTCCACAGTCCACACACTCACCTGGTCACAGACAAGCCCACTGTCCACAAACTCACCTGGTCACACACAGTCACACACTGTCCACACATTCACCTGGTCACAGACCAGTCCACTGTCCACACACTCACCTGGTCACAGACAAGTCCACTGTCCACACACTCAAGCTGGTCACACACAGTCACACACTGTCCACACATTCACCTGGTCACAGACCAGTCCACTGTCCACACACTCACCTGGTCACAGACAAGTCAACTGTCCACACACTCAAGCTGGTCACACACAGTCACACACTGTCCACACACTCACTTGGTCACAAACCAGTCCACTGTCCACAGACACAACCTGGTCACAGACCAGTCCACTGTCCACACACACACCTGGTCACACACTGTCACACACTGTCCACACACTCACATTGTCACAGACATGTCCACTGTCCACACACTCACCTGGTCAAAGAACAGTCCACTGTCCACACACTCAACCTGGTCACACACAGTCACACACTGTCCACACACTGACCTGGTCACACACATTCACACACTGTCCGCACCCTCACCTGGTCTCACACAGTCACACACTGTTCACACACTCACCTGGTCAAACACCAGTCCACTGTCCACACACTCACCTGGTCACATACAGTCACACACTGTCCACACACTCACCTGGTCACAGACCAGTCCACTGTCCACACACTGAACCTGGTCACACACAGTCACACACTGTCCACACACACACTTGGTCACAGACCAGTCCACTGTCCACACACAAACCTGGTCACACACATTCACACACTGTCCACACACTCACCTGGTCACAGACCAGTCCACTGTCCACACACTCAAGCTGGTCACACACAGTCACACACTGTCCACACATTCACCTGGTCACACACAGTCACACACTGTCCACACACTCACCTGGTCACAGACCAGTCCACTGTCCACACACTCAATCTGGTCACACACAGTCACACACTGTCCACACACTCACCTGGTCACAGACAAGCCCACTGTCCACAAACTCACCTGGTCACACACAGTCACACACTGTCCACACATTCACCTGGTCACAGACCAATCCACTGTCGACACACTCACCTGGTCACAGACCAGTCCACTGTCCACACACTCAAGCTGGTCACACACAGTCACACACTGTCCACACATTCACCTGGTCACAGACCCGTCCACTGTCCACACACTCAAGCTGGTCACAGACAAGTCCACTGTCCACACACTCACCTGGTCACAGACAAGTCAACTGTCCACACACTCACCTGGTCACACACAGTCACACACTGTCCACACACTCACTTGGTCACAAACCAGTCCACTGTCCACAGACACAACCTGGTCACAGACCAGTCCACTGTCCACACACACACCTGGTCACACACTGTCACACACTGTCCACACACTCACATGGTCACAGACATGTCCACTGTCCACACACTCACCTGGTCAAAGAACAGTCCACTGTCCACACACTCAACCTGGTCACACACAGTCACACACTGTCCACAAACTCACCTGGTCACACACAGTCACACACTGTCCACACATTCACCTGGTCACAGACCAGTCCACTGTACACACACTCACCTGGTCACAGACAAGTCCACTGTCCACACACTCACGCTGGTCACACACAGTCACACACTGTCCACACATTCACCTGGTCACAGACCAGTCCACTGTCCACACACTCAAGCTGGTCACAGACAAGTCCACTGTCCACACACTCACCTGGTCACAGACAAGTCAACTGTCCACACACTCAAGCTGGTCACACACAGTCACACACTGTCCACACACTCACTTGGTCACAAACCAGTCCACTGTCCACAGACACAACCTGGTCACAGACCAGTCCACTGTCCACACACACACCTGGTCACACACTGTCACACACTGTCCACACACTCACATGGTCACAGACATGTCCACTGTCCACACACTCACCTGGTCAAAGAACAGTCCACTGTCCACACACTCAACTTGGTCACACACAGTCACACACTGTCCACAAACTCACCTGGTCACACACAGTCACACACTGTCCACACATTCACCTGGTCACAGACCAGTCCACTGTACACACACTCACCTGGTCACAGACAAGTCCACTGTCCACACACTCACGCTGGTCACACACAGTCACACACTGTCCACACATTCACCTGGTCACAGACCAGTCCACTGTCCACACACTCAAGCTGGTCACAGACAAGTCCACTGTCCACACACTCACCTGGTCACAGACAAGTCAACTGTCCACACACTCAAGCTGGTCACACACAGTCACACACTGTCCACACACTCACTTGGTCACAAACCAGTCCACTGTCCACAGACACAACCTGGTCACAGACCAGTCCACTCTCCACACACACACCTGGTCACACACTGTCACACACTGTCCACACACTCACATGGTCACAGAACAGTCCACTGTCCACACACTCACCTGGTCAAAGAACAGTCCACTGTCCACACACTCAACCTGGTCACACACAGTCACACACTGTCCACACACTGACCTGGTCACACACATTCACACACTGTCCGCACACTCACCTGGTCTCACACAGTCACACACTGTTCACACACTCACCTGGTCAAACACCAGTCCACTGTCCACACACTCACCTGGTCACATACAGTCACACACTGTCCACACACTCACCTGGTCACAGACCAGTCCACTGTCCACACACTGAACCTGGTCACACACAGTCACACACTGTCCACACACACACTTGGTCACAGACCAGTCCACTGTGCACACACAAACCTGGTCACACAGTCACACACTGTCCACACACTCAACTGGTCACAGACATGTCCACTGTCCACACAGTCAACCGGGTCACACACCGTCCACACACTCACCTGGTCAGACACAGTCACACACTGTCCACACACTCACCTGGTCACAGACCAGTCCACTGTCCACACACTCACCTGGTCACATACAGTCACACACTGTCCACACACTCACCTGTTCACTGACCAGTCCACTGTCCACACCCACACCTGGTCACACACAGTCACACACTGTCCACACACTCACCTGGTCACAGACCAGTCCACTGTCCACACACTCAAGCTGGTCACACACAGTCACACACTGGCCACACACTCACCTGGTCACACACAGAAACACACTGTTCACACACTCAAACTGGTCACAAACCAGTCCACTGTCCACACACTCACCTGGTCACATACATCACACACTGTCCACACACTAACCTGGTCACAGAACAGTCCACTGTCCACACACTCAACCTTGTCACAGACCAGTCCACTGTCCACACACTCAACCTGGTCACACACAAGTCCACTGCCCACACACTCTACCTGGTCACACACAGTCACACACTGTCCACACACTCACTTGGTCACAGACCAGTACACTGTCCACACACTCACCTGGTCACACACAGTCACACACTGTCCACACACTCACCTGGTCACAGACCAGTCCACTGTCCTCACACTCACCTGGTCACAGACAAGTCCACTGTCCACACACTCAAGCTGGTCACACACAGTCACACACTGTCCACACATTCACCTGGTCACAGACCAGTCCACTGTCCACACACTCACCTGGTCACAGACAAGTCCACTGTCCACACACTCAAGCTGGTCACACACAGTCACACACTGTCCACACACTCACTTGGTCACAAACCAGTCCACTGTCCACAGACACAACCTGGTCACAGACCAGTCCACTGTCCGCACACTCACCTGGTCACACACAGTCACACACTGTCCACACACTCACATGGTCACAGACATGTCCACTGTCCACACACTCACCTGGTCAAAGAACAGTCCACTGTCCACACACTCAACCTGGTCACACACAGTCACACACTGTCCACACACTGACCTGGTCACACACATTCACACACTGTCCGCACACTCACCTGGTCTCACACATTCACACACTGTTCACACACTCACCTGGTCAAACACCAGTCCACTGTCCACACACTCACCTGGTCAAATACAGTCACACACTGTCCACACACTCACCTGGTCACAGACCAGTCCACTGTCCACACACTGAACCTGGTCACACACAGTCACACACTGTCCACACACACACTTGGTCACAGACCAGTCCACTGTGCACACACAAACCTGGTCACACAGTCACACACTGTCCACACACTCAACTGGTCACAGACATGTCCACTGTCCACACAGTCAACCGGGTCACACACCGTCCACACACTCACCTGGTCAGACACAGTCACACACTGTCCACACACTCACCTGGTCACAGACCAGTCCACTGTCCACACACTCACCTGGTCACAGACCAGTCCACTGTCCACACACTCAACCTGGTCACAGACCAGTCCACTGTCCACACACTCAAGCTGGTCACACACAGTCACACACTGGCCACACACTCACCTGGTCACACACAGAAACACACTGTTCACACACTCAACCTGGTCACAAACCAGTCCACTGTCCACACACTCACCTGGTCACATACATCACACACTGTCCACACACTAACCTGGTCACAGAACAGTCCACTGTCCACACACTCAACCTGGTCACAGACCAGTCCACTGTCCACACGCTCAACCTGGTCACACACAAGTCCACTGCCCACACACTCTACCTGGTCACACACAGTCACACACTGTCCACACACTCACTTGGTCACAGACCAGTACACTGTCCACACACTCACCTGGTCACACACAGTCACACACTGTCCACACACTCACCTTGTCACACACATTCACACACTGTCCGCACACTCACCTGGTCTCACAAAGTCACACACTGTTCACACACTCACCTGGTCAAACACCAGTCCACAGTCCACACACTCACCTGGTCACATACAGTCACACACTGTCCACACACTCACCTGGTCACACACATTCACACACTGTCCACACACTCACCTGGTCACACACATTCACACACTGTCCGCACACTCACCTGGTCTCACAAAGTCACACACTGTTCACACACTCACCTGGTCAAACACCAGTCCACAGTCCACACACTCACCTGGTCACATACAGTCACACACTGTCCACACACTCACCTGGTCACAGACCAGTCCACTGTCCACACACTGAACCTGGTCACACACAGTCACACACTGTCCACACTCACTCTTGGTCACAGACCAGTCCACTGTCCACACACTGAACCTGGTCACACACAGTCACACACTGTCCACACACTCACCTGGTCACAGACATGTCCACTGTCCACACAGTCAACCTGGTCACACACCGTCCACACACTCACCAGGTCAGACACAGTCACACACTGTCCACACACTCACCTGGTCACACACAGTCACACACTGTCCACACACTCACTTGATCACAGACCAGTCCACTGTCCTAACACACACCTGTCACATACAGTCACACACTGTCCACACACTCACTTGGTCACAGACCAGTCCACTGTCCACACACTCACCTGGTCACATACATCACACACTGTCCACACACTGACCTGGTCACAGAACAGTCCACTGTCCACACACTCAAGCTGGTCACAGACCAGTCCACTGTCCACACACTCAACCTGGTCACACACAAGTCCACTGTCCACACACTCAACCTGGTCACATCACAGTCACAGACTGTCCACACACTCACTTGGTCACAGACCAGTCCACTGTCCACACACTCACCTGGTCACACACAGTGACACACTGTCCACACACTCACATGGTCACAGACATGTCCACTGTCCACACACTCACCTGGTCAAAGAACAGTCCACTGTCCACACACTCAACCTGGTCACACACAGTCACACACTGTCCACACACTGACCTGGTCACACACATTCACACACTGTCCGCACACTCACCTGGTCTCACACAGTCACACACTGTTCACACACTCACCTGGTCAAACACCAGTCCACTGTCCACACACTCACCTGGTCACAGACAAGTCCACTGTCCACACACTCAAGCTGGTCACACACAGTCACACACTGTCAACACATTCACCTGGTCACAGACCAGTCCACTGTCCACACACTCAAGCTGGTCACAGACAAGTCCACTGTCCACACACTCAAGCTGGTCACACACAGTCACACACTGTCCACACACTCACTTGGTCACAAACCAGTCCACTGTCCACAGACACAACCTGGTCACAGACCAGTCCACTGTCCACACACTCACCTGGTCACACACAGTCACACACTGTCCACACACTCACATGGTCACAGACATGTCCACTGTCCACACACTCACCTGGTCAAAGAACAGTCCACTGTCCACACACTCAACCTGGTCACACACAGTCACACACTGTCCACACACTGACCTGGTCACACACATTCACACACTGTCCGCACACTCACCTGGTCTCACACAGTCACACACTGTTCACACACTCACCTGGTCACACACAGTCACACACTGTTCACACACTCACCTGGTCAAACACCAGTCCACTGTCCACACACTCACCTGGTCACATACAGTCACACACTGTCCACACACTCACCAGGTCACAGACCAGTCCACTGTCCACACACAGAACCTGGTCACACACAGTCACACACTGTCCACACACACACTTGGTCACAGACCAGTCCACTGTGCACACACAAACCTGGTCACACAGTCACACACTGTCCACACACTCAACTGGTCACAGACATGTCCACTGTCCACACAGTCAACCGGGTCACACACCGTCCACACACTCACCTGGTCACAGACCAGTCCACTGTCCACACACTCACCTGGTCACATACAGTCACACACTGTCCACACACTCACCTGTTCACTGACCAGTCCACTGTCCACACCCACACCTGGTCACACACAGTCACACACTGTCCACACACTCACCTGTTCACAGACCAGTCCACTGTCCACACACTCAAGCTGGTCACACACAGTCACACACTGGCCACACACTCACCTGGTCACACACAGAAACACACTGTTCACACACTCAAACTGGTCACAAACCAGTCCACTGTCCACACACTCACCTGGTCACATACATCACACACTGTCCACACACTAACCTGGTCACAGAACAGTCCACTGTCCACACACTCAACCTGGTCACAGACCAGTCCACTGTCCACACACTCAACCTGGTCACACACAAGTCCACTGCCCACACACTCTACCTGGTCACACACAGTCACACACTGTCCACACACTCACTTGGTCACAGACCAGTACACTGTCCACACACTCACCTGGTCACACACAGTCACACACTGTCCACACACTCACCTTGTCACAGATCAGTCCACTGTCTACACACTCAACCTGGTCACACACAGTCACACACTGTCCGCACACTCACCTGGTCTCACAAAGTCACACACTGTTCACACACTCACCTGGTCAAACACCAGTCCACAGTCCACACACTCACCTGGTCACATACAGCCACACACTGTCCACACACTCACCTGGTCACAGACCAGTCCACTGTCCACACACTGAACCTGGTCACACACAGTCACACACTGTCCACACTCACTCTTGGTCACAGACCAGTCCACTGTCCACACACAAACCTGGTCACACACAGTCACACACTGTCCACACACTCACCTGGTCACAGACATGTCCACTGTCCACACAGTCAACCTGGTCACACACCGTCCACACACTCACCAGGTCAGACACAGTCACACACTGTCCACACACTCACCTGGTCACACACAGTCACACACTGTCCACACACTCACTTGATCACAGACCAGTCCACTGTCCTACCACACACCTGGTCACATACAGTCACACACTGTCCACACACTCACTTGGTCACAGACCAGTCCACTGTCCACACACTCACCTGGTCACATACATCACACACTGTCCACACACTGACCTGGTCACAGAACAGTCCACTGTCCACACACTCAAGCTGGTCACAGACCAGTCCACTGTCCACACACTCAACCTGGTCACACACAAGTCCACTGTCCACACACTCAACCTGGTCACATCACAGTCACAGACTGTCCACACACTCACTTGGTCACAGACCAGTCCACTGTCCACACACTCACCTGGTCACACACAGTGACACAATGTCCACACACTCACCTTGTCACAGACCAGTCCACTGTCTACACACTCAACCTGGTCACACACAGTCACACACTGTCCACACACTCACCTGGTCACAGACCTGTCAACTGTCCACACATTCACCTGGTCACACACAGTCACACACTGTCCACACACTCATCTGGTCACAGACCAGTCCACTGTCCACACACTCACCTGGTCACAGACAAGCCCACTGTCCACACACTCAACCTGGTCACACACAGTCACACACTGTCCACACACTCACCTGGTCACAGACCTGTCAACTGTCCACAAACTCACCTGGTCACACACAGTCACACACTGTCCACACATTCACCTGGTCACAGACCAGTCCACTGTCCACACACTCAAGCTGGTCACACACAGTCACACACTGTCCACACATTCACCTGGTCACACACAGTCACACACTGTTCACACACTCACCTGGTCAAACACCAGTCCACAGTCCACACACTCACCTGGTCACAGACAAGCCCACTGTCCACAAACTCACCTGGTCACACACAGTCACACACTGTCCACACATTCACCTGGTCACAGACCAGTCCACTGTCCACACACTCACCTGGTCACAGACAAGTCCACTGTCCACAAACTCACCTGGTCACACACAGTCACACACTGTCCACACACTCACCTGGTCACAGACCAGTCCACTGTCCACACACTCACCTGGTCACACACAGTCACACACTGTCCACACATTCACCTGGTCACAGACCAGTCCACTGTCCACACACTCACCTGGTCACAGACAAGTCAACTGTCCACACACTCAAGCTGGTCACACACAGTCACACACTGTCCACACACTCACTTGGTCACAAACCAGTCCACTGTCCACAGACACAACCTGGTCACAGACCAGTCCACTGTCCACACACACACCTGGTCACACACTGTCACACACTGTCCACACACTCACATTGTCACAGACATGTCCACTGTCCACACACTCACCTGGTCAAAGAACAGTCCACTGTCCACACACTCAACCTGGTCACACACAGTCACACACTGTCCACACACTGACCTGGTCACACACATTCACACACTGTCCGCACCCTCACCTGGTCTCACACAGTCACACACTGTTCACACACTCACCTGGTCAAACACCAGTCCACTGTCCACACACTCACCTGGTCACATACAGTCACACACTGTCCACACACTCACCTGGTCACAGACCAGTCCACTGTCCACACACTGAACCTGGTCACACACAGTCACACACTGTCCACACACACACTTGGTCACAGACCAGTCCACTGTCCACACACAAACCTGGTCACACACATTCACACACTGTCCACACACTCACCTGGTCACAGACCAGTCCACTGTCCACACACTCAAGCTGGTCACACACAGTCACACACTGTCCACACATTCACCTGGTCACACACAGTCACACACTGTCCACACACTCACCTGGTCACAGACCAGTCCACTGTCCACACACTCACCTGGTCACAGACAAGCCCACTGTCCACAAACTCACCTGGTCACACACAGTCACACACTGTCCACACATTCACCTGGTCACAGACCAATCCACTGTCCACACACTCACCTGGTCACAGACCAGTCCACTGTCCACACACTCAAGCTGGTCACACAGTCACACACAGTCACACACTGTCCACACACTCACCTGGTCACACACAGTCACACACTGTCCACACACTCACCTGGTCACAGACAAGTCCACTGTCCACACACTCAAGCTGGTCACACACAGTCACACACTGTCCACACATTCACCTGGTCACAGACCAGTCCACTGTCCACACACTCAAGCTGGTCACAGACAAGTCCACTGTCCACACACTCACCTGGTCACAGACAAGTCAACTGTCCACACACTCAAGCTGGTCACACACAGTCACACACTGTCCACACACTCACTTGGTCACAAACCAGTCCACTGTCCACAGACACAACCTGGTCACAGACCAGTCCACTGTCCACACACACACCTGGTCACACACTGTCACACACTGTCCACACACTCACATGGTCACAGACATGTCCACTGTCCACACACTCACCTGGTCAAAGAACAGTCCACTGTCCACACACTCAACCTGGTCACACACAGTCACACACTGTCCACACACTGACCTGGTCACACACATTCACACACTGTCCGCACACTCACCTGGTCTCACACAGTCACACACTGTTCACACACTCACCTGGTCAAACACCAGTCCACTGTCCACACACTCACCTGGTCACATACAGTCACACACTGTCCACACACTCACCTGGTCACAGACCAGTCCACTGTCCACACACTGAACCTGGTCACACACAGTCACACACTGTCCACACACACACTTGGTCACAGACCAGTCCACTGTCCACACACTGAACCTGGTCACACACAGTCACACACTGTCCACACACTCACCTGGTCACAGACCAGTCCACTGTCCACACACTCAACCTGGTCACAGACCAGTCCACTATCCACAGACACACCTGGTCAGACACAGTCACACACTGTCCACACACTCACCTGGTCACATACAGTCACACACTGTCCACACACTCACCTGTTCACTGACCAGTCCACTGTCCACACACTCAACGTGGTCACATACCAGTCCACTGTCCACACCCACACCTGGTCACACATTGTACACACACTCACCTGGTCACACACTGTCCACACACTCACCTGGTCACAGACCAGTCCACTGTCCACACACTCAAGCTGGTCACACACAGTCACACACTGGCCACACACTCACCTGGTCACACACAGAAACACACTGTCCACACACTCACCTGGTCACATACATCACACACTGTCCACACACTAACCTGGTCACAGACCAGTCCACTGTCCACACACACACCTGGTCACACACTGTCACACACTGTCCACACACTCACATTGTCACAGACATGTCCACTGTCCACACACTCACCTGGTCAAAGAACAGTCCACTGTCCACACACTCAACCTGGTCACACACAGTCACACACTGACCACACACTGACCTGGTCACACACATTCACACACTGTCCGCACCCTCACCTGGTCTCACACAGTCACACACTGTTCACACACTCACCTGGTCAAACACCAGTCCACTGTCCACACACTCACCTGGTCACATACAGTCACACACTGTCCACACACTCACCTGGTCACAGACCAGTCCACTGTCCACACACTGAACCTGGTCACACACAGTCACACACTGTCCACACACACACTTGGTCACAGACCAGTCCACTGTCCACACACAAACCTGGTCACACACATTCACACACTGTCCACACACTCACCTGGTCACAGACCAGTCCACTGTCCACACACTCAAGCTGGTCACACACAGTCACACACTGTCCACACATTCACCTGGTCACACACAGTCACACACTGTCCACACACTCACCTGGTCACAGACCAGTCCACTGTCCACACACTCACCTGGTCACAGACAAGCCCACTGTCCACAAACTCACCTGGTCACACACAGTCACACACTGTCCACACATTCACCTGGTCACAGACCAATCCACTGTCCACACACTCACCTGGTCACAGACCAGTCCACTGTCCACACACTCAAGCTGGTCACACAGTCACACACAGTCACACACTGTCCACACACTCACCTGGTCACACACAGTCACACACTGTCCACACACTCACCTGGTCACAGACAAGTCCACTGTCCACACACTCAAGCTGGTCACACACAGTCACACACTGTCCACACATTCACCTGGTCACAGACCAGTCCACTGTCCACACACTCAAGCTGGTCACAGACAAGTCCACTGTCCACACACTCACCTGGTCACACACAGTCACACACTGTTCACACACTCACCTGGTCACACACAGTCACACACTGTCCACACACTCACCTGGTCACAGACAAGTCCACTGTCCACACACTCAAGCTGGTCACACACAGTCACACACTGTCCACACATTCACCTGGTCACAGACCAGTCCACTGTCCACACACTCAAGCTGGTCACAGTCCAGTCCACTGTCCACACACACACCTGGTCACACACTGTCACACACTGTCCACACACTCACATGGTCACAGACATGTCCACTGTCCACACACTCACCTGGTCAAAGAACAGTCCACTGTCCACACACTCAACCTGGTCACACACAGTCACACACTGTCCACACACTGACCTGGTCACACACATTCACACACTGTCCGCACACTCACCTGGTCTCACACAGTCACACACTGTCCACACACTCACCTGGTCACAGACCAGTCCACTGTCCACACACTCAACCTGGTCACAGACCAGTCCACTATCCACAGACACACCTGGTCAGACACAGTCACACACTGTCCACACACTCACCTGGTCACATACAGTCACACACTGTCCACACACTCACCTGTTCACTGACCAGTCCACTGTCCACACACTCAACGTGGTCACATACCAGTCCACTGTCCACACCCACACCTGGTCACACATTGTACACACACTCACCTGGTCACACACTGTCCACACACTCACCTGGTCACAGACCAGTCCACTGTCCACACACTCAAGCTGGTCACACACAGTCACACACTGGCCACACACTCACCTGGTCACACACAGAAACACACTGTCCACACACTCACCTGGTCACATACATCACACACTGTCCACACACTAACCTGGTCACAGAACAGTCCACTGTCCACACACTCAATCTGGTCACAGACCAGTCCACTGTCCACACACTCAACCTGTTCACACACAAGTCCACTGCCCACACACTCTACCTGGTCACACACAGTCACACACTGTCCACACACTCACTTGGTCACAGACCAGTACACTGTCCTACCACACAGCTGGTCACATACAGTCACACACTGTCCACACACTCACCTGGTCACACACAGTCACACACTGTCCACACACTCACTTGGTCACAGACCAGTCCATTGTCCACACACTCACCTGGTCACACACAGTCACACACTGTCCACTCACTCACCTGGTCACAGAGCACTCCATTGTCGACACACTCAACCTGGTCACAGACAAGTCCACTGTCCACACACTCACCTGGTCAAAGAACAGTCCACTGTCCACACACTCAACCTGGTCACACACAGTCACACACTGTCCACTCACTCACCTGGTCACACACAGTCACACACTGTCCACACACTCAACCTGTTCACACACTGTCCACACACTCACCTGGTCTCACACAGTCACACACTGTCCACACACTCACCTGGTCACATATAGTCACACACTGTCCACACACTCAACTGGTCACAGACGAGTCCACTGTCCACACACTCAACCTGGTTATAGACCAGTCCACTGTCTGCACACTGAACATGGTCACACACAGTCACACACTGTCCACACACACAGTTGGTCACAGACCAGTCCACTGTCCACACACACACCTGGTCACAGACATGTCCACTGTCCACACACTCAACCTGGTAACACACCGTCCACACACTCACTTGGTCACAGACATGTCCACTGTCCACACACTCAACCTGGTCACACACCGTCCACACACTCACCTGGTCACAGAGCACTCCATTGTCCACACACTCAACCTGGTCACAGACCAGTCCACTGTCCACACATTCAACCTGGTCACAGACCAGTCCACTGTCCACACACTCACCTGGTCACACACAGTCACACACTGTCCACACACTCACCTGGTCACAGACCAGTCCACTGTCCACACACTCACCTGGTCACACACAGTCACACACTGTCCACACACTCACCTGGTCACAGACCAGTCCACTGTCCACACATTCAACCTGGTCACAGACCAGTCCACTGTCCACACACTCAAGCTGGTCACACACAGTCACACATTGTTCACACACTCAAAATGGTCACACACAGTCACACACTGTTCACACACTCAACCTGGTCACAAACCAGTCCACTGTCCACACACTCACCTGGTCACATACATCACACACTGTCCACACACTCACCTCATCACAGACCAGTCCACTGTCCACACATTCAATCTGGTCACACACAGGCCACACACTCACCTGGTCACAAACCAGTCCACTGTCCACACACTCACCTGGTCACATACAGTCACACACTGTCCACACACTCACCTGTTCACAGACCGTCCACACACTCACCTGGTCACAGAGCACTCCACTGTCCACACACTCACCTGGTCACATACATCACACAGTGTCCACACACTCACCTGGTCACATACATCACACAGTGTCCACACAGTGACCAGGTCACAGAACAGTCCACTGTCCACACACTCAACCTGGTCACAGAACAGTCCACTGTCCACACACTCACCTGGTCACAGACCAGTCCACTGTCCACACACTCAAACTGGTCACACACAGTCACACACTGTCCACACACTAACCTGGTCACAGAACAGTCCACTGTCCACACACTCAACCTGTTCACACACAAGTCCACTGCCCACACACTCAACCTGGTCACAGAACAGTCCACTGTCCACACACTCAACCTGTTCACACACAAGTCCACTGCCCACACACTCTACCTGGTCACACACAGTCACACACTGTCCACACACTCACCTGTTCACACACAGTCACACACTGTCCACACACTCACCTGGTCACAGACCAGTCCACTGTCCACACACTCAAGCTGGTCACACACAGTCACACACTGTCCACACACTCACCTGGTCACACACAGTCACACACTGTCCACACACTCACTTGGTCACAGACCAGTCCACTGTCCACACACTCAACCAGGTCACACACAGTCACACACTGTCCACACACTAACCTTGTCACAGAGCACTCCATTGTCGACACACTCAACCTGGTCACAGACCAGTCCACTGTCCACACACTCACCTGGTCACATACAGTCACACACTGTCCACACACTCACCTGTTCACTGACCAGTCCACTGTCCACACCCACACCTGGTCACACACAGTCACACACTGTCCACACACTAACCTTGTCACAGACCAGTCCACTGTCCACACACTCACCTGGTCACAGACCAGTCCACTGTCCACACACTCAAGCTGGTCACACACAGTCACACACTGGCCACACACTCACCTGGTCACACACAGAAACACACTGTTCACACACTCAACCTGGTCACAAACCAGTCCACTGTCCACACACTCACCTGGTCACATACATCACACACTGTCCACACACTAACCTGGTCACAGAACAGTCCACTGTCCACACACTCAACCTGGTCACAGACCAATCCACTGTCCACACACTCAACCTGGTCACACACAAGTCCACTGCCCATACACTCTACCTGGTCACACACAGTCACACACTGTCCACACACTCACTTGGTCACAGACCAGTACACTGTCCACACACTCACCTGGTCACACACAGTCACACACTGTCCACACACTCACCTGTTCACAGATCAGTCCACTGTCTACACACTCAACCTGGTCACACACAGTCACACACTGTCCGCACACTCACCTGGTCTCACAAAGTCACACACTGTTCACACACTCACCTGGTCAAACACCAGTCCACAGTCCACACACTCACCTGGTCACATACAGTCACACACTGTCCACACACTCACCTGGTCACAGACCAGTCCACTGTCCACACACTGAACCTGGTCACACACAGTCACACACTGTCCAAACTCACTCTTGGTCACAGACCAGTCCACTGTCCACACACAAACCTGGTCACACACAGTCACACACTGTCCACACACTCACCTGGTCACAGACATGTCCACTGTCCACACAGTCAACCTGGTCACACACCGTCCACACACTCACCAGGTCAGACACAGTCACACACTGTCCACACACTCACTTGATCACAGACCAGTCCACTGTCCTACCACACACCTGGTCACATACAGTCACACACTGTCCACACACACACTTGGTCACAGACCAGTCCACTGTCCACACACTCACCTGGTCACATACATCACACACTGTCCACACACTGACCTGGTCACAGAACAGTCCACTGTCCACACACTCAAGCTGGTCACAGACCAGTCCACTGTCCACACACTCAACCTGGTCACACACAAGTCCACTGTCCACACACTCAACCTGGTCACATCACAGTCACAGACTGTCCACACACTCACTTGGTCACAGACCGGTCCACTGTCCACACACTCACCTGGTCACACACAGTGACACAATGTCCACACACTCACCTTGTCACAGACCAGTCAACTGTCCACACATTCACCTGGTCACACACAGTCACACACTGTCCACACACTCACCTGGTCACAGACCAGTCCACTGTCTACACACTCAACCTGGTCACAGACAAGTACACTGTCCACACACTCACCTGGTCACAGACCAGTCAACTGTCCACACATTCACCTGGTCACACACAGTCACACACTGTCCACACACTCATCTGGTCACAGACCAGTCCACTGTCCACACACTCACCTGGTCACAGACAAGCCCACTGTCCACAAACTCACCTGGTCACACACAGTCACACACTGTCCACACATTCACCTGGTCACAGACCAGTCCACTGTCCACACACTCAACCTGGTAACACACCGTCCACACACTCACTTGGTCACAGACATGTCCACTGTCCACACACTCAACCTGGTCACACACCGTCCACACACTCAACCTGGTCACAGACCAGTCCACTGTCCACACTGTCAACCTGGTCACAGACCAGTCCACTGTCCACACACTCACCTGGTCACACACAGTCACACACTGTCCACACACTCAAGCTGGTCACACACAGTCACACATTGTTCACACACTCAACCTGGTCACAAACCAGTCCACTGTCCACACACTCACCTGGTCACATACATCACACACTGTCCACACACTCACCTCGTCACAGACCAGTCCACTGTCCACACATTCAATCTGGTCACACACAGTCACACACTGGCCACACACTCACCTGGTCACAAACCAGTCCACTGTCCACACACTCACCTGGTCACATACATCACACAGTGTCCACACAGTGACCAGGTCACAGAACAGTCCACTGTCCACACACTCAACCTGGTCACAGAACAGTCCACTGTCCACACACTCAACCTGGTCACAGACCAGTCCACTGTCCACACACTCACCTGGTCACAGACAGTCACACACTGTCCACACACTCACCTGTTCACACACAGTCACACACTGTCCACACACTCACCTGGTCACAGACCAGTCCACTGTCCACACACTCACCTGGTCACACACAGTCACACACTGTCCACACACTCACCTGTTCACACACAGTCACACACTGTCCACACACTCACCTGGTCACAGACCAGTCCACTGTCCACACACTCAAGCTGGTCACACACAGTCACACACTGTCCACACACTCACCTGGTCACACACAGTCACACACTGTCCACACACTCACTTGGTCACAGACCAGTCCACTGTCCACACACTCAACCAGGTCACACACAGTCACACACTGTCCACACACTAACCTTGTCACAGAGCACTCCATTGTCGACACACTCAACCTGGCCACAGACCAGTCCACTGTCCACACACTCACCTGGTCACATACAGTCACACACTGTCCACACACTCACCTGTTCACTGACCAGTCCACTGTCCACACCCACACCTGGTCACACACAGTCACACACTGTCCACACACTAACCTTGTCACAGACCAGTCCACTGTCCACACACTCACCTGGTCACAGACCAGTCCACTGTCCACACACTCAAGCTGGTCACACACAGTCACACACTGGCCACACACTCACCTGGTCACACACAGAAACACACTGTTCACACACTCAACCTGGTCACAAACCAGTCCACTGTCCACACACTCACCTGGTCACATACATCACACACTGTCCACACACTAACCTGGTCACAGAACAGTCCACTGTCCACACACTCAACCTGGTCACAGACCAATCCACTGTCCACACACTCAACCTGGTCACACACAAGTCCACTGCCCATACACTCTACCTGGTCACACACAGTCACACACTGTCCACACACTCACTTGGTCACAGACCAGTACACTGTCCACACACTCACCTGGTCACACACAGTCACACACTGTCCACACACTCACCTTGTCACAGATCAGTCCACTGTCTACACACTCAACCTGGTCACACACAGTCACACACTGTCCACACACTCACCTGGTCACACACATTCACACACTGTCCGCACACTCACCTGGTCTCACAAAGTCACACACTGTTCACACACTCACCTGGTCAAACACCAGTCCACAGTCCACACACTCACCTGGTCACATACAGTCACACACTGTCCACACACTCACCTGGTCACAGACCAGTCCACTGTCCACACACTGAACCTGGTCACACACAGTCACACACTGTCCAAACTCACTCTTGGTCACAGACCAGTCCACTGTCCACACACAAACCTGGTCACACACAGTCACACACTGTCCACACACTCACCTGGTCACAGACATGTCCACTGTCCACACAGTCAACCTGGTCACACACCGTCCACACACTCACCAGGTCAGACACAGTCACACACTGTCCACACACTCACCTGGTCACACACAGTCACACACTGTCCACACACTCACTTGATCACAGACCAGTCCACTGTCCTACCACACACCTGGTCACATACAGTCACACACTGTCCACACACTCACTTGGTCACAGACCAGTCCACTGTCCACACACTCACCTGGTCACATACATCACACACTGTCCACACACTGACCTGGTCACAGAACAGTCCACTGTCCACACACTCAAGCTGGTCACAGACCAGTCCACTGTCCACACACTCAACCTGGTCACACACAAGTCCACTGTCCACACACTCAACCTGGTCACATCACAGTCACAGACTGTCCACACACTCACTTGGTCACAGACCAGTCCACTGTCCACACACTCACCTGGTCACACACAGTCACACACTGTCCACACACTCACCTTGTCACAGACCAGTCCACTGTCTACACACTCAACCTGGTCACACACAGTCACACACTGTCCACACACTCACCTGGTCACAGACCAGTCAACTGTCCACACATTCACCTGGTCACACACAGTCACACACTGTCCACACACTCATCTGGTCACAGACCAGTCCACTGTCCACACACTCACCTGGTCACAGACAAGCCCACTGTCCACAAACTCACCTGGTCACACACAGTCACACACTGTCCACACATTCACCTGGTCACAGACCAGTCCACTGTCCACACACTCACCTGGTCACAGACCAGTCCACTGTCCACACACTCAAGCTGGTCACAGACAAGTCCACTGCCAAACACTCACCTGGTCACAGACAAGTCAACTGTCCACACACTCAAGCTGGTCACACACAGTCACACACTGTCCACACACTCACTTGGTCACAAACCAGTCCACTGTCCACAGACACAACCTGGTCACAGACCAGTCCACTGTCCACACACACACCTGGTCACACACAGTCACACACTGTCCACACACTCACATGGTCACAGACATGTCCACTGTCCACACACTCACCTGGTCAAAGAACAGTCCACTGTCCACGCACTCAACCTGGTCACACACAGTCACACACTGTCCACACACTGACCTGGTCACACACATTCACACACTGTCCGCACACTCACCTGGTCTCACACAGTCACACACTGTTCACACACTCATCTGGTCAAACACCAGTCCACTGTCCACACACTCACCTGGTCACATACAGTCACACACTGTCCACACACTCACCTGGTCACAGACCAGTCCACTGTCCACACACAAACCTGGTCACACACAGTCACACACTGTCCACACACTCACCTGGTCACAGACCAGTCCACTGTCCACACACTCAACCTGGTCACAGACCAGTCCACTATCCACAGACACACCTGGTCAGACACAGTCACACACTGTCCACACACTCACCTGGTCAAACACCAGTCCACTGACCACACACTCACCTGGTCACACACAGTCACACACTGTCCACACACTCACCTGTTCACTGACCATTCCACTGTCCACACACTCAACGTGGTCACATACCAGTCCACTGTCCACACCCACACCTGGTCACACATTGTACACACACTCACCTGGTCACACACTGTCCACACACTCACCTGGTCAGAGACCAGTCCACTGTCCACACACTCAAGCTGGTCACACACAGTCACACACTGGCCACACACTCACCTGGTCACACACAGAAACACACTGTTCACACACTCAACCTGGTCACAAACCAGTCGACTGTCCACACACTCACCTGGTCACATACATCACACACTGTCCACACACTAACCTGGTCACAGAACAGTCCACTGTCCACACACTCAACCTGGTCACAGACCAGTCCACTGTCCACACACTCAACCTGTTCACACACAAGTCCACTGCCCACACACTCTACCTGGTCACACACAGTCACACACTGTCCACACACTCACTTGGTCACAGACCAGTACACTGTCCTACCACACACCTGGTCACATACAGTCACACACTGTCCACACACTCACCTGGTCACACACAGTCACACACTGTCCACACACTCACTTGGTCACAGACCAGTCCATTGTCCACACACTCACCTGGTCACACACAGTCACACACTGTCCACACACTAACCTTGTCACAGACCAGTCCACTGTCCACACACTCAACCTGGTCACACACAGTCACACACTGTCCACTCACTCACCTGGTCACAGACCAGTCCACTGTCCGCACACTCACCTGTTCACAGATCAGTCCACTGTCCACACAGTCAACCTGGTCACAGACCAGTCCCCTGTCCACACACTCACCTGGTCAAAGAACAGTCCACTGTCCACACACTCAACCTGGTCACACACAGTCACACACTGTCCACTCACTCACCTGGTCACACACAGTCACACACTGTCCACACACTCAACCTGGTCACACACTGTCCACACACTCACCTGGTCTCATACAGTCACACACTGTCCACACACTCACCTGGTCACATACAGTCACACACTGTCCACACACTCACCTGGTCACAGACGAGTCCACTGTCCACACACTCAACCTGGTTATAGACCAGTCCACTCTCTGCACACTGAACATGGTCACACACAGTCACACACTGTCCACACACACAATTGGTCACAGACCAGTCCACTGTCCACACACAAACCTGGTCACAGACATGTCCACTGTCCACACACTCAACCTGGTAACACACCGTCCACACACTCACTTGGTCACAGACATGTCCACTGTCCACACACTCAACCTGGTCACACACCGTCCACACACTCACCTGGTCACAGAGCACTCCATTGTCCACACACTCAACCTGGTCACAGACAAGTCCACTGTCCACACATTCAACCTGGTCACAGACCAGTCCACTGTCCACACACTCACCTGGTCACACACAGTCACACACTGTCCACACACTCACCTGGTCACAGACCAGTCCACTGTCCACACACTCAACCTGGTCACAGACCAGTCCACTGTCCACACACTCAAGCTGGTCACACACAGTCACACATTGTTCACACACTCAAAATGGTCAGACACAGTCACACACTGTTCACACACTCACTTGGTCACAGACCAGTCCACTGTCCACACACTCAATTGGTCACACACAGTCACACACTGGCCACACACTCACCTGGTCACAAACCAGTCCACTGTCCACACACTCACCTGGTCACATACATCACACAGTGTCCACACAGTGACCAGGTCACAGAACAGTCCACTGTCCACACACTCAACCTGGTCACAGAACAGTCCACTGTCCACACACTCACCTGGTCACAGACCAGTCCACTGTCCACACATTCAATCCGGTCACAGACAGTCACACACTGTCCACACACTCACCTGGTCACAGACCAGTCCACTGTCCACACATTCAATCCGGTCACACACAGTCACACACTGTCCACACACTCAACCTGGTCACAGACCAGTCCACTGTCCACACACTCAAAGTGGTCACACACAGTCACACACTGTCCACACACTCACCTGGTCACATACATCACACACTGTCCACACACTAAACTGCTCACAGAACAGTCCACTGTCCACACACTCAACCTGTTCACACACAAGTCCACTGCCCACACACTCTACCTGGTCACACACAGTCACACACTGTCCACACACTCACTTGGTCACAGACCAGTACACTGTCCTACCACACACCTGGTCACATACAGTCACACACTGTCCACACACTCACCTGGTCACACACAGTCACACACTGTCCACACACTCACTTGGTCACAGACCAGTCCAATGTCCACACACTCACCTGGTCACACACAGTCACACACTGTCCACACACTAACCTTGTCACAGACCAGTCCACTGTCCACACACTCAACCTGGTCACACACAGTCACACACTGTCCACTTACTCACCTGGTCACAGAGCACTCCATTGTCGACACACTCAACCTGGTCACAGACAAGTCCACTGTCCACACAGTCATCCTGGTCACAGACCAGTCCACTGTCCACACACTCACCTGGTCAAAGAACAGTCCACTGTCCACACACTCAACCTGGTCACACACAGTCACACACTGTCCACTCACTCACCTGGTCACACACAGTCACACACTGTCCACACACTCAACCTGGTCACACACTGTCCACACACTCACCTGGTCTCACACAGTCACACACTGTCCACACACTCACCTGGTCACATACAGTCACACACTATCCACACACTCACCTGGTCACAGACGAGTCCACTGTCCACACACTCAACCTGGTCACACACAGTCACACACTGTCCACACATTCACCTGGTCACACACAGTCACACACTGTCCACACACTCACCTGGTCACAGACCAGTCCACTGTCCACACACTCAACCTGGTCACACACCGTCCACACACTCACTTGGTCACAGACATGTCCACTGTCCACACACTCAACCTGGTCACACACCGTCCACACACTCACCTGGTCACAGAGCACTCCATTGTTCTCACACTCAACCTGGTCACAGACCAGTCCACTGTCCACACATTCAACCTGGTCACAGACCAGTCCACTGTCCACACACTCACCTGGTCACACACAGTCACACACTGTCCACACACTCACCTGGTCACAGACCAGTCCACTGTCCACACACTCAAGCTGGTCACACACAGTCACACATTGTTCACACACTCAAAATGGTCACACACAGTCACACACTGTTCACACACTCAACCTGGTCACAAACCAGTCCACTGTCCACACACTCACCTGGTCACATACATCACACACTGTCCACACACTCACCTCGTCACAGACCAGTCCACTGTCCACACACTCACCTGGTCACAGACCAGTCCACTGTCCACACACTCACCTGGTCACACACAGTCACACACTGTCCACACACTCACCTGGTCACATACATCACACAGTGTCCACACAGTGACCCGGTCACAGAACAGTCCACTGTCCACACACTCAACCTGGTCACAGACCAGTCCACTGTCCACACACTCAACCTGGTCACAGAACAGTCCACTGTCCACACACTCACCTGGTCACAGACCAGTCCACTGTCCACACACTCAAACTGGTCACACACAGTCACACACTGTCCACACACTAACCTGGTCACAGAACAGTCCACTGTCCACACACTCAACCTGGTCACAGACCAGTCCACTGTCCACACACTCAACCTGTTCACACACAAGTCCACTGCCCACACACTCTACCTGGTCACACACAGTCACACACTGTCCACACACTCACCTGTTCACACACAGTCACACACTGTCCACACACTCACCTGGTCACAGACCAGTCCACTGTCCACACACTCAAGCTGGTCACACACAGTCACACACTGTCCACACACTCACCTGGTCACACACAGTCACACACTGTCCACACACTCACTTGGTCACAGACCAGTCCACTGTCCACACACTCAACCAGGTCACACACAGTCACACACTGTCCACACACTAACCTTGTCACAGAGCACTCCATTGTCGACACACTCAACCTGGTCACAGACCAGTCCACTGTCCACACACTCACCTGGTCACATACAGTCACACACTGTCCACACACTCACCTGTTCACTGACCAGTCCACTGTCCACACCCACACCTGGTCACACACAGTCACACACTGTCCACACACTAACCTGGTCACAGAACAGTCCACTGTCCACACACTCAACCTGGTCACAGACCAATCCACTGTCCACACACTCAACCTGGTCACACACAAGTCCACTGCCCATACACTCTACCTGGTCACACACAGTCACACACTGTCCACACACTCACTTGGTCACAGACCAGTACACTGTCCACACACTCACCTGGTCACACACAGTCACACACTGTCCACACACTCACCTTGTCACAGATCAGTCCACTGTCTACACACTCAACCTGGTCACACACAGTCACACACTGTCCACACACTCACCTGGTCACACACATTCACACACTGTCCGCACACTCACCTGGTCTCACAAAGTCACACACTGTTCACACACTCACCTGGTCAAACACCAGTCCACAGTCCACACACTCACCTGGTCACATACAGTCACACACTGTCCACACACTCACCTGGTCACAGACCAGTCCACTGTCCACACACTGAACCTGGTCACACACAGTCACACACTGTCCAAACTCACTCTTGGTCACAGACCAGTCCACTGTCCACACACAAACCTGGTCACACACAGTCACACACTGTCCACACACTCACCTGGTCACAGACATGTCCACTGTCCACACAGTCAACCTGGTCACACACCGTCCACACACTCACCAGGTCAGACACAGTCACACACTGTCCACACACTCACCTGGTCACACACAGTCACACACTGTCCACACACTCACTTGATCACAGACCAGTCCACTGTCCTACCACACACCTGGTCACATACAGTCACACACTGTCCACACACTCACTTGGTCACAGACCAGTCCACTGTCCACACACTCACCTGGTCACATACATCACACACTGTCCACACACTGACCTGGTCACAGAACAGTCCACTGTCCACACACTCAAGCTGGTCACAGACCAGTCCACTGTCCACACACTCAACCTGGTCACACACAAGTCCACTGTCCACACACTCAACCTGGTCACATCACAGTCACAGACTGTCCACACACTCACTTGGTCACAGACCGGTCCACTGTCCACACACTCACCTGGTCACACACAGTGACACAATGTCCACACACTCACCTTGTCACAGACCAGTCCACTGTCTACACACTCAACCTGGTCACACACAGTCACACACTGTCCACACACTCACCTGGTCACAGACCAGTCAACTGTCCACACATTCACCTGGTCACACACAGTCACACACTGTCCACACACTCATCTGGTCACAGACCAGTCCACTGTCCACACACTCACCTGGTCACAGACAAGCCCACTGTCCACAAACTCACCTGGTCACACACAGTCACACACTGTCCACACATTCACCTGGTCACAGACCAGTCCACTGTCCACACACTCACCTGGTCACAGACCAGTCCACTGTCCACACACTCACCTGGTCACACACAGTCACACACTGTCCACACACTCAAGCTGGTCACAGACAGTCACACACTGTCCACACACTCACCTGGTCACAGACCAGTCCACTGTCCACACACTCAAGCTGGTCACAGACAAGTCCACTGCCAAACACTCACCTGGTCACAGACAAGTCAACTGTCCACACACTCAAGCTGGTCACACACAGTCACACACTGTCCACACACTCACTTGGTCACAAACCAGTCCACTGTCCACAGACACAACCTGGTCACAGACCAGTCCACTGTCCACACACACACCTGGTCACACACAGTCACACACTGTCCACACACTCACATGGTCACAGACATGTCCACTGTCCACACACTCACCTGGTCAAAGAACAGTCCACTGTCCACGCACTCAACCTGGTCACACACAGTCACACACTGTCCACACACTGACCTGGTCACACACATTCACACACTGTCCGCACACTCACCTGGTCTCACACAGTCACACACTGTTCACACACTCATCTGGTCAAACACCAGTCCACTGTCCACACACTCACCTGGTCACATACAGTCACACACTGTCCACACACTCACCTGGTCACAGACCAGTCCACTGTCCACACACAAACCTGGTCACACACAGTCACACACTGTCCACACACTCACCTGGTCACAGACCAGTCCACTGTCCACACACTCAACCTGGTCACAGACCAGTCCACTATCCACAGACACACCTGGTCAGACACAGTCACACACAGTCCACACACTCACCTGGTCAAACACCAGTCCACTGACCACACACTCACCTGGTCACACACAGTCACACACTGTCCACACACTCACCTGTTCACTGACCATTCCACTGTCCACACACTCAACGTGGTCACATACCAGTCCACTGTCCACACCCACACCTGGTCACACATTGTACACACACTCACCTGGTCACACACTGTCCACACACTCACCTGGTCAGAGACCAGTCCACTGTCCACACACTCAAGCTGGTCACACACAGTCACACACTGGCCACACACTCACCTGGTACACACAGAAACACACTGTTCACACACTCAACCTGGTCACAAACCAGTCGACTGTCCACACACTCACCTGGTCACATACATCACACACTGTCCACACACTAACCTGGTCACAGAACAGTCCACTGTCCACACACTCAACCTGGTCACAGACCAGTCCACTGTCCACACACTCAACCTGTTCACACACAAGTCCACTGCCCACACACTCTACCTGGTCACACACAGTCACACACTGTCCACACACTCACTTGGTCACAGACCAGTACACTGTCCTACCACACACCTGGTCACATACAGTCACACACTGTCCACACACTCACCTGGTCACACACAGTCACACAATGTCCACACACTCACTTGGTCACAGACCAGTCCACTGTCCACACCCACACCTGGTCACACACAGTCACACACTGTAAACACACTCACCTGGTCACAGACCAGTCCACTGTCCACACACTCAAGCTGGTCACACACAGTCACACACTGTCCACACACTCACCTGGTCACACACAGACACACACTGTCCACACACTCAACCTGGTCACACACTGTCCACACACTCACCTGGTCACATACAGTCACACACTGTCCACACACTCACCTGGTCACATACATCACACACTGTCCACACACTCACCTGGTCACACACAGTCACACACTGTCCACACACTCACCTGGTCACAGACCAGTCCACTGTCCACACACTCACCTGGTCACAGACAGTCACACACTGTACACACTCTCACCTGGTCACAGAACAGTCCACTGTCCACACACTCACCTGGTCACAGAACAGTCCACTGTCCACACACTCAAGCCGGTCACACACAGTCACACACTGTCCACACATTCACCTGGTCACAAACCAGTCCACTGTCCACACACTCACCTGGTCACAGAACAGTCCACTGTCCACACACTCACCTGGTCACACACAGTCACACACTGTCCACACACTCACCTGATCACAAACCAGTCCACTGTCCACACACTCACCTGGTCACACACAGTCACACACTGTCCACACAGTGACCAGGTCACACACAGTCATACACTGTCCACACACTCACCTGATCACAAACCAGTCCACTGTCCACACACTCACCTGGTCACACACAGTCACACACTGTCCACACAGTGACCAGGTCACAGAACAGTCCACTGTCCACACACTCAACCTGGTCACAGACCAGTCCACTGTCCACACAGTCACCTGGTCACACACAGTCACACACTGTCCACACACTCAACCTGGTCACAGACCAGTCCACTGTCCACACACTCAAACTGGTCACACACAGTCACACACTGTCCACACACTCACCTGGTCACACACAGTCACACACTGTCCACACACTCAACCTGGTCACAGACAAGTCCACTGTCCACACACTCAACCTGCTCACACACAGTCACACACTGTCCACACACTAACCTGGTCACAGACCAGTCCACTATCCACACACTCACCTGGTCACACACAGTCACACACTGTCCACACACTCACCCTGGTCACACACTGTCCACACACTCACCTGGTCTCACACAGTCACACACGGTCCACACACTCACCTGGTCACACACAGTCACACACTGTCCACACACTCACCTTGTCACAGACCAGTCCACTGTCCACACACTCACCTGGTCACACACAGTCACACACAGTCCACACACTCACTTGATCACAGACCAGTCCACTGTCCACACACACACCTGGTCATATACAGTCACACACTGTCCACACACTCACCTGGTCACACACAGTCACACACTGTCCACACACTCACCTGGTCACAGACCAGTCCACTGTCCACACACTCACCTGGTCACACACAGTCACACACTGTCCACACACTCACCTGGTCACAGACCAGTCCACTGTCCACACACTCACCTGTTCACATACATCACACACTGTCCACAAACTGACCTGGTCACAGAACAGTCCACTGTCCACACACTCAACCTGGTCTCAGACCAGTCCACTGTCCACACACTCAACCTGGTCACACACAGTCACACACTGTCCACACACTCACTTGGTCACAGACCAGTCCACTGTCCACACACTCACCTGGTCACACACAGTGACACACTGTCCACACACTCAACCTGGTCACACACAGTCACACACTGTCCACACACTCACCCTGTCACAGACCAGTCCACTGTCCACACACTCAACTGGTCACACACAGTCACACACTGTCCACACACTCACCCTGTCACAGACCAGTCCACTGTCCACACACTCAACCTGGTCACACACAGTCACACACTGTCCACACACTCACCTGATCACAGACCGGTCCACTGTCCACACACTCACCTGGTCACACACAGTCACACACTGTCCACACACTCACCTGGTCACAGACCAGTCCACTGTCCACACACTCAACCTAGTCACAGACAAGTACACTGTCTACACACTCACCTGGTCACAGACAAGTCCACTGTCCACACACTCAAGCTGGTCACACACTGTCACACACTGTCCACACACTCCCCTGGTTACAGACCAGTCCACTGTCCACAAACTCACCTGGTCACACACAGTCACACACTGTCCACACACTCACCTGGTCACAGACAAGTCCACTGTCCACACACTCACCTGGTCACACACAGTGACACACTGTCCACACACTCAACCTGGTCACACACAGTCACACACTGTCCACACACTCACCTGGTCACAGACAAGTCCACTGTCCACACACTCAACCTGGTCACAGACCTGACCACTGTCCACACACTCACCTGGTCAAAGAACAGTCCACTGTCCACACACTCAACCTGGTCACACACAGTCACACACTGTCCACACACTCACCTGGTCACAGACAAGTCCACTGTCCACACACTCAACCTGGTCACACACCGTCCACACACTCACCTGGTCACAGAGCACTCCATTGTCCACACACTCAACCTGGTCACAGACCAGTCCACTGTCCACACATTCAACCTGGTCACAGACCAGTCCACTGTCCACACACTCACCTGGTCACACACAGTCACACACTGTCCACACACTCACCTGGTCACAGACCAGTCCACTGTCCACACACTCAAGCTGGTCACACACAGTCACACATTGTTCACACACTCAACCTGGTCACAAACCAGTCCACTGTCCACACACTCACCTGGTCACAGACAAGTCCACTGTCCACACACTCACCTGGTCACACACAGTCACACACTGTCCACACACTCACCTGTCACAGACCAGTCCACTGTCCACACACTCACCTGGTCACATATATCACACAGTGTCCACACAGTGACCAGGTCACAGAACAGTCCACTGTCCACACACTCACCTGGTCACAGACCAGTCCACTGTCCACACACTCACCTGGTCACAGACAAGTCCACTGTCCACACACTCAACCTGGTCACACACAGTCACACATTGTCCACACACTCATCTGGTCTCACACAGTCACACACGGTCCACACACTCACCTGGTCACACACAGTCACACACTGTCCACACACTCAACCTGGTCACAGACCAGTCCACTGTCCACGCACTCACCTGGTCACACACAGTCACACACAGTCCACACACTCACTTGATCACAGACCAGTCCACTGTCCAACCCCACACCTGGTCATACACAGTCACACACTGTCCACACACTCACCTGGTCACACACAGTCACACACTGTCCACACACTCACCTGGTCACAGACCAGTCCACTGTCCACACACTCACCTGTTCACATACATCACACACTGTCCACAAACTGACCTGGTCACAGAACAGTCCACTGTCCACACACTCAACCTGGTCACAGACCAGTCCACTGTCCACACACTCAACCTGGTCACACACAGTCACACAGTGTCCACACACTCACTTGGTCACAGACCAGTACACTGTCCACACACTCAACTGGTCACACACAGTCACACACTGTCCACACACTCACCTTGTCACAGACCAGTCCCCTGTCTACACACTCAACCTGGTCACACACAGTCACACACTGTCCACACACTCACCTGATCACAGACCGGTCCACTGTCCACACACTCACCTGGTCACACACAGTCACACACTGTCCACACACTCACCTGGTCACAGACCAGTCCACTGTCCACACACTCAACCTGGTCACAGACAAGTACACTGTCCACACACTCACCTGGTCACAGACAAGTCCACTGTCCACACACTCAAGCTGGTCACACACGGTCACACACTGTCCACACACTCACCTGGTCAAAGAACAGTCCACTGTCCACACACTCAACCTGGTCACACACAGTCACACACTGTCCACACACTCACCTGGTCACAGACAAGTCCACTGTCCACACACTCACCTGGTCAAAGAACAGTCCACTGTCCACACACTCAACCTGGTCACACACAGTCACACACTGTCCACACACTCAACCTGGTCACAGACAAGTACACAGTCCACACACTCAACCTGGTCACAGACCAGTCCACTGTCCACACACTCACCTGGTCAAAGAACAGTCCACTGTCCACACACTCAACCTGGTCACACACAGTCACACACTGTCCACACACTCACCTGGTCACACACAGTCACACACTGTCCAGACACTCAACCTGGTCACACACTGTCCACACACAGAACCTGGTCACACACAGTCCCACACTGTCCACACACTCACCTGGTCAAACACCAGTCCACTGTCCACACACTCACCTGGTCACACACTGTCACACACTGTCCACACACTCACGTGGTCACAGACCAGTCCACTGTCCACACACTCAAGCTGGTCACACACAGTCACACACTGTTCACACACTCACCTGGTCAAACACCAGTCCACTGTCCACACACTCAACTGGTCACATACAGTCACACACTGTCCACACACTCACCTGGTCACAGACCAGTCCACTGTCCACACACTGAACCTGGTCACACACAGTCACACACTGTCCACACACACACTTGGTCACAGACCAGTCCACTGTCCACACACACACCTGGTCACACACAGTCACACACTGTCCACACACTCACCTGGTCACAGAGCAGTCCACTGTCCACACACTCACCTGGTCACAGACCAGTCCACTGTCCACACACTCAACCTGGTCACAGACCTGTCCACTATCCACAGACACACCTGGTCACACACAGACACACACTGTCCACACACTCACCTGGTCACATACAGTCACACACTGTCCACACACTCACCTGTTCACTGACCAGTCCACTGTCCACACCCACACCTGGTCACACACAGTCACACACTGTTCACACACTCACCTGGTCACAGACCAGTCCACTGTCCACACACTCAACCTGGTCACAGACCAGTCCACTGTCCACACACTCAACATGTTCACACACAAGTCCACTGTCCACCCACTCAACCTGGTCACACACAGTCACACACTGTCCACACACTCACTTGGTCACAGACCAGTACACTGTCCACACACTCACCTGGTCACACACAGTCACACACTGTCCACACACTCACCTTGTCACAGATCAGTCCACTGTCTACACACTCAACCTGGTCACACACAGTCACACACTGTCCACACACTCACCTGGTCACACACATTCACACACTGTCCGCACACTCACCTGGTCTCACACAGTCACACACTGTCCACACACTCACCTGGTCACTTACAGTCACACACTGTCCACACACTCACCTGGTCACAGACCAGTCCACTGTCCACACACTGAACCTGGTCACACACAGTCACACACTGTCCACACACACACTTGGTCACAGACCAGTCCACTGTCCACACACAAACCTGGTCACACACAGTCACACACTGTCCACACACTCACCTGGTCACAGACATGTCCACTGTCCACACACTCACCTGGTCACACACAGTCACACACTGTCCACACACTCACTTGGTCACAGACCAGTCCACTGTCCACACACTCACCTGGTCACACACAGTCACACACTGTCCACACACTAACCTTGTCACAGACCAGTCCACTGTCCACACACTCAACCTGGTCACACACAGTCACACACTGTCCACACACTCACCTGGTCACAGAGCACTCCATTGTCGACACACTCAACCTGGTCACAGACAAGTCCACTGTCCACACAGTCAACCTGGTCACAGACCAGTCCACTGTCCACACACTCACCTGGTCAAAGAACAGTCCACTGTCCACACACTCAACCTGGTCACACACAGTCACACACTGTCCACTCACTCACCTGGTCACACACAGACACACACTGTCCACACACTCAACCTGGTCACACACTGTCCACACACTCACCTGGTCACATACAGTCACACACTGTCCACACACTCACCTGGTCACATACAGTCACACACTGTCCACACACTCACCTGGTCACATACATCACACACTGTCCACACACTCACCTGGTCACACACAGTCACACACTGGCCACACACTCACCTGGTCACAAACCAGTCCACTGTCCACACACTCACCTGGTCAGATACATCACACACTGTCCACACACTCACCTGGTCAGATACATCACACACTGTCCACACAGTGACCAGGTCACAGAACAGTCCACTGTCCACACACTCAACCTGGTCACAGACCAGTCCACTGTCCACACAGTCAGCTGGTCACACACAGTCACACACTGTCCACACACTCAACCTGGTCACAGACCAGTCCACTGTCCACACACTCAACCTGGTCACAGACCAGTCCACTGTCCACACAGTCACCTGGTCACACACAGTCACACACTGTCCACACACTCAACCTGGTCACAGACCAGTCCACTGTCCACACACTCAACCTGGTCACACACAGTCACACACTGTCCACACACTCACCTGGTCAAACACCATTCCACTGACCACACACTGATCTGGTCACATACATTCACACACTGTCCACACACTCAACCTTGTCACAGACCAGTCCACTGTCCACACACTCACCTGGTCATACACAGTCACACACTGTCCACACACTCAACCTGGTCACACACTGTCCACACACTTACCTGGTCACACACAGTCACACACTGTCCACACACTCACCTTGTCACAGACCAGTCCACTGTCCACACACTCACCTGGTCACACACAGTCACACACTGTCCACACACACACCTTGTCACAGACCAGTCCACTGTCCACACACTCACCTGGTCACACACAGTCACACACTGTCCACACACTCACCTGTCACAGACCAGTCCACTGTCCACACACTCACCTGGTCACAGACCAGTCCACTGTCCACACACTCACCTGGTCACAGACAAGTCCACTGTCCACACACTCAACCTGGTCACACACAGTCACACACTGTCCACACACACACTTGGTCACAGACCAGTCCACTGTCCACACACACACCTGGTCACACACAGTCACACACTGTCCACACACTCACCTGGTCACAGAGCAGTCCACTGTCCACACACTCACCTGGTCACAGACCAGTCCACTGTCCACACACTCAACCTGGTCACAGACCTGTCCACTATCCACAGACACACCTGGTCACACACAGACACACACTGTCCACACACTCACCTGGTCACATACAGTCACACACTGTCCACACACTCACCTGTTCACTGACCAGTCCACTGTCCACACCCACACCTGGTCACACACAGTCACACACTGTTGACACACTCACCTGGTCACAGACCAGTCCACTGTCCACACACTCAAGCTGGTCACACACAGTCACACACTGGCCACACACTCACCTGGTCACACACAGAAACACACTGTACACACACTCACCTGGTCACAGAACAGTCCACTGTCCACACACTCAACCTGGTCACAGACCAGTCCACTGTCCACACACTCAACATGGTCACATACAAGTCCACTGTCCACACACTCAACCTGGTCACACACAGTCACACACTGTCCACACACTCACTTGGTCACAGACCAGTACACTGTCCACACACTCACCTGGTCACACACAGTCACACACTGTCCACACACTCACCTTGTCACAGATCAGTCCACTGTCTACACACTCAACCTGGTCACACACAGTCACACACTGTCCACACACTCACCTGGTCACACACATTCACACACTGTCCGCACACTCACCTGGTCTCACACAGTCACACACTGTTCACACACTCACCTGGTCAAACACCAGTCCACTGTCCACACACTCACCTGGTCACTTACAGTCACACACTGTCCACACACTCACCTGGTCACAGACCAGTCCACTGTCCACACACTGAACCTGGTCACACACAGTCACACACTGTCCACACACACACCTTGTCACAGATCAGTCCACTGTCTACACACTCAACCTGGTCACACACAGTCACACACTGTCCACACACTCACCTGGTCACACACATTCACACACTGTCCGCACACTCACCTGGTCTCACACAGTCACACACTGTCCACACACTCACCTGGTCACACACATTCACACACTGTCCGCACACTCACCTGGTCTCACACAGTCACACACTGTTCACACACTCACCTGGTCAAACACCAGTCCACTGTCCACACACTCACCTGGTCACACACAGTCACACACTGTCCACACACTCACCTGTCACAGACCAGTCCACTGTCCACACACTCACCTGGTCACAGACCAGTCCACTGTCCACACACTCACCTGGTCACAGACAAGTCCACTGTCCACACACTCAACCTGGTCACACACAGTCACACACTGTCCACACACACACTTGGTCACAGACCAGTCCACTGTCCACACACACACCTGGTCACACACAGTCACACACTGTCCACACACTCACCTGGTCACAGAGCAGTCCACTGTCCACACACTCACCTGGTCACAGAGCAGTCCACTGTCCACACACTCAACCTGGTCACAGACCTGTCCACTATCCACAGACACACCTGGTCACACACAGACACACACTGTCCACACACTCACCTGGTCACATACAGTCACACACTGTCCACACACTCACCTGTTCACTGACCAGTCCACTGTCCACACCCACACCTGGTCACACACAGTCACACACTGTTCACACACTCACCTGGTCACAGACCAGTCCACTGTCCACACACTCAAGCTGGTCACACACAGTCACACACTGGCCACACACTCACCTGGTCACACACAGAAACACACTGTACACACACTCACCTGGTCACAGAACAGTCCACTGTCCACACACTCAACCTGGTCACAGACCAGTCCACTGTCCACACACTCAACATGGTCACACACAAGTCCACTGTCCACACACTCAACCTGGTCACACACAGTCACACACTGTCCACACACTCACTTGGTCACAGACCAGTACACTGTCCACACACTCACCTGGTCACACACAGTCACACACTGTCCACACACTCACCTTGTCACAGATCAGTCCACTGTCTACACACTCAACCTGGTCACACACAGTCACACACTGTCCACACACTCACCTGGTCACACACATTCACACACTGTCCGCACACTCACCTGGTCTCACACAGTCACACACTGTTCACACACTCACCTGGTCAAACACCAGTCCACTGTCCACACACTCACCTGGTCACTTACAGTCACACACTGTCCACACACTCACCTGGTCACAGACCAGTCCACTGTCCACACACTGAACCTGGTCACACACAGTCACACACTGTCCACACACACACTTGGTCACAGACCAGTCCACTGTCCACACACAAACCTGGTCACACACAGTCACACACTGTCCACACACTCACCTGGTCACAGACATGTCCACTGTCCACACACTCACCTGGTCACACACAGTCACACACTGTCCACACACTCACTTGATCACAGACCAGTCCACTGTCCTACCACACACCTGCTCACATACAGTCACACACTGTCCACACACTCACCTGGTCACACACAGTCACACACTGTCCACACACTCACTTGGTCACAGACCAGTCCACTGTCCACACACTCACCTGGTCACACACAGTCACACACTGTCCACACACTAACCTTGTCACAGACCAGTCCACTGTCCACACACTCAACCTGGTCACACACAGTCACACACTGTCCACACACTCAACCTGGTCACAGACAAGTCCACTGTCCACACAGTCAACCTGGTCACAGACCAGTCCACTGTCCACACACTCACCTGGTCAAAGAACAGTCCACTGTCCACACACTCAACCTGGTCACACACAGACACACACTGTCCACACACTCAACCTGGTCACACACTGTCCACACACTCACCTGGTCACATACAGTCACACACTGTCCACACACTCACCTGGTCACATACATCACACACTGTCCACACACTCACCTGGTCACACACAGTCACACACTGTCCACACACTCACCTGGTCACAGACCAGTCCACTGTCTACACACTCAAGCTGGTCACACACAGTCACACACTGGCCACACACTTACCTGGTCACAAACCAGTCCACTGTCCACACACTCACCTGGTCAGATACATCAGACAGTGTCCACACAGTGACCAGGTCACAGAACAGTCCACTGTCCACACACTGAACCTGGTCACAGACCAGTCCACAGTCCACACAGTCACCTGGTCACACACAGTCCACTGTCCACACAGTCAGCTGGTCACACACAGTCACACACTGTCCACACACTCAACCTGGTCACAGACCAGTCCACTGTCCACACACTCAACCTGGTCACAGACCAGTCCACTGTCCACACAGTCACCTGGTCACACACAGTCACACACTGTCCACACACTCAACCTGGTCACAGACCAGTCCACTGTCCACACACTCAACCTGGTCACACACAGTCACACACTGTCCACACACTCACCTGGTCAAACACCATTCCACTGACCACACACTGATCTGGTCACATACATTCACACACTGTCCACACACTCAACCTTGTCACAGACCAGTCCACTGTCCACACACTCACCTGGTCATACACAGTCACACACTGTCCACACACTCAACCTGGTCACACACTGTCCACACACTTACCTGGTCACACACAGTCACACACTGTCCACACACTCACCTTGTCACAGACCAGTCCACTGTCCACACACTCACCTGGTCACACACAGTCACACACTGTCCACACACACACCTTGTCACAGACCAGTCCACTGTCCACACACTCACCTGGTCACACACAGTCACACACAGTCCACACACTCACTTGATCACAGACCAGTCCACTGTCCAACCCCACACCTGGTCATATACAGTCACACACTGTCCACACACTCACATGGTCACACACAGTCACACACTGTCCACACACTCACCTGGTCACAGACCAGTCCACTGTCCACACACTCACCTGTTCACATACATCACACACTGTCCACAAACTGACCTGGTCACAGAACAGTCCACTGTCCACACACTCAACCTGGTCACAGACCAGTCCACTGTCCACACACTCAACCTGGTCACACACAGTCACACACTGTCCACACACTCACTTGGTCACAGACCAGTACACTGTCCACACACTCAACTGGTCACACACAGTCACACACTGTCCACACACTCACCTTGTCACAGACCAGTCCCCTGTCTACACACTCAACCTGGTCACACACAGTCACACACTGTCCACACACTCACCTGATCACAGACCGGTCCACTGTCCACACACTCACCTGGTCACACACAGTCACACACTGTCCACACACACACTTGGTCACAGACCAGTCCACTGTCCACACACAAACCTGGTCACACACAGTCACACACTGTCCACACACTCACCTGGTCACAGACATGTCCACTGTCCACACAGTCAACCTGGTCACACACCGTCCACACACTCACCAGGTCAGACACAGTCACACACTGTCCACACACTCACCTGGTCACACACAGTCACACACTGTCCACACACTAACCTGGTCACAGACCAGTCCACTGTCCACACACTCAACCTGGTCACACACAGTCACACACTGTCCACACACACACCTGGTCACACACAGTCACACACTGTCCACACACTCACCTGGTCACAGAGCACTCCATTGTCGACACACTCAACCTGGTCACAGACAAGTCCACTGTCCACACAGTCAACCTGGTCACAGACCAGTCCACTGTCCACACACTCACCTGGTCAAAGAACAGTCCACTGTCCACACACTCAACCTGGTCACACACAGTCACACACTGTCCACTCACTCACCTGGTCACACACAGACACACACTGTCCACACACTCACCTGGTCACATACAGTCACACACTGTCCACACACTCACCTGGTCACATACATCACACACTGTCCACACACTCACCTGGTCACACACAGTCACACACGGTCCACACACTTACCTGGTCACACACAGTCACACACTGTCCACACACTCACCTGGTCACAGAGCAGTCCACTGTCCACACACTCACCTGGTCACAGACCAGTCCACTGTCCACACACTCAACCTGGTCACAGACCTGTCCACTATCCACAGACACACCTGGTCACACACAGACACACACTGTCCACACACTCACCTGGTCACATACAGTCACACACTGTCCACACACTCACCTGTTCACTGACCAGTCCACTGTCCACACCCACACCTGGTCACACACAGTCACACACTGTTCACACACTCACCTGGTCACAGACCAGTCCACTGTCCACACACTCAAGCTGGTCACACACAGTCACACACTGGCCACACACTCACCTGGTCACACACAGAAACACACTGTACACACACTCACCTGGTCACAGAACAGTCCACTGTCCACACACTCAACCTGGTCACAGACCAGTCCACTGTCCACACACTCAACATGGTCACACACAAGTCCACTGCCCACACACTCTACCTGGTCACACACAGTCACACACTGTCCACACACTCACTTGGTCACAGACCAGTACACTGTCCACACACTCACCTGGTCACACACAGTCACACACTGTCCACACACTCACCTTGTCACAGATCAGTCCACTGTCTACACACTCAACCTGGTCACACACAGTCACACATTGTCCACACACTCACCTGGTCACACACATTCACACACTGTCCGCACACTCACCTGGTCTCACACAGTCACACACTGTTCACACACTCACCTGGTCAAACACCAGTCCACTGTCCACACACTCACCTGGTCACTTACAGTCACACACTGTCCACACACTCACCTGGTCACAGACCAGTCCACTGTCCACACACTGAACCTGGTCACACACAGTCACACACTGTCCACACACACACTTGGTCACAGACCAGTCCACTGTCCACACACAAACCTGGTCACACACAGTCACACACTGTCCACACACTCACCTGGTCACAGACATGTCCACTGTCCACACACTCACCTGGTCACACACAGTCACACACTGTCCACACACTCACTTGATCACAGACCAGTCCACTGTCCTACCACACACCTGCTCACATACAGTCACACACTGTCCACACACTCACCTGGTCACACACAGTCACACACTGTCCACACACACACTTGGTCACAGACCAGTTCACTGTCCACACACTCACCTGGTCACACACAGTCACACACTGTCCACACACTAACCTTGTCACAGACCAGTCCACTGTCCACACACTCAACCTGGTCACAGACCAGTCCACTGTCCACACACACACCTGGTCACACACAGTCACACACTGTCCACACACTCAACCTGGTCACAGACCAGTCCACTGTCCACACAGTCACCTGGTCACACACAGTCACACACTGTCCACACACTCAACCTGGTCACAGACCAGTCCACTGTCCACACACTCAACCTTGTCACACACAGTCACACACTGTCCACACACTCACCTGGTCACACACAGTCACACACTGTCCACACACAAACCTGGTCAAACACCATTCCACTGACCACACACTGATCTGGTCACATACATTCACACACTGTCCACACACTCAACCTGGTCACACACTGTCCACACACTCACCTGGTCTCACACAGTCACACATGGTCCACACACTTACCTGGTCACACACAGTCACACACTGTCCACACACTCACCTTGTCACAGACCAGTCCACTGTCCACACACTCACCTGGTCACACACAGTCACACACTGTCCACACACACACCTTGTCACAGACCAGTCCACTGTCCACACACTTACCTGGTCACACACAGTCACACACTGTCCACACACTCACCTTGTCACAGACCAGTCCACTGTCCACACACTTACCTGGTCACACACAGTCACACACTGTCCACACACTCACCTTGTCACAGACCAGTCCACTGTCCACACACTCAACCTTGTCACAGACCAGTCCACTGTCCACACACTTACCTGGTCACACACAGTCACACACTGTCCACACACTCACCTTGTCACAGACCAGTCCACTGTCCACACACTCACCTGGTCACACACAGTCACACACTGTCCACACACACACCTTGTCACAGACCAGTCCACTGTCCACACACTCACCTGGTCACACACAGTCACACACAGTCCACACACTCACTTGATCACAGACCAGTCCACTGTCCAACCCCACACCTGGTCATATACAGTCACACACTGTCCACACACTCACCTGGTCACACACAGTCACACACTGTCCACACACTCACCTGGTCACAGACCAGTCCACTGTCCACACACTCACCTGTTCACATACATCACACACTGTCCACAAACTGACCTGGTCACAGAACAGTCCACTGTCCACACAATCAACCTGGTCACAGACCAGTCCACTGTCCACACACTCAACCTGGTCACACACAGTCACACACTGTCCACACACTCACTTGGTCACAGACCAGTACACTGTCCACACACTCAACTGGTCACACACAGTCACACACTGTCCACACACTCACCTTGTCACAGACCAGTCCCCTGTCTACACACTCAACCTGGTCACACACAGTCACACACTGTCCACACACTCACCTGATCACAGACCGGTCCACTGTCCACACACTCACCTGGTCACACACAGTCACACACTGTCCACACACTCACCTGGTCACAGACCAGTCCACTGTCCACACACTCAACCTGGTCACAGACAAGTACACTGTCCACACACTCACCTGGTCACAGACAAGTCCACTGTCCACACACTCAAGCTGGTCACACACAGTCACACACTGTCCACACACTCACCTGGTTACAGACCAGTCCACTGTCCACACACTCAACCTGGTCACAGACCATTCCACTGTCCACAAACTCACCTGGTCACACACAGTCACACACTGTCCACACACTAACCTGGTCACAGACTAGTCCACTGTCCACACACTCACCTGGTCACACACAGTCACACACTGTCCACACACTCAACCTGGTCACACACAGTCCACACACTCACCTGGTCTCACACAGTCACACACTGTTCACACACTCACCTGGTCACAGACCAGTCCACTGTCCACACACTCAACCTGGTCACAGACCAGTCCACTGTCCACACACTGAACCTGGTCACACACAGTCACACACTGTCCACACACTCACTTGGTCACAGACCAGTCCACTGTCCACACACACACCTGGTCATACACAGTCACACACTGTCCACACACTCACCTGGTCACAGACCAGTCCACTGTCCACACACTCAACCTGGTCACAGACCAGTCCACTGTCCACACACTCAAGCTGCTCACACACAGTCACACATTGTTCACACACTCAAAATGGTCACACACAGACACACACTGTCCACACACTCAACCTGGTCACAGACCAGTCCAATGTCCACACACTCAACCTGGTCACACACAGTCACACACTGTCCACACACTCACTTGGTCACAGACCAGTACACTGTCCACACACTCAACTGGTCACACACAGTCCACACACTCACCTTGTCACAGACCAGTCCACTGTCTACACACTCAACCTGGTTACACACATTCACACACTGTCCACACACTCACCTGATCACAGACCAGTCCACTGTCCACACACTCACCTGGTCACACACAGTCACACACTGTCCACACACTCACCTGGTCACAGAGCAGTCCACTGTCCACACACTCACCTGGTCACACACAGTCACACACTGTCCACACACTCACCTGGTCACAGAGCAGTCCACTGTCCACACACTCAACCTGGTCACAGACAAGTACACTGTCCACACACTCACCTGGTCACAGAGCACTCCATTGTCCACACACTCAACCTAGTCACAGTCAAGTCCACTGTCCACACACTCACCTGGTCACAGACAGTCACACACTGTCCACACACTCACCTGGTCACAGAGCACTCCATTGTCGACACACTCAACCTGGTCACAGACAAGTCCACTGTGCACACAGTGAACCTGGTCACAGACTAGTCCACTGTCCACACACTCACCTGGTCAAAGAACAGTCCACTGTCCACACACTCAACCTGGTCACACACAGTCACACGCTGTCCAGACACTCACCTGGTCTCACACAGTCACACACTGTTCACACACTCACCTGGTCAAACACCAGTCTACTGTCCACACACTCACCTGGTCACATACAGTCACACACTGTCCACACACTCACCTGGTCACAGACCAGTCCACTGTCCACACACTCAACCTGGTCACAGACCAGTCCACTGTCCACACACTGAACCTGGTCACACACAGTCACACACTGTCCACACACTCACTTGGTCACAGACCAGTCCACTGTACAAACACACACTTGGTCATACACAGTCACACACTGTCCACACACTCACCTGGTCACAGACATGTCCACTGTCCACACACTCAACCTGGTCACAGACCAGTCCACTGTCCACACACTCAACCTGGTCACAGACCAGTCCACTGTCCACACACTGAACCTGGTCATACACAGTCACACACTGTCCACACACTCACCTGGTCACAGACATGTCCACTGTCCACACACTCAACCTGGTCACACACCGTCCACACACTCATCTGGTCACACACAGTCACACACTGTCCACTCACTCACCTGGTCACACACAGTCACACACTGTCCACACACTCAACCTGGTCACACACTGTCCACACACTCACCTGGTCTCACACAGTCACACACTGTTCACACACTCACCTGGTCAAACACCAGTCTACTGTCCACACACTCACCTGGTCACACACAGTCACACACTGTCCACACACTCAACCTGGTCACACACTGTGCACACACTCACCTGGTCACACACAGTCACACACTGTCCACACACTCACCTTGTCACAGACCAGTCCACTGTCCACACACTCACCTGGTCACACACAGTCACACACTGTCCACACACTCACTTGATCACAGACCAGTCCACTGTCCACACACTCACCTGGTCACAGACATGTCCACTGTCCACACACTCAACCTGGTCACACACCATCCACACACTCACCTGGTCAGACACAGTGACACACTGTCCACACACTCACCTGGTCACAGAGCACTCCATTGTCGACACACTCAACCTGGTCACAGACAAGTCCACTGTCCACACAGTCAACCTGGTCACAGACCAGTCCACTGTCCACACACTCACCTGGTCAAAGAACAGTCCACTGTCCACACACTCAACCTGGTCACACATAGTCACACACTGTCCACTCACTCACCTGGTCACACACAGTCACACACTGTCCACACACTCAACCTGGTCACACACTGTCCACACACTCACCTGGTCTCACACAGTCACACACTGTTCACACACTCACCTGGTCAAACACCAGTCTACTGTCCACACACTCACCTGGTCACATACAGTCACACACTGTCTACACACTCACCTGGTCACAGACGAGTCCACTGTCCACACACTCAACCTGGTTATAGACCAGTCCACTGTCCACACACACACCTGGTCACAGTCATGTCCACTGTCCACACACTCAACCTGGTCACACACCGTCCACACACTCACTTGGTCACAGACATGTCCACTGTCCACACACTCAACCTGGTCACACACCGTCCACACACTCACCTGGTCACAGACAAGTCCACTGTCCACACATTCAACCTGATCACAGACCAGTCCACTGTCCACACACTCACCTGGTCACACACAGTCACACACTGTCCACACACTCACCTGGTCACAGACCAGTCCACTGTCCACACACTCACCTGGTCACACACAGTCACACACTGTCCACACACTCACCTGGTCACACACAGAAACACACTGTTCACACACTCAACCTGGTCACAGACCAGTCCACTGTCCACACACTCACCTGGTCACAGACCAGTCCACTGTCCACACACTCAACCTGGTCACAGACCAGTCCACTGTCCACACACTCAAGCTGGTCACACACAGTCACACATTGTTCACACACTCAAAATGGTCACACACAGTCACACACTGTCCACACACTCACCTGGTCACAGACAAGTCCACTGTCCACACACTCAACCTGGTCACACACAGTCACACACTGTCCACACACTCACCTGGTCACACACAGTCATACACTGTCCACACACTCACCTGGTCAAACACCAGTCCACTGACCACACACTCACCTGGTCACATACAGTCACACACTGTCCACACACTCACCTGGTCACACACTGTCCACACACTCACCTGGTCTCACACAGTCACACACGGTCCACACACTCACCTGGTCACACACAGTCACACACTGTCCACACACTCACTTGATCACAGACCAGTCCACTGTCCTACCACACACCTGGTCACATACAGTCACACACTGTCCACACACTCACCTGGTCACACACAGTCACACACTGTCCACACACTCACTTGGTCACAGACCAGTCCACTGTCCACACACTCACCTGGTCACACACAGTCACACACTGTCCACACACTAACCTTGTCACAGACCAGTCCACTGTCCACACACTCAACCTGGTCACACACTGTCCACACACTCACCTGGTCACAGAGCACTCCATTGTCGACACATTCAACCTGGTCACAGACAAGTCCACTGTCCACACAGTCAACCTGGTCACAGACCAGTCCACTGTCCACACACTCACCTGGTCACACACAGTCACACACTGTCCACACACTCAACCTGGTTACACACAGTCCACACACTCACCTGGTCTCACACAGTCACACACTGTTCACACACTCACCTGGTCAAACACCAGTCCACTGTCCACACACACACCTGATCACACACAGTCACAGACTGTCCACACACTCACCTGGTCACAGACCAGTCCACTGTCCACACACTCACCTGGTCACATACATCAGACACTGTCCACAAACTGACCTGGTCACAGAACAGTCCACTGTCCACACACTCAACCTGGTCACTGACGAGTCCACTGTCCACACACTCAACCTGGTCACACACAGTCACACACTGTCCACACACTCACCTTGTCACAGACCAGTCCACTGTCCACACACTCAACTGGTCACACACAGTCACACACTGTCCACACACTCACCTTGTCACAGACCAGTCCACTGTCTACACACTCAACCTGGTCACACACAGTCACACACTGTCCACACACTCACCTGTTCACAGACCACTCCACTGTCCACACACTCACCTGGTCACACACAGTCACACACTGTCCACACACTCACCTGGTCACATAGCAGTCCACTGTCCACACACTCAACCTGGTCACAGACCAGTCCACTGTCCACACACTCACCTGGTCACAGACCAGTCCACTGTCCACACACTCACCTGGTCACATACATCAGACACTGTCCACAAACTGACCTGGTCACAGAACAGTCCACTGTCCACACACTCAACCTGGTCACAGACGTGTCCACTGTCCACACACTCAACCTGGTCACACACAGTCACACACTGTCCACACATTCACTTGGTCACAGACCAGTCCACTGTCCACAAACTCACCTGGTCACACACAGTCACACACTGTCCACACACTCACCTTGTCACAGACCAGTCCACTGTCCACACACTCAACTGGTCACACACAGTCACACACTGTCCACACACTCACCTTGTCACAGACCAGTCCACTGTCTACACACTCAACCTGGTCACACACAGTCACACACTGTCCACACACTCACCTGATCACAGACCACTCCACTGTCCACACACTCAAGCTGCTCACAGACAAGTACACTGTCCACACACTCAGCTGGTCACAGACAAGTCCACTGACCACACACTCAAGCTGGTCACACACAGTCACACACTGTCCACACACTCACCTGGTCACAGACAAGTACACTGTCCACACACTCAGCTGGTCACAGACAAGTCCACTGACCACACACTCAAGCTGGTCACACATAGGCACACACTGTCCACACACTCACCTGGTCACAGACCAGTCCACTGTCCACAAACTCACCTGGTCACACACAGTCACACACTGTCCACACACTAACCTGGTCACAGACTAGTCCACTGTCCACACACTCACCTGGTCACACACAGTCACACACTGTCCACACACTCAACCTGGTCACACACAGTCCACACACTCACCTGGTCTCACACAGTCACACACTGTTCACACACTCACCTGGTCACAGACCAGTCCACTGTCCACACACTCAACCTGGTCACAGACCAGTCCACTGTCCACACACTGAACCTGGTCACACACAGTCACACACTGTCCACACACTCACTTGGTCACAGACCAGTCCACTGTCCACACACACACCTGGTCATACACAGTCACACACTGTCCACACACTCACCTGGTCACAGACCAGTCCACTGTCCACACACTCAACCTGGTCACAGACCAGTCCACTGTCCACACACTCAAGCTGCTCACACACAGTCACACATTGTTCACACACTCAAAATGGTCACACACAGACACACACTGTCCACACACTCAACCTGGTCACAGACCAGTCCAATGTCCACACACTCAACCTGGTCACACACAGTCACACACTGTCCACACACTCACTTGGTCACAGACCAGTACACTGTCCACACACTCAACTGGTCACACACAGTCCACACACTCACCTTGTCACAGACCAGTCCACTGTCTACACACTCAACCTGGTTACACACATTCACACACTGTCCACACACTCACCTGATCACAGACCAGTCCACTGTCCACACACTCACCTGGTCACACACAGTCACACACTGTCCACACACTCACCTGGTCACAGAGCAGTCCACTGTCCACACACTCAACCTGGTCACAGACAAGTACACTGTCCACACACTCACCTGGTCACAGAGCACTCCATTGTCCACACACTCACCTGGTCACACACAGTCACACACTGTCCACACACTCACCTGGTCACAGAGCACTCCATTGTCCACACACTCAACCTAGTCACAGTCAAGTCCACTGTCCACACACTCACCTGGTCACAGACAGTCACACACTGTCCACACACTCACCTGGTCACAGAGCACTCCATTGTCGACACACTCAACCTGGTCACAGACAAGTCCACTGTGCACACAGTGAACCTGGTCACAGACTAGTCCACTGTCCACACACTCACCTGGTCAAAGAACAGTCCACTGTCCACACACTCAACCTGGTCACACACAGTCACACGCTGTCCAGACACTCACCTGGTCTCACACAGTCACACACTGTTCACACACTCACCTGGTCAAACACCAGTCTACTGTCCACACACTCACCTGGTCACATACAGTCACACACTGTCCACACACTCACCTGGTCACAGACCAGTCCACTGTCCACACACTCAACCTGGTCACAGACCAGTCCACTGTCCACACACTGAACCTGGTCACACACAGTCACACACTGTCCACACACTCACTTGGTCACAGACCAGTCCACTGTACAAACACACACTTGGTCATACACAGTCACACACTGTCCACACACTCACCTGGTCACAGACATGTCCACTGTCCACACACTCAACCTGGTCACAGACCAGTCCACTGTCCACACACTCAACCTGGTCACAGACCAGTCCACTGTCCACACACTGAACCTGGTCATACACAGTCACACACTGTCCACACACTCACCTGGTCACAGACATGTCCACTGTCCACACACTCAACCTGGTCACACACCGTCCACACACTCATCTGGTCACACACAGTCACACACTGTCCACTCACTCACCTGGTCACACACAGTCACACACTGTCCACACACTCAACCTGGTCACACACTGTCCACACACTCACCTGGTCTCACACAGTCACACACTGTTCACACACTCACCTGGTCAAACACCAGTCTACTGTCCACACACTCACCTGGTCACACACAGTCACACACTGTCCACACACTCAACCTGGTCACACACTGTGCACACACTCACCTGGTCACACACAGTCACACACTGTCCACACACTCACCTTGTCACAGACCAGTCCACTGTCCACACACTCACCTGGTCACACACAGTCACACACTGTCCACACACTCACTTGATCACAGACCAGTCCACTGTCCACACACTCACCTGGTCACAGACATGTCCACTGTCCACACACTCAACCTGGTCACACACCATCCACACACTCACCTGGTCAGACACAGTGACACACTGTCCACACACTCACCTGGTCACAGAGCACTCCATTGTCGACACACTCAACCTGGTCACAGACAAGTCCACTGTCCACACAGTCAACCTGGTCACAGACCAGTCCACTGTCCACACACTCACCTGGTCAAAGAACAGTCCACTGTCCACACACTCAACCTGGTCACACATAGTCACACACTGTCCACTCACTCACCTGGTCACACACAGTCACACACTGTCCACACACTCAACCTGGTCACACACTGTCCACACACTCACCTGGTCTCACACAGTCACACACTGTTCACACACTCACCTGGTCAAACACCAGTCTACTGTCCACACACTCACCTGGTCACATACAGTCACACACTGTCTACACACTCACCTGGTCACAGACGAGTCCACTGTCCACACACTCAACCTGGTTATAGACCAGTCCACTGTCCACACACACACCTGGTCACAGTCATGTCCACTGTCCACACACTCAACCTGGTCACACACCGTCCACACACTCACTTGGTCACAGACATGTCCACTGTCCACACACTCAACCTGGTCACAGGCAAGTCCACTGTCCACACACTCACCTGGTCACACACAGTCACACACTGTCCACACACTCACCTGGTCACACACAGAAACACACTGTTCACACACTCAACCTGGTCACAGACCAGTCCACTGTCCACACACTCACCTGGTCACAGACCAGTCCACTGTCCACACACTCAACCTGGTCACAGACCAGTCCACTGTCCACACACTCACCTGGTCACACACAGTCACACACTGTCCACACACTCACCTGGTCACAGACCAGTCCACTGTCCACACACTCACCTGGTCACACACAGTCACACACTGTCCACACACTCACCTGGTCACACACAGAAACACACTGTTCACACACTCAACCTGGTCACAGACCAGTCCACTGACCACACACTCACCTGGTCACACACAGAAACACACTGTTCACACACTCAACCTGGTCACAGACCAGTCCACTGTCCACACACTCACCTGGTCACAGACCAGTCCACTGTCCACACACTCAACCTGGTCACAGACCAGTCCACTGTCCACACACTCAAGCTGGTCACACACAGTCACACATTGTTCACACACTCAAAATGGTCACACACAGTCACACACTGTCCACACACTCACCTGGTCACAGACAAGTCCACTGTCCACACACTCAACCTGGTCACACACAGTCACACACTGTCCACACACTCACCTGGTCACACACAGTCATACACTGTCCACACACTCACCTGGTCAAACACCAGTCCACTGACCACACACTCACCTGGTCACATACAGTCACACACTGTCCACACACTCACCTGGTCACACACTGTCCACACACTCACCTGGTCTCACACAGTCACACACGGTCCACACACTCACCTGGTCACACACAGTCACACACTGTCCACACACTCACTTGATCACAGACCAGTCCACTGTCCTACCACACACCTGGTCACATACAGTCACACACTGTCCACACACTCACCTGGTCACACACAGTCACACACTGTCCACACACTCACTTGGTCACAGACCAGTCCACTGTCCACACACTCACCTGGTCACACACAGTCACACACTGTCCACACACTAACCTTGTCACAGACCAGTCCACTGTACACACACTCAACCTGGTCACACACTGTCCACACACTCACCTGGTCACAGAGCACTCCATTGTCGACACATTCAACCTGGTCACAGACAAGTCCACTGTCCACACAGTCAACCTGGTCACAGACCAGTCCACTGTCCACACACTCACCTGGTCACACACAGTCACACACTGTCCACACACTCAACCTGGTTACACACAGTCCACACACTCACCTGGTCTCACACAGTCACACACTGTTCACACACTCACCTGGTCAAACACCAGTCCACTGTCCACACACACACCTGATCACACACAGTCACAGACTGTCCACACACTCACCTGGTCACAGACCAGTCCACTGTCCACACACTCACCTGGTCACATACATCAGACACTGTCCACAAACTGACCTGGTCACAGAACAGTCCACTGTCCACACACTCAACCTGGTCACTGACGAGTCCACTGTCCACACACTCAACCTGGTCACACACAGTCACACACTGTCCACACACTCACCTTGTCACAGACCAGTCCACTGTCCACACACTCAACTGGTCACACACAGTCACACACTGTCCACACACTCACCTTGTCACAGACCAGTCCACTGTCTACACACTCAACCTGGTCACACACAGTCACACACTGTCCACACACTCACCTGTTCACAGACCACTCCACTGTCCACACACTCACCTGGTCACACACAGTCACACACTGTCCACACACTCACCTGGTCACATAGCAGTCCACTGTCCACACACTCAACCTGGTCACAGACAAGTACACTGTCCACACACTCAGCTGGTCACAGACAAGTCCACTGACCACACACTCAAGCTGGTCACACACAGGCACACACTGTCCACAAACTCACCTGGTCACACACAGTCACACACTGTCCACACACTCACCTGGTCACAGAGCACTCCATTGCCCACACACCAAACCGAGTCACAGTCAAGTCCACTGTCCACACACTCACCTGGTCACAGACAGTCACACACTGTCCACACACTCACCTGGTCACAGAGCACTCCATTGTCGACACACTCAACCTGCTCACAGACAAGTCCACTGTCTACACAGTCAACCTGGTCACAGACTAGTCCACTGTCCACACACTCACCTGGTCAAAGAACAGTCCACTGTCCACACACTCAACCTGGTCACACACAGTCACACACTGTCCACTCACTCACCTGGTCACACACAGTCACACACTGTCCACACACTCAACCTGGTCACACACAGTCCACACACTCACCTGGTCTCACACAGTCACACACTGTTCACACACTCACCTGGTCAAACACCAGTCTACTGTCCACCCACTCACCTGGTCACATACAGTAACACACTGTCCACACACTCACCTGGTCACAGACCAGTCCACTGTCCACACACTCAACCTGGTCACAGACCAGTCCACTGTCCACACACTGAACCTGGTCACACACAGTCACACACTGTCCACACACTCACCTGGTCACAGACCAGTCCACTGTCCACACACACACCTGGTCATACACAGTCACACACTGTCCACACACTCACCTGGTCACAGACCAGTCCACTGTCCACACACTCAAGCTGGTCACACACAGTCACACACTGCCCACACACTCAACCTGGTCACAGACCAGTCCACTGTCCACACACTCAAGCTGGTCACACACAGTCACACATTGTTCACACACTCAAAATGGTCACACACAGACACACACTGTCCACACACTCAACCTGGTCACACACAGTCACACACTGCCCACACACTCACTTGGTCACAGAGCAGTCCACTGTCCACACACTCAACCTGGTCACAGACAAGTACACTGTCCACACACTCACCTGGTCACAGACAAGTCCACTGTCCACACACTCAAGCTGGTCACACACAGTTACACACTGTCCACACACTCACCTGGTCACAGAGCACTCCATTGTCCACACACTCAACCTAGTCACAGTCAAGTCCACTGTCCACACACTCACCTGGTCACAGACAGTTACACACTGTCCACACACTCACCTGGTCACAGAGCACTCCATTGTCGACACACTCAACCTGGTCACAGACAAGTACACTGTCCACACACTCACCTGGTCACAGACAAGTCCACTGTCCACACACTCAAGCTGGTCACACACAGTCACACACTGTCCACACACTCACCTGGTCACAGACCAGTCCACTGTCCACACACACACCTGGTCACACACAGTCACACACTGTCCACACACTCACCTGGTCACAGAGCACTCCATTGTCCACACACTCAACCTAGTCACAGTCAAGTCCACTGTCCACACACTCACCTGGTCACAGACAGTCACACACTGTCCACACACTCACCTGGTCACAGGGCACTCCATTGTCGACACACTCAACCTGGTCACAGACAAGTCCACTGTGCACACAGTGAACCTGGTCACAGACTAGTCCACTGTCCACACACTCACCTGGTCAAAGAACAGTCCACTGTCCACACACTCAACCTGGTCACACACAGTCACACACTGTCCACGCACTCACTTGGTCACAGACCAGTCCACTGTCCACACACAAACCTGGTCACACACAGTCACACACTGTCCACACACTCACCTGGTCACAGACATGTCCACTGTCCACACAGTCAACCTGGTCACACACCGTCCACACACTCACCTGGTCACACACAGTCACACACTGTCCACACACTCACCTGGTCACACACAGTCACACACTGTCCACACACTAACCTTGTCACAGACCAGTCCACTGTCCACACACTCAACCTGGTCACAGACCAGTCCACTGTCCACACACTCACCTGGTCACACACAGTCACACACTGTCCACACACTCACCTGGTCACACACAGTCACACACTGTCCACACACTCACCTGGTCTCACACAGTCACACACTGTTCACACACTCACCTGGTCAAACACCAGTCTACTGTCCACACACTCACCTGGTCACATACAGTCACACACTGTCCACACACTCACCTGGTCACAGACCAGTCCACTGTCCACACACTCAACCTGGTCACAGACCAGTCCACTGTCCACACACTGAACCTGGTCACACACAGTCACACACTGTCCACACACTCACTTGGTCACAGACCAGTCCACTGTACACACCCACACTTGGTCATACACAGTCACACACTGTCCACACACTCACCTGGTCACAGACATGTCCACTGTCCACACACTCAACCTGGTCACACACCGTCCACACACTCACCTGGTCACAGAGCACTCCATTGTCCACACACTCAACCTGGTCACAGACTAGTCCACTGTCCACACACTCATCTGGTCACACACAGTCACACATTGTCCACACACTCAACCTGGACCCAGACCAGTCCACTGTACAGACACTCATCTGGTCACACACAGTCACACACTGTCCACACACTCACCTGGTCACACACAGTCACACACTGTCCACACACTCACCTTTTCACAGACCAGTCCACTGTCCACACACTCAACCTGGTCACACAGTCACACACTGTCCACACACTCACCTGGTCACACACAGTCACACACTGTCCACACACTCAACCTGGTCACACACTGTCCACACACTCACCTGGTCACACACAGTCACACACTGTCCACACACTCACCTTGTCACAGACCAGTCCACTGTCGACACACCCACCTGGACACACACAGTCACACACTGTCCACACACTCAACCTGGTTACACACAGTCCACACACTCACCTGGTCTCACACAGTCACACACTGTTCACACACTCACCTGGTCAAACACCAGTCCACTGTCCACACACTCAACCTGGTCACAGACCAGTCGACTGTCCACATACTGAACCTGGTCACACACAGTCACACACTGTCCACACACTCACTTGGTCACAGTCCAGTCCACTGTCCACACACACACCTGATCACACACAGTCACAGACTGTCCACACACTCACCTGGTCACATACATCAGACACTGTCCACAAACTGACCTGGTCACAGAACAGTCCACTGTCCACACACTCAACCTGGTCACAGACGAGTCCACTGTCCACACACTCAACCTGGTCACACACAGTCACACACTGTCCACACACTCATTTGGTCACAGACCAGTCCGCTGACCACAAACTCACCTGGTCACACACAGTCACACACTGTCCACACACTCACCTTGTCACAGACCAGTCCACTGTCCACACACTCAACCTGGTCACACACAGTCACACACTGTCCACACACTCACCTGATCACAGACCACTCCACTGTCCACACACTCACCTGGTCACACACAGTCACACACTGTCCACACACTCACCTGGTCACATAGCAGTCCACTGTCCACACACTCAACCTGGTCACAGACAAGTACACTGTCCACACACTCACCTGGTCACAGACCAGTCCACTGTCCACACACTCACCTGGTCACACACAGTCACACACTGTCCACACACACACACCTGGTTACAGAGCACTCCATTGCCCACACACCAAACCGAGTCACAGTCAAGTCCACTGTCCACACACTCACCTGGTCACAGACAGTCACACACTGTCCACACACTCACCTGGTCACAGAGCACTCCATTGTCGACACACTCAACCTGGTCACAGACAAGTCCACTGTCTACACAGTCAACCTGGTCACAGACTAGTCCACTGTCCACACACTCACCTGGTCAAAGAACAGTCCACTGTCCACACACTCACCTGGTCAAAGAACAGTCCACTGTCCACACACTCAACCTGGTCACACACAGTCACACACTGTCCACTCACTCACCAGGTCACACACAGTCACACACTGTCCACACACTCACCTGGTCACAGACCAGTCCACTGTCCACACACTCACCTGGTCAAAGAACAGTCCACTGTCCACACACTCAACCTGGTCACACACAGTCACACACTGTCCACTCACTCACCTGGTCACACACAGTCACACACTGTCCACACACTCAACCTGGTCACACACAGTCCACACACTCACCTGGTCAAACACCAGTCTACTGTCCACACACTCACCTGGTCACATACAGTAACACACTGTCCACACACTCACCTAGTCACAGACCAGTCCACTGTCCACACACTCAACCTGGTCACAGACCAGTCCACTGTCCACACACTCACTTGATCACAGACCAGTCCACTGTCCACACACTGAACCTGGTCACACACAGTCACACACTGTCCACACACTCACTTGGTCACAGACCAGTCCACTGTCCACACACACACCTGGTCATACACAGTCACAGACTGTCCACACACTCACCTGGTCACAGAGCACTCCATTGTTGACACACTCAACCTGGTCACAGACTAGTCCACTGTCCACATACTCACTTGGTCAAAGAACCGGCCACTGTCCACACACTCAACCTGGTCACACACCGTCCACACACTCACCTGGTCACAAACCAGTCCACTGTCCACACACTCACCTGGTCACACACAGTCACACACTGTCCACACACTCACCTGGTCACAGACCAGTCCACTGTCCACACACTCAACCTGGTCACACACCGTCCACACACTCACCTGGTCACAGAACAGTCCACTGTCCACACACTCAACCTGGTCACAGACCAGTCCACTGTCCACACACTCAACCTGGTCACACACAGTCACACACTGTCCACACACTCACTTGGTCACAGACCAGTCCACAGTCCACACACTCAACCTGGTCACACACCGTCCACACACTCACCTGGTCACAGAGCACTCCATTGTCCACACACTCAACCTGGTCACAGACAAGTCCACTGTCCACACACTCACCTGGTCACAGACCAGTCCACTGTCCACACACTCACCTGGTCACACACAGTCACACACTGTCCACACACTCACCTGGTCACAGACCAGTCCACTGTCCACACACTCACCTGGTCACAGACCAGTCCACTGTCCACACACTCACCTGGTCACACACAGTCACACACTGTCCACACACACAACATGGTCACAAACCAGTCCACTGTCCACACACTCACCTGGTCACACACACACAGACACACACTGTCCACACACTCACCTGGTCACAGACCAGTCCACTGTCCACACACTCAAGCTGGTCACACACAGTCACACATTGTTCACACACTCAAAATGGTCACACACAGAAACACACTGTTCACACACTCAACCTGGTCACAAACCAGTCCACTGTCCACACACTCACCTGGTCACATACATCACACACTGTCCACAGACTGACCTGGTCATAGAACAGTCCACTGTCCACACACTCAACCTGGTCACAGACCAGTCCATTGTCCACACACTCAACCTGGTCACACACAGTCACACACTGTCCACACACTCACTTGGTCACAGACCAGTCCACTGTCCACACACTCAACATGGTCACACACCGTCCACACACTCACCTGGTCACAGAGCACTCCATTGTCCACACACTCAACCTGGTCACAGACAAGTCCACTGTCCAGACACTCATCTGGTCACACACAGTCACACACTGTCCACACACTCACCTGGTCACAGAGCACTCCATTGTCGACATACTCAACCTGGTCACAGACAAGTCCACTGTCCAGACACTCATCTGGTCACACACAGTCACACACTGTCCACACACTCACCTGGTCACAGACCAGTCCACTGTCCACACACTCAACCTGGTCACACAGTCACACACTGTCCACACACTCACCTGGTCACACACAGTCACACACTGTCCACACACTCAACCTGGTCACACACTGTCCACACACTCACCTGGTCACACACAGTCACACACTGTCCACACACTCAACCTGGTCACACACTGTCCACACACTCACCTGGTCACACACAGTCACACACTGTCCACACACTCACTTGGTCACAGACCAGTCCACTGTCCACACACTCACCTGGTCACATACAGTCACACACTGTCTACACACTCACCTGGTCACACACAGTCACACACTGTCCACACACTCAACCTGGTCACACACTGTCTACACACTCACCTGGTCACACACAGTCACACACTGTCCACACACTCAACCTGGTCACACACTGTCCACACACTCACCTGGTCACACACAGTCACACACTGTCCACACACTCAACCTGGTCACACACTGTCCACACACTCACCTGGTCACACACAGTCACACACTGTCCACACACTCACCTGGTCAAACACCAGTCCACTGTCTACACACTCACCTGGTCACACACAGTCACACACTGTCCACACACTCACCTGGTCACAGACATGTCCACTGTCCACACACTCACTTGGTCACAGACCAGTCCACTGTCCACACACACACCTGGTCACACACAGTCACACACTGTCCACACACACACACCTGGTCACACACAGTCACACACTGTCCACACACTCACTTGGTCACAGACCAGTCCACTGTCCACACACACACCTGGTCACACACAGTCACACACTGTCCACACACACACACCTGGTCACACACAGTCACACACTGTCCACACACTCACTTGGTCACAGACCAGTCCACTGTCCACACACTCACCTGGTCACACACAGTCACACACTGTCCACACACTCACTTGGTCACAGACCAGTCCACTGTCCACACACTCAACCTGGTCACACACAGTCACACACTGTCCACACACTCACCTGGTCACACACAGTCACACACTGTCCACACACTCACCTGGTCTCACACAGTCACACACTGTCCACACACTCACCTTGTCACAGACCACTCCACTGACCACACACTCACCTGGTCACATACAGTCACACACTGTCCACACACTGAACCTGGTCACACACAGTCACACACTGTCCACACACTCACCTGGTCACACACTGTCCACACACTCACCTGGTCTCACACAGTCACACACTGTCCACACACTCAACCTGGTCACACACTGTCCACACACTCACCTGGTCTCACACAGTCACACACTGTCCACACACTCACCTGGTCACACACTGTCCACACACTCACCTGGCCTCACACAGTCACACACGGTCCACACACTCAACCTGGTCACACACTGTCCACACACTCACCTGGTCTCACACAGTCACACACGGTCCACACACTCACCTGGTCACACACTGTCCACACACTCACCTGGTCTCACACAGTCACACACTGTCCACACACTCACCTTGTCACAGACCACTCCACTGTCCACACACTCACCTGGTCGCACACAGGCACACACTGTCCACACACTCACTTGATCACAGACCAGTCCACTGTCCACACACTCACCTGGTCACACACAGTCACACACTGTCCACACACTCCCCTGGTCACACACAGTCACACACTGTCCACACACTCACTTGGTCACAGACCAGTCCACTGTCCACACACTCACCTGGTCACACACAGTCACACACTGTCCACACACTAACCTTGTCACGGACCAGTCCACTGTCCACACACTCAACCTGGTCACACACAGTCACACACTGTCCACACACTCAACCTGGTCACACACTGTCTACACACTCACCTGGTCTCACACAGTCACACACGGTCCACACACTCACCTGGTCACACACAGTCACACACTGTCCACACACTCACTTGGTCAAAGACCAGTCCACTGTCCACACACTCACCTGGTCACACACAGTCACACACTGTCCACACACTCACCTGGTCACAGAGCACTCCATTGTCGACACACTCAACCTGTTCACAGACAAGTCCATTGTCCACACAGTCAACCTGGTCACAGACCAGTCCACTGTCCACACACTCACTTGGTCACACACAGTCACACACTGTCCACACACTCAAGCTGGTCACACACAGTCACACACTGGCCACACACTCACCTGGTCACAAACCAGTCCACTGTCCACACACTCACCTGGTCACATACATCACACAGTGACCAGGTCACAGAACAGTCCACTGTCCACACACTCAACCTGGTCACAGACCAGTCCACTGTCCACACAGTCACCTGGTCACACACAGTCACACACTGTCCACACACTCAAACTGGTCACACACAGTCACACACTGTCCACACACTCACCTGATCACAGACCAGTCCACTGTCCACACACTCACCTGGTCACACACAGTCACACACGGTCCACACACCAGTCCACTGTCCACACACTCACCTGGTCACAGACAAGTCCACTGTCCACACACTCAACCTGGTTACACACAGTCCACACACTCACCTGGTCTCGCACAGTCACACACTGTTCACACACTCACCTGGTCAAACACCAGTCCACTGTCCACACACTCACCTGGTCACATACAGTCACACACTGTCCACACACTCACCTGGTCACACACAGTCACGCACTGTCCACACTCTCACCTGGTCACAGACCAGTCCACTGTCCACACACTCAACCTGGTCACAGACCAGTCGACTGTCCACACACTGAACCTGGTCACACACAGTCACACACTGTCCACACACTCACTTGGTCACAGTCCAGTCCACTGTCCACACACACACCTGATCACACACAGTCACACACTGTCCACACACTCACCTGGTCACAGACCAGTCCACTGTCCACACACTCACCTGGTCACATACATCACACACTGTCCACAAACTGACCTGGTCACAGAACAGTCCACTGTCCACACACTCAACCTGGTCACAGACCAGTCCACTGTCCACACACTCAACCTGGTCACACACAGTCACACACTGTCCACACACTCACTTGGTCACAGACCAGTCCTCTGTCTACACACTCAACCTGGTTACACACAGTCACACACTGTCCACACACTCACCTGTTCACAGACCAGTCCACTGTCCACAAACTCACCTGGTCACACACAGTCACACACTGTCCACACACTCACCTAGTCACAGACCAGTCCACTGTCCACAAACTCACCTGGTCACACACAGTCACACACTGTCCACACACTCACCTGGTCACAGAGCACTCCATTGTCCACACACTCAACCTAGTCACAGTCAAGTCCACTGTCCACACACTCACCTGCTCACAGACAGTCACACACTGTCCACACACTCACCTGGTCACAGAGCACTCCATTGTCGACACACTCAACCTGGTCACAGACAAGTCCACTGTGCACACAGTGAACCTGGTCACAGACTAGTCCACTGTGCACACAGTGAACCTGGTCACAGACTAGTCCACTGTCCACACACTCACCTGGTCACAGACCAGTCCACTGTCCACACACCAAACCTGGTCACACACAGTCACACACTGTCCACACACTCAACCTGGTCACACACTGTCCACACACTCACCTGGTCTCACACAGTCAGACACTGTTCACACACTCACCTGGTTAAACACCAGTCTACTGTCCACACACTCAACCTGGTCACATACAGTCACACACTGTCCACACACTCACCTGGTCACAGACCAGTCCACTGTCCACACACTCAACCTGGTCACAGACCAGTCCACTGTCCACACACTGAACCTGGTCACACACAGTCACACACTGTCCACACACTCACCTGGTCACAGACATGTCCACTGTCCACACACTCAACCTGGTCACACACCGTCCACACACTCACCTCGTCACAGAGCACTCCATTGTCCACACACTCAACCAGGTCACAGACAAGTCCACTGTCCACACACTCACCTGGTCACACACAGTCACACACTGTCCACACACTCACTTGATCACAGCCCAGTCCACTGTCCAACCACACACCTGGTCACATACAGTCACACACTGTCCACACACTCATTTGGTCAGAGCCCAATCCACTGTCCACACACTCACCTGGTCACACACAGTCACACACTGTCCACACACTCACCTTGTCACAGACCAGTCCACTGTCCACACACTCACCTGGTCACACACAGTCACACACTGTCCACACACTCACTTGGTCACAGCCCAATCCACTGTCCACACACTCACCTGGTCACACACAGTCACACACTGTCCACACACTAACCTTGTCACAGACCAGTCCACTGTCCACACACTCAACCTGGTCACACACAGTCACACACTGTCGACACACTCAACCTGGTCACACACTGTCCACACACTCACCTGGTCTCACACAGTCACACACTGTCCACACACTCACCTGGTCACACACAGTCACACTCGGTCCACACACTCAACCTGGTCACACACTGTCGACACACTCACCTGGTCTCACACAGTCACACACGGTCCACACACTCACCTGGTCACACACTGTCCACACACTCACCTGGTCTCACACAGTCACACACTGTCCACACACTCACCTTGTCACAGACCACTCCACTGTCCACACACTCACCTGGTCGCACACAGGCACACACTGTCCACACACTCACTTGATCACAGACCAGTCCACTGTCCACACACTCACCTGGTCACACACAGTCACACACTGTCCACACACTCACTTGGTCACAGACCAGTCCACTGTCCACACACTCACCTGGTCACACACAGTCACACACTGTCCACACACTCACTTGGTCACAGACCAATCCACTGTCCACACACTCACCTGGTCACACACAGTCACACACTGTCCACACACTAACCTTGTCACAGACCAGTCCACTGTCCACACACTCAACCTGGTCACACACAATCACACACTGTCCACACACTCAACCTGGTCACACACTGTCCACACACTCACCTGGTCTCACACAGTCACACACGGTCCACACACTCACCTGGTCACACACAGTCACACACTGTCCATACACTCACTTGATCACAGACCAGTCCACGGTCCTACCGCACACCTGGTCACACACAGTCACACACTGTCCACACACTCACTTGGTCACAGACCAGTCCACTGTCCACACACTCACCTGGTCACACACAGTCACACACTGTCCACACACTAACCTTGTCACAGACCAGTCCACTGTCCACACACTCAACCTGGTCACACACAGTCACACACTGTCCACACACTCACTTGGTCACAGACCAGTCCACTGTCCACAGACACAACCTGGTCACAGACCAGTCCACTGTCCACACACTCACCTGGTCACAGAGCACTCCATTGTCGACACACTCAACCTGTTCACAGACAAGTACATTGTCCACACAGTCAACCTGGTCACAGACCAGTCCACTGTCCACACACTCACTTGGTCACACACAGTCACACACTGTCCACACACTCAAGCTGGTCACACACAGTCACACACTGGCCACACACTCACCTGGTCACAAACCAGTCCACTGTCCACACACTCACCTGGTCACATACATCACACAGTGACCAGGTCACAGAACAGTCCACTGTCCACACACTCAACCTGGTCACAGACCAGTCCACTGTCCACACAGTCACCTGGTCACACACAGACACACACTGTCCACACACTCAACCTGGTCACAGACCAGTCCACTGTCCACACACTCAAACTGGTCACACACAGTCACACACTGTCCACACACTCACCTGGTCACACACAGTCACACACTGTCCACACACTCACCTGATCACAGACCAGTCCACTGTCCACACACTCACCTGGTCACACACAGTCACACACGGTCCACACACCAGTCCACTGTCCACACACTCACCTGGTCACAGACAAGTCCACTGTCCACACACTCAACCTGGTTACACACAGTCCACACACTCACCTGGTCTCACACAGTCACACACTGTTCACACACTCACCTGGTCAAACACCAGTCCACTGTCCACACACTCACCTGGTCACATACAGTCACGCACTGTCCACACTCTCACCTGGTCACAGACCAGTCCACTGTCCACACACTGAACCTGGTCACAGACCAGTCCACTGTCCACACACTCAACCTGGTCACAGACCAGTCGACTGTCCACACACTGAACCTGGTCACACACAGTCACACACTGTCCACACACTCACTTGGTCACAGTCCAGTCCACTGTCCACACACACACCTGATCACACACAGTCACACACTGTCCACACACTCACCTGGTCACAGACCAGTCCACTGTCCACACACTCACCTGGTCACATACATCACACACTGTCCACAAACTGACCTGGTCACAGAACAGTCCACTGTCCACACACTCAACCTGGTCACAGACCAGTCCACTGTCCACACACTCAACCTGGTCACACACAGTCACACACTGTCCACACACTCACTTGGTCACAGACCAGTCCTCTGTCTACACACTCAACCTGGTTACACACAGTCACACACTGTCCACACACTCACCTGTTCACAGACCAGTCCACTGTCCACACACTCACCTGGTCACACACAGTCACACACTGTCCACACACTCACCTGGTCACAGACCAGTCCACTGTCCACAAACTCACCTGGTCACACACAGTCACACACTGTCCACACACTCACCTGGTCACAGAGCACTCCATTGTCCACACACTCAACCTAGTCACAGTCAAGTCCACTGTCCACACACTCACCTGGTCACAGACAGTCACACACTGTCCACACACTCACCTGGTCACAGAGCACTCCATTGTCGACACACTCAACCTGGTCACAGACAAGTCCACTGTGCACACAGTGAACCTGGTCACAGACTAGTCCACTGTCCACACACTCACCTGGTCACAGACCAGTCCACTGTCCACACACCAAACCTGGTCACACACAGTCACACACTGTCCACTCACTCACCTGGTCACACACAGTCACACACTGTCCACACACTCAACCTGGTCACACACTGTCCACACACTCACCTGGTCTCACACAGTCAGACACTGTTCACACACTCACCTGGTTAAACACCAGTCTACTGTCCACACACTCACCTGGTCACATACAGTCACACACTATCCACACACTCACCTGGTCACAGAGCACTCCATTGTCCACACACCAAACCTGGTCACACACAGTCACACACTGTCCACTCACTCACCTGGTCACACACAGTCACACACTGTCCACACACTCAACCTGGTCACACACTGTCCACACACTCACCTGGTCTCACACAGTCAGACACTGTTCACACACTCACCTGGTTAAACACCAGTCTACTGTCCACACACTCACCTGGTCACATACAGTCACACACTGTCCACACACTCAACCTGGTCACAGACCAGTCCACTGTCCACACACTGAACCTGGTCACACACAGTCACACACTGTCCACACACTCACCTGGTCACAGACATGTCCACTGTCCACACACTCAACCTGGTCACACACCGTCCACACACTCACCTGGTCACAGAGCACTCCATTGTCCACACACTCAACCTGGACCCAGACCAGTCCACTGTCCACACACTCACCTGGTCACACACAGTCACACACTGTCCACACACTCACTTGATCACAGCCCAGTCCACTGTCCAACCACACACCTGGTCACATACAGTCACACACTGTCCACACCCTCATTTGGTCACAGCCCAATCCACTGTCCACACACTCACCTGGTCACACACAGTCACACACTGTCCACACACTCACCTTGTCACAGACCAGTCCACTGTCCACACACTCACCTGGTCACACACAGTCACACACTGTCCACACACTCACTTGGTCACAGCCCAATCCACTGTCCACACACTCACCTGGTCACACACAGTCACACACTGTCCACACACTAACCTTGTCACAGACCAGTCCACTGTCCACACACTCAACCTGGTCACACACAGTCACACACTGTCCACACACTCACCTGGTCACACACAGTCACACACTGTCCACACACTCAACCTGGTTACACACAGTCCACACACTCACCTGGTCACAGTCCAGTCCACTGTCCACACACACACCTGATCACACACAGTCACACACTGTCCACACACTAACCTTGTCACAGACCAGTCCACTGTCCACACACTCAACCTGGTCACACACAGTCACACACTGTCCACACACTCACCTGGTCACAGACCAGTCCACTGTCCACACACTCACCTGGTCACACACAGTCACACACTGTCCACACACTCACCTGGTCACAGACCAGTCCACTGTCCACACACTCACCTGGTCACACACAGTCACACACTGTCCACAAACTGACCTGGTCACAGAACAGTCCACTGTCCACACACTCAACCTGGTCACAGACCAGTCCACTGTCCACACACTCAACCTGGTCACACACAGTCACACACTGTCCACACACTCACTTGGTCACAGACCAGTACACTGTCCACACACTCAACTGGTCACACACAGTCCACACACTCACCTTGTCACAGACCAGTCCACTGTCTACACACTCAACCTGGTTACACACATTCACACACTGTCCACACACTCACCTGATCACAGAGCAGTCCACTGTCCACACACTCAACCTGGTCACAGACAAGTACACTGTCCACACACTCACCTGGTCACAGACAAGTCCACTGTCCACACACTCAAGCTGGTCACACACAGTCACACACTGTCCACACACTCACCTGGTCACAGAGCACTCCATTGTCCACACACTCAACCTAGTCACAGTCAAGTCCACTGTCCACACACTCACCTGGTCACAGACAGTCACACACTGTCAACACACTCACCTGGTCACAGAGCACTCCATTGTCGACACACTCAACCTGGTCACAGACAAGTCCACTGTGCACACAGTGAAACTTGTCACAGACTAGTCCACTGTCCACACACTCACCTGGTCACAGACCAGTCCACTGTCCACACACTCAACCTGGTCACACACAGTCACACACTGTCCACTCACTCACCTGGTCACACACAGTCACACACTGTCCACACACTCAACCTGGTCACAGACCAGTCCACTGTCCACACACTCACCTGGTCTCACACAGTCACACACTGTTCACACACTCACCTGGTCAAACACCAGTCTACTGTCCACACACTCACCTGGTCACATACAGTCACACACTGTCCACACACTCACCTGGTCACAGACCAGTCCACTGTCCACACACTCAACCTGGTCACAGACCAGTCCACTGTCCACACACTGAACCTGCTCACACACAGTCACACACTGTCCACACACTCACTTGGTCACAGACCAGTCCACTGTCCACACACACACTTGGTCATACACAGTCACACACTGTCCACACACTCACCTGGTCACAGAACAGTCCACTGTCCACACACTCAACCTGGTCACACACCGTCCACACACTCACCTGGTCACAGAGCACTCCATTGTCCACACACTCAACCTGGACCCAGACCAGTCCACTGTCCAGACACTCATCTGGTCACACATAGTCACACACTGTCCACACACTCACCAGGTCAGACACAGTCACACACTGTCCACACACTCACCTTTTCACAGACCAGTCCACTGTCCACACACTCAACCTGGTCACAGACCAGTCCACTGTCCACACACTCAACCTGGTCACACACAGTCACACACTGTCCACACACTCAACCTGGTCACACACTGTCCACACACTCACCTGGTCACAGACCAGTCCACTGTCCACACACTCAACCTGGTCACACACAGTCACACACTGTCCACACACTCAACCTGGTCACACACTGTCCACACACTCACCTGGTCACAGACATGTCCACTGTCCACACACTCAACCTGGTCACACACCGTCCACACACTCACCTGGTCAGACACAGTGACACACTGTCCACACAGTCACCTGGTCAGACACAGTCACACACCGTCCAGACACTCACCTGGTCACAGACCAGTCCACTGTCGACACACCCACCTGGACACACACAGTCACACACTGTCCACACACTCAACCTGGTCAAAGAACAGTCCACTGTCCACACACTCAACTTGTCACAGACCAGTCCACTGTCGACACACTCACCTGGTCACACACAGTCACACACTGTCCACACACTCAGCTGGTCACAGACCAGTCCACTGTCCACACAGTCACCTGGTCACAGACCAGTCCACTGTTCACATACACACCTGGTTACACAGTCACACACTGTCCACACACTCAGCTGGTCACACACAGTTACACACTGTCCACACACTCACCTGGTCACAGACCAGTCCACTGTCCACACATTCAACCTGGTCACACACTGTCCATACACTCCCCTGGTCTCACACAGTCACACACTGTCCACACACTCACCTGGTCACACACAGTCACACACAGTCCACACACTCAAACTGGTCACACACTGTCACACACTGTCCACACACTCAACCTGGTCACACACTGTCCACACACTCACCTGGTCTCACACAGTCACACACTGTTCACAGAATCACCTGGTCAAACAACAGTCCACTGTCCACACACTCACCTGGTCACATACAGTCACACACTGTCCACACACTCACCTGGTCACATACAGTCACACACTGTCCACACACTCAACCTGGTCACAGAGCAGTCGACTGTCCACACACTGAACCTGGTCACACACAGTCACACAATGTCCACACACTCACTTGGTCACAGTCCAGTCCACTGTCCACACACACACCTGGTCACACACAGTCACACACTGTCCACACACTCACATGGTCACACACAGTCACACACTGTCCACACACTCACCTGGTCACAGACCAGTCCACTGTCCACACACTCAAGCTGGTCACACACAGTCACACACTGGCCACACACTCACCTGGTCACTAACCAGTCCACTGTCCACACACTCACCTGGTCACATACATCACACACTGTCCACACAGTGACCTCGTCACAGAACAGTCCACTGTCCACACACTCAACCTGGTCACAGACCAGTCCACTGTCCACACACTCACCTGGTCAAAGAACAGTCCACTGTCCTCACACTCACCTGGTCACACACTGTCACACACTGTCCACACACTCACCTGGTCAAACACCAGTCTACTGTCCACACACTCACCTGGTCACATACAGTCACACACTGTCCACACACTCACCTGGTCACAGACAAGTCCACTGCCCACACACTGAACCTGGTCACACACAGACAAACACTGTCCACACACTCACTTGGTCACAGACCAGTCCACTGTCCACACACACACCTGGTCACACACAGTCACACACTGTCCACACACTCAACCTGGTCACAGACCAGTCCACTGTCCACACACTCATCTGGTCACACACAGTCACACACTGTCCACACACTCACCTTGTCACAGACCAATCCACTGTCCACACACTCACCTGGTCACACACAGTCACACACTGTCCACACACTCAACCTGGTCACACACTGTCCACACACTCACCTGGTCACACACAGTCACACACTGTCCACACACTCACCTTGTCACAGACCAGTCCACTGTCCACACACTCACCTGGTCACACACAGTCACACACTGTCCACACACTCACTTGATCACAGACCAGTCCACTGTCCAACCACACACCTGGTCACATACAGTCACACACTGTCCACACACTCACCTGGTCACAGACATGTCCACTGTCCACACACTCAACCTGGTCACAGACCAGTCCACTGTCCACACACTCACCTGGTCAGACACAGTCACACATTGTCCACACACTCAACTTGTCACAGACATGTCCACTGTCCACACACTCACCTGGACACACACAGTCACACACTGTCCACACACTCAACCTGGTCAAAGAACAGTCCACTGTCCACACACTCAACCTGGTCACACACAGTCACACACTGTCCACACACTCACCTGGTCACAGACATGTCCACTGTCCACACACTCACCTGGTCACAGACCAGTCCACTGTCCACACACTCAACCTGGTCACACACAGTCACACACTGTCCACACACTCACCTGGTCACAGACCAGTCCACTGTCCACACACTCAACCTGGTCACAGACCAGTCCACTGTCCACACACTGAACCTGGTCACACACAGTCACACACTGTCCACACACTCAATCTGGTCACACACTGTCCACACATTCACCTGATCCCACACAGTTACACACTGTCCACACACTCATTTGGTCACACACAGTCACACACAGTCCACACACTCAACTGCTCACACACAGTCACACACTGTCCACACACTCAGCTGGTCACACACAGTTGCACACTGTCCACACACTCACCTGGTCACAGACCAGTCCACTGTCCACACACTCACCTGGTCACACACAGTCACACACTGTCCACACACTCACCTGGTCACAGACAGTCACACACTGTCTACACACTCACCTGGTCACACACTGTCACACACTGTCCACACACTCAACCTGGTCACACACCGTCCACTGTCCACACACTCACCTGGTCAAAGAACAGTCCACTGTCCACACACTCACCTGGTCACACACAGTCACACACTGTCCAAACACTCAACCTGGTCACACACTGTCCACACACTCACCTGGTCTCACACAGTCACACACTGTCCACACACTCAACCTGGTCACGGACAAGTCCACTGTCCACACACTTAAGCTGGTCACAGACAGTCACACACTTTCCACACACTCACCTGGTCACAGACCAGTCCACTGTCCACAAACTCACCTGGTCACACACTGTCACACACTGTCCATACACTCACCTGGTCACAGAGCACTCCATTGTCCACAGACTCAACCTAGTCACAGTGAAGTCCACTGTCCACACACTCACCTGGTCACAGACAGTCACACACTGTCTACACACTCACCTGGTCACAGAGCACTTCATTGTCGACACACTCAACCTGGTCACAGACAAGTCCACTGTCCACACACTCACCTGGTCACACACAGCCACACACTGTCCACACACACAACCTGGTCACAGACCAGTCCACTGTCCACACACTGAACCTGGTCACACACAGTCACACACTGTCCACACACTCACTTAATCACAGACCAGTTCACTGTCCACACACTCAAGCTGGTCACACACAGTCACACACTGTCCACACACTCACCTGGTCACAGACCAGTCCACTGTCCACAAACTCACCTGATCACACACAGTCACACACTGTCCACACATTCACCTGGTCACAGAGCACTCCATTGTCCAGACACTCAACCTAGTCACAGACCAGTCCGCTGTCCACACACTCACCTGGTCAAAGAACAGTCCACTGTCCACACACTCAACCTGGTCACACACCGTCCACACACTCACCTGGTCACAGAGCACTCCATTGTCCACACACTCAACCTGGTCACAGACCAGTCCGCTGTCCACACACTCACCTGGTCAAAGAACAGTCCACTGTCCACACAGTCAACCTGGTCACACACAGTCCACACACTCACCTGGCCACACACAGTCACACACTGTCCACACACTCAACCTGGTCACACACTGTCCACACACTCACCTGGTCTCACACAGTCACACACTGTCCACACACTCACCTGGTCACAGACCAGTCCACTGTCCACACACTCAGCCTGTTCACAGACAAGTCCACTGTCCACACACTCAAGCTGGTCACACACAGTCACACACTGTCCACACACTCACCTGGTCACAGAGCACTCCACTGTCCACACACTCACCTGGTCACAGACCAGTCCACTGTCCACACACTCACCTGGTCACACACAGTCACACACTGTCCACACACTCAACCTGGTCACAGACCACTTCACTGTCCACACACTCCACCTGATCACAGACCAGTGCACTGTCCACAAACTCACCTGGTCACACACAGTCACACACTGTCCACACACTCACCTGGTCACAGAGCACTCCATTGTCGACACACTCAACCTAGTCACAGTCAAGTCCACTGTCCACACAGTCACCTGGTCACAGACAGTCACACACTGTCTACACACTCACCTGGTCACAGAGCACTTCATTGTCGACACACTCAACCTGGTCACAACAAGTCCACTGTCCACACACTCACCTGGTCACACACAGTCACACACTGTCCACACACACAACCTGGTCACACACAGTCACACACTGTCCACACACTCACTTGGTCACAGACCAGTTCACTGTCCACACACTCAACCTGGTCACACACAGTAACACACTGTCCACACACTCACCTGGTCACAGACATGTCCACTGTCCACACACTCAACCTGGTCACACACCGTCCACACTCTCACCAGGTCAGACACAGTCACACACTGTCCACACACTCAACTGGTCACAGACCAGTCCACTGTCCACACACCCACCTGGTCAAAGAACAGTCCACTGTCCACAAACTCACCTGGTCACACACAGTCACACACTGTCCACACACTCACCTTGTCACAGACCAGTCCACTGTCTACACACTCACCTGGTCACAGACCAGTCAACTGTCTACACACTCAACCTGGTCACACACAGTCACACACTGTCCACACACTCACCTGGTCACACACAGTCACACACTGTCCACACACTCACCTGGTCACAGACCAGTCAACTGTCTACACACTCAACCTGGTCACACACAGTCACACACTGTCTACACACTCACCTGGTCACAGACCAGTCAACTGTCTACACACTCAACCTGGTCACACACAGTCACACACTGTCCACACACTCACATGGTCACAGACCAGTCCACTGTCCACACACTCACCTGGTCACACACAGTCACACACTGCCCACACACTCACCTGGTCACATACATCACACACTGTCCACACACTCACCTGGTCACAGACCAGTCCACTGTCCACACACTCACCTGGTCACAGACCAGTCCACTGTCCACAAACTCACCTGGTCACACACAGTCACACACTTTCCACACACTCACCTGGTCACAGACCAGTCCACTGTCCACACACTCAACCTGGTCACAGACAAGTCCACTGTCCACACACTCAACCTGGTCACAGATCAGTCCTCTGTCCACACACTCAACCTAGTCACACACAGTCACACACTGTCCACACACTCACTTGGTCACAGACCAGTATACTGTCCACACACTCACCTGGTCACACACAGTCACACACTGTCCACACACTCATCTTGTCACAGACCAGTCCACTGTCTACACACTCAACCGGGTCACACACAGTCGCACACTGTCCATACACTCACCTGGTCACAGACCAGTCCACTGTCCACACACTCACCTGGTCACAGACCAGTCCACTGTCCACACACTCAACCTGGTCACAGACAAGTCCACTGTCCACACACTCAAGCTGGTCACACACAGTCACACACTGTCCACACACTCACCTGGTCACAGACCAGTCCACTGTCCACACACTCAAGCTGGTCACACACAGTCACACACTGTCCACACACTCACCTGGTCACAGACCAGTCCACTGTCCACAAACTCACCTGATCACACACAGTCACACACTGTCCACACACTCACCTGGTCACAGACCAGTCCGCTGTCCACACACTCACCTGGTCAAAGAACAGTCCACTGTCCACACACTCAACCTGGTCACACACCGTCCACACACTCACCTGGTCACAGAGCACTCCATTGTCCACACACTCAACCTGGTCACAGACCAGTCCGCTGTCCACACACTCACCTGGTCAAAGAACAGTCCACTGTCCACACACTCAACCTGGTCACACACAGTCACACACTGTCCACACACTCACCTGGTCTCACACAGTCACACACTGTCCACACACTCACCTGGTCACAGACCAGTCCACTGTCCACACACTCACCTGGTCACAGACAAGTCCACTGTCCACACACTCAAGCTGGTCACACACATTCACACACTGTCCACACACTCACCTGGTCACAGAGCACTTCATTGTCGACACACTCAACCTAGTCACAGTCAAGTCCACTGTCCACACAGTCACCTGGTCACACACAGTCACACACTGTCTACACACTCACCTGGTCACAGAGCACTTCATTGTCGACACACTCAACCTGGTCACACACCGTCCACACTCTCACCAGGTCAGACACAGTCACACACTGTCCACACACTCAACTGGTCACAGACCAGCCCACTGTCCACACACTCACCTGGTCAAAGAACAGTCCACTGTCTACACACTCACCTGGTCACAGACCAGTCAACTGTCTACACACTCAACCTGGTCACACACAGTCACACACTGTCCACACACTCACCTGGTCACAGACCAGTCCACTGTCCACACACTCACCTGGTCACACAGTCACACACTGTCCACACACTCACCTGGTCACAGACCAGTCCACTGTCCACACACTCAAGCTGGTCACACACAGTCACACACTGTCCACACACTCACCTGGTCACAGAGCACTCCATTGTCCACAGACTCAACCTAGTCACAGACAAATCCACTGTCCACACACTCACCTGGTCACACACAGTCACACACTGTCCACACACTAACCTTGTCACAGACCAGTCCACTGTCCACACATTCAACCTGGTCACACACTGTCCACACACTCACCTGGTCTCACACAGTCACACACTGTTCACACACTCACCTGGTCACAGACCAGTCCATTGTCCACAGACTCAACCTAGTCACAGACAAGTCCACTGTCCACACACTCAAGCTGGTCACACACAGTCACACACTGTCCACACACTCACCTGGTCACAGACCAGTCCACTGTCCACACACTCACCTGGTCACACACAGTCATACACTGTCCACACACTCACTTGGTCACAGACCAGTCCACTGTCCACACACTCACCTGGTCTCACACAGTCACACACTGTTCACACACTCACCTGGTCACAGACCAGTCCATTGTCCACAGACTCAACCTAGTCACAGACAAGTCCACTGTCCACACACTCAAGCTGGTCACACACAGTCACACACTGTCCACACACTCACCTGGTCACAGACCAGTCCACTGTCCACACACTAACCTTGTCACAGACCAGTCCACTGTCCACACATTCAACCTGGTCACACACAGTCACACACTGTCCACAAACTGACCTGGTCACTCACTGTCCACACACTCACCTGGTCTCACACAGTCACACACTGTTCACACACTCACCTGGTCAAACACCAGTCCACTGTCAACACACTCACCTGGTCACACACAGTCACACACTGTCCACACACTCACTTGGTCACAGTCCAGTCCACTGTCCACACACTCAACCTGGTCACAGATCAGTCCTCTGTCCACACACTCAACCTGGTCACACACAGTCACACACTGTCCACACACTCACTTGGTCACAGACCAGTATACTGTCCACACACTCACCTGGTCACACACAGTCACACACTGTCCACACACTCACCTTGTCACAGACCAGTCCACTGTCTACACACTCAACCTGGTCACACACAGTCGCACACTGTCCACACACTCACCTGGTCACAGACCAGTCCACTTTTCACACACTCACCTGGTCACACACAGTCACACACTGTCCACACACTCACCTGGTCACAGACCAGTCCACTGTCCACAAACTCACCTGGTCACACACAGTCACACACCGTCCACACACTCACCTGGTCACAGAGCACTCCATTGTCCACACACTCAACCTGGTCACAGACCAGTCCGCTGTCCACACACTCAACCTGGTCACACACAGTCACACACTGTCCACACACTCACCTGGTCTCACACAGTCACACACTGTCCACACACTCACCTGGTCACAGACCAGTCACACACTTTCCACACACTCACCTGGTCACACACAGTCACACACTGTACACACACTCACCTGGTCACAGACCAGTCCACTGTCCACAAACTCACCTGGTCACACACAGTCACACACTGTCCACACACTAACCTGGTCACAGAGCACTCCATTGTCGACACACTCAACCTCGTCACAGTCAAGTCCACTGTCCACACATTCACCTGGTCACAGACAGTCACACACTGTCTACACACTCACCTGGTCACAGAGCAGTCCATTGTCGACACACTCAACCTGGTCACAGACAAGTCCACTGTCCACACAGTCACCTGGTCACAGACAGTCACACACTGTCTACACACTCACCTGGTCACAGAGCACTTCATTGTACACACAATCAACCTGGTCACAGACAAGTCCACTGTCCACACACTGAACCTGGTCACACACAGTCACACACTGTCCACACACTCACCTGGTCACACACAGTCACACACTGTCCACACACTCACTTGATCACAGCCCAGTTCACTGTCCACACACTCAACCTGGTCACACACAGTAACACACTGTCCACACACTCACCTGGTCACAGAGCAGTCCACTGTCCACACACCCACCTGGTTACACACAGTCACACACTGTCCACACACTCACCTGGTCACAGACCAGTCCGCTGTCCACACACTCACCTGGTCAAAGAACAGTCCACTGTCCACACACTCAACCTGGTCACACACAGTCACACACTGTCCACACACTCACCTGGTCACACACAGTCACACACTGTCCACACACTCAACCTGGTCACACACTGTCCACACACTCACCTGGTCTCACAGAGTCACACACTGTCCAGACACTCACCTGGTCACAGACAAGTCCACTGTCCACACACTCAACCTGGTCACAGACAGTCACACACTTTCCACACACTCACCTGGTCACACACAGTCACACACTGTCCACACACTAACCTGGTCACAGAGCACTCCATTGTCGACACACTCAACCTCGTCACAGTCAAGTCCACTGTCCACACAGTCACCTGGTCACACACAGTCACACACTGTCCACACACACAACCTGGTCACAGACCAGTCCACTGTCCACACACTGAACCTGGTCACACACAGTCACACACTGTCCACACACTCACCTGGTCACACACAGTCACACACTGTCCACACACTCAACTGGTCACAGACCAGTCCACTGTCCACACACTCAAGCTGGTCACAGACCAGTCCACTGTCGACACACCCACCTGGACACACACAGTCACACACTGTCCACACACTCACCTTGTCACAGACCAGTCCACTGTACACACACTCACCTGGTCAAAGAACAGTCCACTGTCCACACACTCAACCTGGTCACACACAGTCACACACTGTCCACACACTCACCTTGTCACAGACCAGTCCACTGTCTACACACTCACCTGGTCACAGACCAGTCCACTGTCCACACACTCACCTGGTCTCACACAGTCACACACTGTCCACACACTCACCTGGTCACAGACCAGTCCACTGTCCACACACTCAACCTGGTCACAGACTAGTCCACTGTCCACACACTCACCTGGTCACACACAGTCACACACTGTCCACACACTCACCTGGTCACATACAGTCACACACTGTCCACACACTCACCTGGTCACATACAGTCACCCACTGTCCACACACTCACCTGGTTACAGACCAGTCCACTGTCCACACACTCAAGCTGGTCACAGACAAGTCCACTGTCCACACACTCACCTGGTCACACACATTCACACACTGTCCACACACTCACCTGGTCACAGAGCACTCCATTGTCCACAGACTCAACCTAGTCACACACAGTCACACACTGTCCACACACTAACCTGGTCAAACACCAGTCCACTGTCCACACACTCACCTGGTCACACACAGTCACACACTGTCCACACACTCACCTGGTCACAGACCAGTCCACTGTCCACACACTCACCTGGTCACACACAGTCACACACTGTCCACACACTCACCTTGTCACAGACCAGTCCACTGTCTACACACTCAACCTGGTCACACACAGTCGCACACTGTCCACACACTCACCTGGTCACAGACCAGTCCACTGTCCACACAGTCACCTGGTCACACACAGTCACACACAGTCACACACTGTCCACACACTCACCTGGTCACAGACCAGTCCACTGTCCACAAACTCACCTGGTCACACACAGTCACACACTGTCCACACACTCACCTGGTCACAGACAAGTCCACTGTCCACACACTCAAGCTGGTCACACACAGTCACACACTGTCCACACACTCACCTGGTCACAGAGCACTCCATTGTCCACACACTCAACCTAGTCACAGACCAGTCCGCTGTCCACACACTCAACCTGGTCACACACCGTCCACACACTCACCTGGTCACAGAGCACTCCATTGTCCACACACTCAACCTGGTCACAGACCAGTCCGCTGTCCACACACTCACCTGGTCAAAGAACAGTCCACTGTCCACACACTCACCTGGTCAAAGAACAGTCCACTGTCCACACACTCAACCTGGTCACACACAGTCACACACTGTCCACACACTCACCTGGTCACACACAGTCACACACTGTCCACACACTCAACCTGGTCACACACAGACAAACACTGTCCACACACTGACCTGGTCTCACACAGTCACACACTGTCCACACACTCACCTGGTCACAGACCAGTCCACTGTCCACACACTCACCTGGTCACACACAGTGACACACTGTCCACACACCCACCTGGTCACACAGAGTCACACACTGTCGACACACTGAAACTGGTCACACACAGTCACACACTGTCCACACACTCACCTGGTCACACAGAGTCACACACTGTCCACACACCCACCTGGTCACACACAGTCACACACTGTCCACACACTCATCTGGTTAAACACAGTCACACACTGTCCACACACTCACTTGGTCACACACAGTCACACACTGTCCACACACTCACTTGGTCACACACAGTCACACACTGTCCACACACTCATCTGGTTAAACACAGTCACACACTGTCCACACACTCACTTGGTCACACACAGTCACACACTGTCCACTCACCCACCTGGTCACACACAGTCACACACTGTCCACACACCCACCTGGTCACATGCAGTCACACACTGTCCACACACTCAAAATGGTCACACAGAGTCACACACTGTCCACTCACTCACCTGGTCACACGCAGTCACACACTGTCCACACACTCAACCTGGTACACACAGTCACACAGTGTCCACACACTCACCTGGTCACAGACCAGTCCACTGTCCACATACTCACCTGGTCACAGACCAGTCCACTGTCCACACACCCACCTGGTTACACAGTCACACACTGTCCACACAGTCACCTGGTCACACACAGTGACACACTGTCCACACACCCACCTGGTCACACAGAGTCACACACTGTCGACACACTGAAACTGGTCACACACAGTCACACACTGTCCACACACTCACCTGGTCACACAGAGTCACACACTGTCCACACACCCACCTGGTCACACACAGTCACACACTGTCCACACACTCATCTGGTTAAACACAGTCACACACTGTCCACACACTCACTTGGTCACACACAGTCACACACTGTCTACACACTCACTTGGTCACACACAGTCACACACTGTCTACACACTCACCTGGTCACACACAGTCACACACTGTCCACTCACCCACCTGGTCACAGACCAGTCCACTGTCCACACACTCACCTGGTCAGACACAGTCACACACTGTCCACACACCCAACCTGTTTACACACAGTCACACACTGTCCACACACTCACCTGGTCACAACCAGTCCACTTTCCACACACTCACCTGGTCACACACAGTCACACACTGTCCACACACCCAACCTGGTCACACACCCCCTGACCCACCTGCATTAAAGGCCACAAGGACCCCACTGACCTCATCAGACAACACCGACCCACAGAACCGCAGTGCAGCAAGTTATCCTTGACATCCAAGGACCATCCCAGAACAGAGGGTAAATCCCTGCTCCTTGCGCTTCTGTTGTCTGAATCCCACACTTACCTGCTTTACAAATCCACTCCAAGTAGCCGTTGAGCTCTCTTTCGATCTGCTGTTGCCTCCTCAGTTTCAGGAACGCTCTTCTATTCTCCACCCTCTCCCTCTCTTTGGCAAACTCCCTGCAACAAAGGTGCTCCCGTTAAAGCAGAGGTAATGGACACTTGACAAGGACTCACATCAACGATGTATGGAGACATAGCACGGAAAAGGTCCTTCTGGACCTTTGAGCCCTTGAGTCACGCTGCCCAGCAACATCCTGACTTAATCCTAGCCTAATCATGGGGTAATTTACAATGGCCAGTTAACGAACCAACTGGTACGTCTTTGGAATGTGCGAGGAAACCAGATACCTGGAGAAACCACGAGCGGTGATGAGGACTTAGAGGGAGAGGTGGGAATTGAACCTGGGTTGCCCGTACTGGATAATAATGTGGTAAATTGGAAAAGCACATTTGTGAATGACACCACATTGGAGGTATAGTAGACCATGAGGAAGACTATCAGAGTTTGTAGTGGGATCTGGACCAGCTGGAAAAGTGGGCTGAAAAATGGCGGATGGAATTTAATGGAGGCAAATGAGAGGTGTTACACTTTGGAAGGATAAATCAGGGTAGGACTTACACAGGGCACTGCGGCAGAATAGAGGATTCTGGAATACCGCTCATATTTCCTCAAAAGTGGCATCATAGGTAGACAGGTTTGTAAAGAGAGCTCTCGCACATTGGCCTTCATAAATGAAAGTATCGAATACAGGAGTTGGGATATTTTGTTGAAGTTATATAGGACATTGGTTAGTCCTAATTTGGAGTATTGTGTACAGTTCTGGCCACCTACCTAAGGAAAGATATCAGTAAGATTGAAAGAGTGCAGAAAGCATTTGGCAGCATGTTGCCAGGACTTGAGGACCTGAGTTATCGGGAAAGGGTTAGGACTTTTATTCACTGGAGCATGGGAGAATGAGGGGAGATTTGATAGAGGTATACAAATTTATGATGGGTATAGATAGGGTAAATATAAACAGGCTTTTTCACTGATGAGGCCAAACTCAGGTTGGAGGAGCAACACCTCATCTACCGTCTGGGTAGCCTCCAGCCTGGTGGTATGAACATTGAATTCTCCAATTTCCGGTAATTCCCTCCCCCTTCCCCTATCCCAGGTCCCTCTCTGCCTCTCTCCCCTTTCAACTTTCTGCTTTTTTATCTCTACAGTTCTTTCATACTTATCCCCTCCCCCTCCCCCTTTATCTTTCCTCTGATTGGTTTTCCACCTGGTGCCTCTAGGCCCTACCCCCTCCCTTATCTCTATTACTGGGCTTCGGCCCTCTCTTCACCCCCATTCCTGATGAAGGGTCTCGGCCCGAAACGTTGGCTACTCTTTTCTCACGGATGCTGCCTGACCTGCTGAGTTCTTCCAGCATTGTGTACGTATTCTTTGATCCACGGCATCTGCAGTTGTATTTTTGTGTTTGGGTGAAACTAGAACTAAAAGTCATGGGCTAAGGGTGAAAGATGAAATGTTTAAGGTAAACATGACGAGGAATTTCACTCAGACAGTGATGAGAGGGTAGAATGAGGGGCCAGCAGAAATGGTGGAGGTTCACATTGAGAAATTTGGAATGACGCAGTATATGGATGGGAGGGGTACGGAGTGCTATGATTCAGGTGCAAGTCGTTGGGAACAGGGAGAATAATACTTCTTAGCGGACTAGATGGGACAAAGGGCCTGTGCTCTTGAATTCTATGACCCTATGACAGGATGGAATGGGGCCAAAAATTGCTGATTTGAAATCTGGTCAGCCACAAGGAAGACACACCAGTGTCTTTACTTTCTTTAAGAGGTTAAGGAGGCTTGGCTTGTCACCAGACACTCTAATAAACTTCTCCAAACGTAGTGTTGAAAGTATCCTGACTGACTGCAACGTGATCTGGCATGCCACAGGAATGTAAGAGGCTGCAGAGAGTAGTGAACTCTGCCCAATACATCACGGGCACAATGCTCCTCACCTTCGGTAGTATCTGCAGGAGGTGCCATCTTAATAAGGCAACATTTATCATCAAAGATCCTCACCATCTGGGCCACACCATCTTTTCAAAACTGTAAATGGGCAGCAGGTTCAGAAGCCTGAAGTCCCACAGCACCAGATTCAAGAACAGCTACTTCCCTTCAACCATTCGGTTCTTGAACCAACGGGCAAAACCCTAATCAGCCCAGTTCAGCAACAACAGGACCACTAACTACAATGGACTTTGTTTTTAGTCCTAACCCTGTTCTTCCTTGTAAAATCTACACTTCTCTTGTGAATGCTGTTTATCCGATGCATCCAGAGAAGTGGGGATGCCAGGCAGGATATTTGGATGCTCCCCTTGTGGGATGTAGGAAGGCAAGGAGCCCTTCAGTGCCCCTGATGACTACAACTGGGAGAATTGCATCCAGTTGCAGCTTCCAACACTCTGCATTAAGGGGTTGAACCTGGAGCTGATGATCATTCAGGAGGCTGAAGGGTTGATAGACGGGGCATAAAAGGAGGTAGTTACACCCAAGATGCAGAACAGAGGAAACTGTGTGACTGTCAGGAGGGGGGAAAGAGTTTAGGAGCCAGTGCAGAGTTCCCTGTAGCCATCCCTCTCAACAACAGGGGGGATGGCCCTGCAGTGGCTGAGTCTCGAGCACTGAGTCTGCCTCAGTGACTCTGAAGTGAAGGGGGAGAAGAAGTGGGGTGTAGTAATAGGAGATTTGTTGGTTAGGGGAATTCTGTGGATGAGACTGAGATTCCAAGACGGTATGTTGCCAGGGTCCAGAGCACCTTGGACTGAGTGTTCAGCATTCTTAAGTGGGAGGGTGAACAGCCAGAGGTTGAGGTCCGTGTCGGCACCAATGACTTGGGTAGGGTGAGTGACGAGATCCTGCAAAGTGAGTTCAGGGAGTTAGTTAAAGGACAGGACCCCCACAGGTTGTGATCTCAGGACTGCTACCCATACTATGTGTTAGTGAGGTCAGAAGCAAGGAGTTGGTACAAGAGGGGGGGGGGGGGTCTCAGATTTTCAGATCATTGGGCTCTCTTCCAGGCAAGGTGGGACCTGTATAGAAGGGAAGTTGTGCACGTGAACTGGAGGGGAACTAATATCCTGGTGGAAAGGTTTGCCAGTGCCCCATGGGTGGGTTTACAGTTGCAGGGACAGGGAACCAGAGTGAATGGGATTATATTATAGACCACACAACAGTCCCCAGGATTTAGAGGAACAAATTTGTAGTGAGATTGGAGACTGTTGAAAAAAAACCACAAGGTTGTGATAGTAGGTGATTTTAACTTTCCACATTTTGACTGGTACTCCTATACTGTAAAAGGGCTGGATAAGAAAGAGTTTGCCAAATATGTTCAGGAAAGTTTCTATACATAGAGGTCCCAACTCGAGAGAGTGTGGTACTGAATCTCTCATTAGGGAATGAGACAGGGAAGGTGACAGAAGTTTGTGTAGGGGACCACTTTGTGTAGGTGATCATAATGTCATTAGTTTCATGGTAATTATGGAAAAGGATAGGTCTGGTCCACAGGTTGAGATTCTAAATTGGAAAAAGGCCAATTTTGATGGCAAGTGTGGATTGGGATAGGTTGTTTTCTGGCAAAGGTGTACTTGGTAAATTAGAGGATTTCAAAAGTAAAATTTTGAGAGTACAGAGTTTGTTTGTTTCTGCCACAATAAAAGGAAAGGATAACAGATTTATGGAATTTTGGTTTTTGAGAGATCTTGAGACCCTGGTTAAGAAAAAGGAGGTGCATAACAAGTATAGACAGGCAGGAACAAATAAGGCACTGAGCAGGAGAATACTGAAGAAGGATCAAGAGGGCTAAAAAAAAAGGCATGAGATTGATCTAGCAGACAAGGTGAAGGACAATTGTAAGGGCTTCTACAAGTAATTAAGAGCAAAAGAATAGCAAGGGACAAAGTTGGTCCTCAAGAAGATCAGAGTGGTCAGCAGGGTGGACTTTTACCTCCGATTCAGAACGTTGTGAGTTCAAATCCCACATCTGAACTTCGAGTAGAAGGACCTAGCATGAGGCTGCAGTGCGGCTCCGAGGAGGTACAGCACTGTCAGAGCTGACCATCGTTTCCCTGCTCTCTCTCTCTCTCTCTCTCTCTCTCTCTCTCTCTCTCTCTCTCTCCCCCTCCCTCTCTCTCCGGTGGCTGTAAAAGAACCTCCTGTCTATCTCTGAGGAGCAGAGGGCTTCTCCCAAGTTGCCTCGAACCAAAACTTTATCACCCAACCAACATCACAAAATAGATAATCTGGTCAGTATCACATTACTGCTTGCTGTGTAGTAATTAGCTGCCTTTCAATGGCACTACACTGTAGTAATGCTTCAACCTACAGCACTGTGCAAAACTCTTAGGCACATATATAGCGAGGGTGCCTAAGATTTTGCTCAGTACTGTAGTAATTTTATGTATTGCACTGGACTGCTGGAACAAAAGAACAAATTTCATGATCTATGTGAGTGATGACAAATGTAATTCTGATTTGGGTCTCTATTGTGGACTGAGAGTGGGAAGGGGGCAGGGAAAAGGGAATCATGATTGGGAAAAGGGGAAGGGAGAGGAGAGGAAGCAGGAAGCACCAGAGAGATATTCTGTAATGATCAATAAACCAAGTAATTAGAATCGAATGATCTTGCCCGTTGTCTCAGGACTGGGTGTGCCTGCACCTGCACCACCCTGTGGCCCTGGCACTCCTTCTCTGCCACCTGTTCCATACTCCCCTCCCACACCCTACCGAGGCACCCCACCCTCACCATTCCCAACATCCTTTGCTCCTGTCAGATTTACAAACTTGCTTTTCGCTCCATGTTGACAAATATAGAACTGTGAAAACGTCTTTGTGTGTGTGTGTGTGTGTGTATGTGTGAGAGAGAGAGAGAGAGTGTGTGTGCGTGTGTGTGTGTGTGTGTGTGTGTGTGTATGTTTTTAAGACTTTTGCATAGTGCGGTATGTGAGTTGCTTTGGGATGTCTCGAAGATGCTATAGAGCCCTCCCTCCCCCATCTCTATTACTCCCGTAATTGCAATTCACTGTAAATACTTTTTATAATGTTTACATTGCAAATACTTGCGTATTTAAGCACATTTTATCCCATATCTGTAGTTTAACCCCTAACTTTATTATTATATAATTCTTTACTCTTTATAATTGTTGACTATTGTTGTTTTTATGCCATATCACATCAACACACCGCAGAAGATTCCTAATACATGTAAATGTATATGGTGAATAAAGCTGACCCTTGAAATGCCTATGTTTTGCTCTCTGTTACAAAGAAATCAAGGAGTTAAAGGGAAGCAGATCAAAGGTGGCATTGGGAGTTGGGCTGGTGCTGTAGATCATGGGATAGGGAGGGATATTCCTCAAAATATCTGAGGAAGCCACGATACATTAATCCAACCAAATCATCCCAGTCTGAAACTACAAGGATTGGGAAAAGTTATTTCTGTTAATTGCCCCATCCTAAGGAGGAACTTGACATGGGAGTCTGCTGGCCGAAAGAGAGTGGAAAACAGGCACAAAGCACTTACCCTGACAGGACACCAAGCACAAGGTTCAGCATGAAAAAGGAGCCAATGATAATGAGGGGGATGAAATACAACCAGTTCCACGTGTTCCCCAAGGCATCGTTGCTCTGTGAGGAAGAAAAGAAAGAATACATTAGCGGTCCACGTATACTCAACCCCCTGCGCTCTTTGCCTCTCTCTGGAGGAATGATCAGTTTCCTTTATACCCGTCTGATACACCAGCTAGTGGAATGGTGTCACAGCAACAGCCTTGCACTCAACGGCATTAAGATCAAAGAGCTGATTGTGGACTTCAGGAAGGATAAGACAAAGGAACACAAACCATAGAGGGATCAGAAATGGAATGAGTGAGCAATTTCAAGTTCCTGGCTGTTAATATCTCCGAGGATCTATCCAGGGTCCAACATATTGATGCAGCTACAAAGAAGGTATGACAGCAGCTATATTTCATTAGGAGTTTGAGGAGATTTTGTATGTCACCAAAAACACGCGCAAATTTCTACATATGTACTGTGGAGAGCATTCTGGCTGGCTGCATCATCTTCTGGTATGGGGCCGGGGGAAATTACTGCGCAGGATTGAAGTACGTTGCAGAGAGTTGTAAATTTAGTCAGCTCCGTCATGGGCACTAGTCCCCGTAGTATCCAGGGCATCTTCAAGGAGCAATGCCTCAAAAAGGTGGCATCCATCATTATGGCCCCCATCACCCAGGTCATGCCTTGTTCTCATTGTTACTGTCAGGAAGGAGGTACAGGAGCCTGAAGACACACACTCAATGATTCAGGAACAGCTTCTTCTCCTCTGCCATTTGATTTCTGAATGGACATTGAGCCCATAAATACTACCTCACTACATTTTTATTTTGTATTTTTTGCACTCCTTATTTAATGTAACTATCATATATATATATTACAGTAATTCACAGTGCTTTCTCTATTATTATATATTGCATCCTACTGCTGCCACAAAGGCAATAAATTTCACAATGATATTAAACCTGATTCCGATTCTTTTCTCATGGAGGACTTCTTCAAAAACCGGTGCCCCAAGAAGGTAGTTTTGATCATTAAAGACCCTCACCAAACGGGTCATGTTCTCTTCTCAAAACTGCAATCAGGGAGGAGGTAAGACCCACACACCATGTTTTAGGAGCGGCTTCTTCCCCTCTGCCATCAGATTTCTAAATGGTCCATGGACACTACCTCTCTATTGCTCTATTTTATTATCATCTTAACACCTTGTACTGTACGTCTGCCACAAAGCAACAAAATTTCACCACATCTCTCAATGATAACAAATCCGTTTCTAATTCTCCTCTATCATTTCATAAAGGTGCCCCTCTCTCTATCTCTCTCTCTCTCTCTCTCTCTCTCTCTCTCTCTCTCTCCCCTCCTCCCCACCCCAACTGGGGCCAAACTCAGCCCAATTCTTTTCCATTCTCAAACATACCCATTTATCAGATCTTCGTCCTGCTATTCCTGCACTGTGGGGTGGAGGAAGGCCGGTAATAACACTGGGGAGACGAGGGTTTAGGTGAAAAGAGAGGGGTACAGGTAAAGGGAAGAGGTAGAGGAGGGAGGGTTGAGAATGGAGAGGAGGGTTGGGTAAGGAGAGGGCAGAGGAATGACAGGAGTGGAGTAGGAGAGGAGAGGGGAGGGGAGGGCAGTGGGAAGTGGCAAAGAGCATAGAGGGAATATTGGTAAGTAGTTGGGAAGAGTAGAGAGGGTGAAGGAGGATAGGGAATAGGGAGAGGAGTGAAGGTGGGAAGGGTAATTAAACATTAAATTGAGAGGTGGGTAGGGAGAAGGGAACATCCACTAATTAGCATTAGTCCCTCTCCCAGTTAACTTTTCCATCAACTGTCCAGATGCATGAAGACATTTTTCAACGGTGTACCATTTATTGGGGAAAAATTCCATGGCAAAATTCATTCTTGGCCTGGTAAAGATACAATTCAACATCTGCACATTGTACTCCACTTCCGAAATTCATGCTGACTTCATCAGGAGTCATAAGTATATACGCATAATAAATCCACTCGGAATTCTTCTTTCCCCAGAGCGTGGTAAAAGTATTGAAACTCGTTTCCACAGGAATAGTTGATGCAAACAGCAGAGAAACATGTAATGAGAAGCTGAATCGGTGCATTTGGGAGAAGGGAGAAGTTAAGACTGATGCGAGATGAAGACAGCATGAGGAGGTTTGGGCTGAGCATAAGCATCATGGAGGAGTTGGGCCAAAGGCATGTTTCAGTACTGTACTTCCTCTGTAATCAAGTGCGGGTTGTAAGGAAGTGGGCAACACATGATCTACACTACTTGCTGCAGATCCAGGCCCTGTTCCCTGGACACCTTCCTTCTCCTCATTACTCCAAGTCAGACACTCTTACTCGGAGACTTGGTTTGCACATTGACAATGCTGGGGATAACAATCCATTTGAGGGTGAAATGGTAAAGGATGCCATGCACTTAAGTTACAAGCCCACTGCAGTACACTTGAAAAATCAAACAAAAACCAATGTTTTAAAACCATTCTCCTCTTCCTAACTCTTTCCATGAACATTTGACTTAGGAGAACTCAAATCTCTTGAAAGTTCTCCACTATTCAATAACATCATGTTGACCTGATTGTATCCCCAATGGTGAAATTCCGTCTAACCTTTCACTCGTATGTTTATCAAGAATTTACCTATCTCTGACTTACATTATAAGTACACCAGGCAGTCCAGTGCCAAGATTCCCATAACTATTAATATAATGAGTTGGTAGACTGGATTGTCGGCAAACTGAATGATACTGACAGTTCAGTTCCCTGATGGTTGATACCTGGCACTGTAAAGTGAATGCGCTAATCACTTTTGATATTGAAGAAGATCTTGGTACACTGGGAAGTATGCTATTAGACCAGGAAGATTGCAGAAGGGATTTACCAGGATGTTATCTAGACTTGAGTGCCTGAGTTACAAGGAGAGTTTGTGCAGTTTAGGACTTTATTTTCGGGAACGTAGGAGACTAAAGGGTGACCTAATAGAGCAGGGGTTCCCAATCTGGGGTTCCACTGACTCCTCGGTTTTTAAGTCCATGACATAAAAAAGGTCGAGAACCCCTGTAATATAAGTATGAAATTTCATGAAGGGTGCAGACAGGGTGAAAACACGCAGTCATTTTTCCCAGGGAGTGGGGTGCTAAGAACACAAGGGCATAGGTTGAAGATCAAAGGTGAGAGATTTATAAAGGACACCAGGCAAAGATTCATGATGCAAAAGATGGTACGTATTCGGAATGAGTTTCCAGAAATAATGGTTAAGGTGGGCACATTAGCAATGTTTAAAATAAATCCTGAGAAGTACATAAATAGGTGTTTGCACAGGCAGATACGACTAGCAGCTGGGACAGCCATAATAGACGAGATGGACCAAAGGGCCTATGAATGACAGTGACTCTCACTGGAAAATGTATCCCAGGGTTGTATATGGTGACATATATGTACTTTGATAATATAATTTACTTTGAACTCTATGCTGCCTTTCATCAGTTGGGGCGCTGAGGATAGGATTTGAGAGACTGAGGAGATGACATTACAAAGACACAGTATATAGAATGCTGAGAGGTACAGATGAAGGGTGGCACGGTAGTGTAGCGGTTAGCGCAATCGTTTAATAGTACCAGCAATCACTGATTGGGGTTCGATTCCCACTGCTGCCTGTCAGGAGTGTGTACGTTCTCCCCATGCCCAAGTGGGTTTCCTCCGGGTGCTTCGGTTTCCTCCCGCAGTCCAAAGATGTACCAGTTAGAGTTGGTGAGTTGTGGGCACGCGATGTTGGCAACACTGGGCTGCCCTCAGCATAATTCTCCGATTCAATTTGATGCAAACAACACAGTTCACTGTATGTTTCAAAGGACATGTGACAAATAAAGCTAATTTTTAATCTTTAACGTTTCAATGAGGTGAATGCACAAGGTTGGGGAATGAAAAACTAGATAGCATAGGTTTAAAGTAAGAAGAGGAAGATTTAAAAGGGATAAGGGGCAACCGCTTTACACAGAGGGCGGTGCATCTATGGATGAGTCAGGCCGATGTTTCTGTCGTACGTTACTGGGTAGGATTGTAATCGGTAGCAACTTCCTTGGTAGAATCTTTCCCAAGGCCAAACATGATTCCTAATTCCACAGCTAGTTCTCCCACAGCCAAGTAGAGGTATCCATACCTACGTACCTCATTTTGACAGTAGGCACTGAGTAACATCTTCAATTGGCCCCTTTTTCTACTCTGTTAAGCCAACCATTGACTGACATTTAAAAAAACGTAAATTGTAGGAGTCATTTGAAGTTCATTAATCAACCTTAAAGAGTTGACTTCAGATTTTTTAAACCACTGACATTTATTGCCTATCCTGAATTGCCCAGTGGATTTTGCAAACCCAGGTGACTTCTTCCAGTTTGTCCACAAAACTGCTTATTCTTCTCTTATCTTTCTTTTCTTTCCAAGGTGGTTGGGGTTCTGTCGGAATCCGTGACCTACACTTCAAGCTAGAGTACTTCACAAGAGGTGAGTTTTTGGACTGGCTATGCAGCCCTGTGTTTCGCTATGTCCAAGAACAGCCTGGAAGACATACACCTTTGAGAAGTGGCCTCGCAGACAACCCAGTTTCTCGTCAATTTCACCAACTGAAGGGTCGTAGGAAGCTGAAGCATCGAGACAGCAGGCGGTGTGTGTGAAGGTGGTCTCTGTACTCAAGCGATCCCTCTCTCTCCCTCTTTTGATGGAGAGTGAGAGCCTGTCGGTTCCCAAGTCAGGGGGCTTGGAGAAGCGACACGGAAGATTGTAACATTGGAAGAGCGAGTTGCTGGTCTCCGCTCTTATTTTTGCAGGAGAGCAACCTCTCTCTCCCTCGATGGAGAGAGTGAGCCTGTCTGAGATACCCAAGTGCTGGGTTATGGACTGCAGTTTTTGATGTGACACACAAAAATTGCTGGAGGAACTCAGCAAGCCAGGATGAAAGGTCTCAGCCAAAAAAGTTGTCTGTTTAGTTTCCTCCACAGATGCTACCTATGGTGGGGTGGGGTGGCTTAATAACATAGTGGGTAGTGTAATGCTATTACACAGCCAGTGGTAAGATCACGGTTCAATTGACACCTATCTGTAAAGACTGCGTACATTCTCCCTGTGACCATGTGAGTTTCCTCTGGGTGCTGTGGTTTCTTCCTCTACAACTGGATCCTTGACTTCCTAACCAATCTGTGCGGATTGGAAATAACCTCTCCACCTCACTGACTATCAACTCTGGTGCACCTTAGGTATGTGTGCTTAGCCCACTGCTCTACTCTGTCTTTATCCATGACCGTCTGGCTAGGCACAGCTCAAATACCATCTGTAAAGTTGCTGATGAAACAACTATTGTTGGCAGAGAGGGCGTACAGGAGTGAGCTATACCAGCTAGTGGAGTGGTGTCACAGCAACAATCTTGCACTCAACGTCAGTAAGACCAAAGAACTGATTGTAGACTTCAGGAAGGGAAAGACGAGGGAGCACACACCAATCCGCACAGAGAGATCAAAAGTGGAGAGAGTGAGCAATTTCTAGTTCCTGTGTGCCAATATCTCTGAGGACCTAACCTGGACCCAATATATCGATGCAGCTATAAAGAAGGCAAGTCAGTGGCTATATTTCATGAGGAGACACTCGCAAATGTCTACAGATCTACCATGGAGAACATTCTAACTGGCTGCATCACCGTCTGGTATGGGCAGGGTGAGGGTGGGGACAAGGTGGCTACTGCACAGGATTGAAGTAAGCTGCAAAGAGTTGTAATATTAGTCAGCTCTGTCACGGGCACTGGCTTCCTTTATGCCTCAAAAAGGCGGCATTCATCATAAAGGACCCATCACCCAGGGCATGCCTTGTTCTCATTGCTACCATCAGGAGCCTGAAGCCAGACACTCAACGATTCAAGGCCAGCTTCTTCCCCTCTGCCATCAGATTTCTGAATGGACACTGAACTCACGAACACTACCTCACTACTTTTTTATTTCCTATTTTTGCACTATTTACTCAATTTAACTATTATATACACAGACTGTAATTCACAGGGTTTTCTCTATTATCATGTACTGTATTGCATTGTATTACTGCTGCAAAGTTAACAAATTTCATGACATATGCCAGAGATATTAAACCTGATTCTGATATATTCCAAAAATGTGCAGGTTAGGGTTGGTAAGATGTGGGCATGCTATGTTGGCATCAGAAGTATGGTGACACTTGCAGGCTGCCTTGCCCAATCCTTGCCGATTTGATTTGATGGAAATGATGCGTTTCACTGTATGTTTCAACCTGCACCTGACGAGACGTGCTGAGCTTCTCCAGTATTTTATGGGTTCTGTCCAAGGTCTCCAGCATCTGCAGGACCTTTTGTGTCTCTGTTTCTGTGCGAGGTGCTGTTTTGGAAGCACCGTTGCTGATGAGTGGTAGGTAACTAGCCGGATTATAGAGTGTGAACAAAGACATGTAACATGCTTGCCTTCATCACTCAGGGAATTGAGTACGAAAGTTGGAAAGTCATGTCGCAGTTGGATAAAATTTTTGTCAGGATGCTCCTGGGGTATTGTGCACCATTCTGGTTCACCCCATTACAGGAAGGATGAGGAGGTTTTGGAGAGGGTGAAGCAGAGATTCACCAGGATGTTGCCTGGATTAGAGAGAATTAGCTATTAGGAGAGGGTGGACAAACTGGATTGTTTTCTCTGAAATGGTAGAGGCTGAAGGAAGGCCTCCAGAAGTCTATAAAATTATGGGAGATATAGAGAGAGTAGACAGCACACACAACATACTGGAGGATCTCAGTAAAGTCAGGTACCATCTATAGAAGGGAATAAATAGTCAACAGTTTGGGCCAAGTCCTGAGGCATTTTGCGTTGCCTGAGATTTCCAGCATCTGCAGAATCTCGTGTGTTTATGATGGAGCTGGCAATCTCTTTCGGAGGTCTGGGATGTTAGATACAGGCGGGCATACTTTAAAAGATGCAGGGGGCAAGTTATAACGAAGATTTGCAAGGTAAGTTCTTTTACATGGGGTGATAAAGTGGCATCAGTCCTGATGGAAGGTTTTGACCACAAGCATTGACAATTCTGTTCCTCCAGTAGATTAACCCACTGTGTCACTCCAGCAGATTGTTTGGTAACTAGAGACATTAATGTTCGTTAACTAGAAAAAGTGAACTCAACCATAGCAAACACTTACTTTCCCCCATTAACATCAGACATTAAATGTTAACTAACCATCTTCAAAACATTGGGAGTGGACGGAAGAGCAGACTAAAAACTATTGTGATTATCTTTCTTACTAAGTGCATTTATCACAAACGTTGACAAACATGTGACTTCCACCACCAAAAAGGGCAGCAGGTGGAATACAACAACCTTCAGGATCCCTTCCATCCTGACCTGTAAAAAAGTGACTGTATGTTCCTGGTCTTCTGCTGCTGTAGCCCATCCACTTCAAGGTTCAACGTGTTGTGCATTCAGAGATACTCCTCTGCATGTCACTGTTGTAACAGATGGTTATATGAGTTACTGTCGCCTTCCCGTCCACCACTCAATCTCCACCCCTCAAACTCTACGCCTCAAACACCACCCCTCAAGCTCCAGCCCACAAACTCCTCCGACCTCCCTCATTAATAAGACATTTTTGCCCACAGAGCTGCTGCTCACTGGATTTTTTTTTTAATTTGTTGCGTCATTCTCTGTAATCTCCAGAGACTGTGGAAATCCCAGGAGATCAGCAGTTTCTGAGATACTCAAACCACCCCGTCTGGCACCAACAATCATTCCAAGGTCAAAGTTACTTAGATCACATTTATCCCCTATTCTGACATTTGGTCTGAACAACAACTGAACCTCTTGACCATGTCAGTATGCTCTTAGGCGTTGAGTTGCTGCCACATGATTGAATGATTAGATATTTAGCAGGTGTACAGGTGCACCTGATAGAATGGCCACCGAGTCTATATTGCCAATCCTCGTTGATCGTGGGGCCTGAACCTTCTCAACCCTAACCAACAGTGCTGTGAGAATACTTTCTTCACCGAGACTGCAGTGTTTGAAGACGGCAGCTCATCACCACATTCCCACGAGTAGTTAACGGGTGTGTTCTAATGTCTTGACAACAATGAGCTCATTCTACAAACAAATAAAAAAATCCTACATAAATCACGGAAAGTACAACGTTATCCTCACGCCCACGTTATCGACTGGAGTGAATAAATGTGGCAGGTTGAGCTGCTCCCGCTCAGTGTGTGAAGGAAAGCTCGAATTATTAAATCCACAGCATCCTCTACTGGTTAGCATTCTCAGTGTTAACAGAATCCCACTGTAAACTTCTTCTTATCTATTGCTGCCTTTCAGAATGTACAGTGACGAATTTCAGAAAACAGTCAGAAGCCTGCCCACCCCCACTTCACCAAAAGACTTCCCAAAGTCTCTTCCAACAATATTCTCCTCCAAATTTCTCCCTTCCATGGACTCTGCCTATACTTCTAACTGCATCAGTAAAGCAGGCAGCATAATCGAAGACCTCACCCTTCCTGGACATTCTCTCTTCTCCCCTTTCTCACTAGACCGAAGATGCAAAAGCTTGAAAGCATGTATCACCAGACTCAAGGACAACCTCTATCCTGGAGGAACTCAGCAGATCTGGCAGCATTTATGGAAGTGAATAGATAGTCGACATCTTGGGCCGAGATTGGGAATCCCTCTACCTCTTCTCACCTGCCTATTACCTATCCCTGGGTCTCCTCCTCCTTCCCTTTCTCCCATGGCCCACTCTCCCCTCCTATCAGATTCCTTCTTCTTCAGTCCTTGACCTTTCCCACCCACCTGGCTTCACCTATCACCTTCCAGCTATTCTCCTTCCCCTCCCCTACCTCTTTATTCAGGCATCATCTCCCTTCCTTCTCAGTCCCGAAGAAGGGTCTCAGCCCAAAACATCTATTGATTCATTTCATTTCCAGCATTTTGTGTGTGTTGGTTTGGATTTCCAGCATCTGCAGACCTCCTGGTGTTTACGACTTTATCCTGTTGTTATAAGACTCCTGCATGCAATAAGTTGGACTCCTGGGCTCTCGTTATGATCTAGCAGTTCATTGTCTACCTGCACTGCGGTCTCAGTAGCTGTTACATTTTCTTCTGCATTGTTACTGTTTTCCCTTGTTCTACTCAGCGCAGATTCAGATTAATTTATCGCGTACATCAAACACGCACTGAAATACATTGTTTGTGTTAACATCCAAGGGGGTACAGGGAGCAGCCCACAATGGTTGACATGCATTCCGGAGCCAATGCAACATGCCCATGTCAGGGCGTATTCTGGAGTTATGCAATACAGCAAATATTAAATTCAATCGACAACCCACATTCAGATCTGAAGACTGGTTGCTGTTGAAATCTGCCATATTGCCTATCTCCAGAACACTCCCTAACACCCACAATGTTCAGCAGAACCTCACAAGCAGTAACACCAACAAAACAAAACACCAATAAAGCAAAACAAAAACACAAAATGCTGGCAGAACTCAGCAGGCCAGACAGCATCTATGGGAGGAGGTAGTGACGACGTTTCGGGCCGAAACCCTTCATCAGGAATTGAATTGATCAACCCTCCTGATGAAGGGTTTCGGCCCGAAACGTCGTCACTACCTCCTCCCATAGATGCTGTCTGGCCTGCTGAGTTCTGCCAGCATTTTGTGTTTTTATTTATTTCCAGCATCTGCAGATCCACTCGTGTTGCCAATGAAACCAAACAAGCAGCTTTTCCACCCACCCACACATACAGACCGGCCTCCAATTCCTGTCGTGGGCCCCGGACACTTAGCCTTGCGGGCATTGGGCCTCCAGTGTCCAGTCCCTGGACTGTGTATTAATCTGATTTGTATAAACACTGTGAAAGACAAGCTTTTCACTGCACCTCAGTGCATATAATAATCATAAACCAGTTCCAATTCCAAATAAATATGGTGCCTTTAATGTACATAAAATACCATTCAGTGATACTGAATCACAGAGGGAGACATTAGGGCAAGGAAAGAAATCATTAGGGCAATGATTCAAAGAAAAGCATTTTAGAAAAACAGGAACCGATAATTCAGCGACCCGGGTTCAATTCCTGCTGCAACCTGTAAGGAGTTAGTACGGTCTCCGTGTGGGTTTCCTCTGAGTGCTCCAGTTTCCTCCCACAGTCCAAAGACATTTCGGTTGGCAGGTTAATCGGTCATTGTAAATTGTCCCGTGATTAGGATAGGGTTATAACGCGGGGGGGGGGGGGGGGAGCTCAGAGGGGCAGAGGGGCCTAATCCACACTGTATCTCAATGAACAAAGGAGTACATTTTAGAGGTTCACAGGGTGACGGAAGGAAAGGGATGTGGACTGAAGAGGTGCAGAGGTTTGAAGAGGAAAATCCAGAGCTTTGGAACTAGGCAGCAATTCAATTCAGAGAGAAACAACAAAAATGAGGGAAAGCCAAAGATCTGTGAGGGTCAGAGAAGTGGAGGATGGTACACGATAGGGAGTATTACATATACACAGAGTGATATAATTAAATGTTTTTACTGAATCCTGTTAGTAATGCTACCAATCGATTACCACACAGTCGATCAATTGGCCACATGCACACTTGCTAATTCTCACAATCGATCTAATTCAGTTCAATAGAATGAGACGGCAGAGGGATTTGTGAACAAGGACGAGGGCTGTATGACTCAGTCATTGTCCAACCAGGAGCCAGCGTGGATCAGTGAGCACACGGATGAACAGAATTGGGTGTGCATTAGGATGGCCATACGTTGGGCATGTCAGGGGGTAATAAAGGAGGAATGAGAGGTTTATCAGCAAAGGACGAGGAAATAGTTTGAGTCCAACAACATTCCATTGCCTGAAACATGGGTAAGTGGAGCACACGCCTTCTATCTTTGTGCCATTGAGTCCATTTCAGTCAATGAAACCAAGTGTGAATACAACACGCAGGCACGTTAAAGAAAGCTTAATGATTAGCCTTGTTTGCCACATGCAAACTTAATTTGAGGAACTTGAAGAATATGGCACCAGCAAACAATGCGACCTAGAGTGACATCCTTCAGACGGTTCACAAAATTGCTTCTTTCACTTCTTTTACTTCTCTTTCCCTGAAACATAATTCTGTCGGTATTGCAGCCTTGACCTACACTTTGGTGCTGTGTTTTTGGGCCGATTGAGCGATATGGCGCTTCGCTGTCTCCGAGGGAGCTTGGCTTGGTTTTGAGCAAAGGGTGTGGCCTGGAGACCAAGAGGCTTGGAGCCCATGACCGACTCTATTCCTTGCTGATTAAAGCATTGAAGATTGAAGATTGAAATCATCAAGGATGAGAATGGAAGGTGAGCGGGTGTTCAGCACTGTCTACCTGCAGATGACTGGTCTCTCTCCCTCTCGCTCACTGCTGCCCGAGGAAGATGCCTGCATGTAATGGTCTCTCTCTTTCATTCTCGTCCACTGCTCCTGGAATGGTCTCTCTCTCTCCCTCGATGCTGTCGGAAGGCGTTGCTGGAGTTCTGGGTTTGGAGCGAGGTTTACTTGACGTTGTTGGTGGATTGGATGCTGCAGTTCATGTTATGATGTGCTTCTGCTTTCTGGTCACTCCTGTTTTTTCTGTTGCTATTTTGAACAATTTTGATTGGGGCGGCCTGTAGATAACAAACTGCACAGCGTTAGATTGTAGATAACAAACTGCACAGCGTTAGATTGAGCTGAACTGAATACGTCCAGACTGTTTCGATGATTTTACTCAGTTGGTTGCTGTTTGTGCGATTTGTTCTTTTTTTTGCACAAAGGGAGTTTGATGTTTTTCTTTGAAAGGGCTCCATGGTTTTCTCCCTTCGTTTTGTGGCTGTCTGTGGGGAAGACAGATCTCCGGGTTGTATACGGTATGCTTACATTGATCATGAACGTACTTTGAATCTCGAAACATCAAAACATGCAGCGAAATGCATTGTTTGCGTCCAATCAAATCTGTGAGGATTGTGCTGGGCAGTGCGCGAACGTCACCAAAATTCCTGCTGCTGTCTGTAAGGAGTTTGTGCATTCTCCCTGTGACTGCGTAGGTTTCCTCCGGGTGCTCCAGTTGCCTCCCATAGTTTGAAGATGTACCAGTTGATAGGTTAATTGGTCATTGTAAGTTGTCCCATAATTAGGCTAGGGCTAAATCAGACATTGCTGGGTGGTGCGGCTGGAAGGCCAGAAGGGCCTATTCCACACCGTATCTCAATCAATCGACCAATAAGTAAACAAATAATTAGATAGCAAGCTCACAACTTGCTAACCCTAACTGTATGTCTCTGAAATGTGGGGGAAACTGGAACACCCAGAGGAAACCCACGCAGTCACGAGAAGAAGTACAGAGCTCTTTACTTGTAGCTGCGGGATTTGAACCCCAATCAGTGATCGTTGGCGCTGTAAAGCGATGCGCAAACCACTACTGTGCTGCCCACGAGATGTCAGCGCCATTCCTCCCCCATTATGTTCAGAGTGCCCAGGTGCGGCTACAGTGCTTCCCCAGCGCTCGCCAGTATTTGCAGATGCCGGATTGAGACACATCGGTTATAAATTAATTCTAAAAGCTTTCCTTTTCTTGGAATTTGCAGTGCTAGACTTTTAAATGTAGTTTAGCAAAGCTGCTGCTGGAGGAACTCAGCAGGCTGAGCAGTAGCTGTGGGGCGAGGATAAAATTGCCAACATTGCAATTGAAACCCTGCATTGGGACCCTGTGGCAGATTGTTTGTGGCACCAGATTCCAGTGCCTTGTGTCTCCCTAAACAGAGATTAGATACAAGAATCACAGTTTCTCCTTAATGCCCAGCTCTCTGGCATGGCTACTGTACCGCAAGTGGCTTGATCTCCGACCAGCTGTTCAGAGAAAGCCTGGGGCAGCTGGCACCTTCCCAGTTGGTACTGCCAGGAGAGGGCGTATGGCCCTGGGTTCCCAAAAGAGGGAGCAAGAAACCACGATAAGCTCACAAAACTGCAGCAGGGGTTTCGGTAGTTCCATTACCACCCAACTGTCCCTGGTTTTGCAAGTGACCTCGGGTTTGTGCTTTCACAGACTAATGATGCCTCATATCCTGGAGGGCACGCTGTCCCATCACTAAGCTGTGGGGAGACGTACTTTTACAGCACAACTCAGAAACAGCTCAGAGCACTTCACACACAATGAACCAGCACGCCATCTGCTCACCACAGTGAGGGCATCTCACTCTCTCTGCTCAACAACTCTCAGTCTCTTTGCTGATCCCACTCTCTCCTCCACGCACCCGGAGCCTTTCATCTCTCCTGCCTTCCACCTCCCTTTATCCTACACTAGGGTTTATCTTTGACCAGTGATGTGAACACTGGACAACAAATTCTCTCGTTAAGTGTGGCTTCCTTAGAAATGTTTTTGTTTTGTTTATGATAGACCTCTTGAAGCTGAATACAAATATAATTCAGACTAATTGTATCATGTAGGAACCTGGAGAAACAAGAAATAAACTTTTATTGAATACATTTAATTTGCATATGATGCTGACACTTTGCAACAGCTCAACTAAGCTAAAAACTTTTTGTTGATGTTTTTCATTTGTACTCAGTATCTGAGGCTGCTGAAGTGTCCAACAATGATCAGCCAGCGTTGATGGATTCCAGTCCCCCTGATACTCTTTCTCCATGACCAAAATGTCCTGGTGAAACTTTTCAACATGCTCATCACTGACAGTGCCAAGATTTGCAGGGAATGTAGAAAATGAATCTCCAGTGACATGTTGCATACATGGTTCTGTGTGCTTGAAGCATGTTGTCAACCAGCTGCGTGTAGTTTGATGCTCTGTAGTTGCCAACAAAATCTACAGCAACGTCCTTGAACGCCTTCCACACGATTTTCTGCAGTCCCATTAGATGTTCTTTGAATTGCCTGTCATTGATGAGCTGTTTGATTTGTGGACAAATAAAAGTACCTTCCTTAAATTGGCATCAGTTATTCTGACGAATTATGAATTAAAATAACAAATATAAACCATATAACCATTTAACAATTACAGCATGGAAACAGGCCATCTCGGCCCTTCTACTCTCACCTAGTCCCACTGACCCGCACTCAGCCCATAACCCTCCATCCCTTTCCTGTCCATATACCGATCCAATTTTACTTTAAAAGACAATATTGAACCTGTCTCTACCACTTCTACTGGAAGCTCATTCCACACAGCTACCACTCTCTGGGTAAAGAAATTCCCCCTCGTGTTACCCCTAAACATTTGCCCCCAACTCTCAACTCATGTCCTCTTGTTTGAATATCCCCTACTCTCAATGGAAAAAGCCTATCCATGTCAACTCTATCTATCCCCCTCATAATTTTAAATACCTCTATCAAGTCCCCCCTCAACCTTCTATGCTCCAAAGAATAAAGACCTAACTTGTTCAACCTTTCCCTGTAACTTAGGTGCTGAAACCCAGGTAACATTCTAGTAAATCTTCTCTGTACTCTCTCTATTTTGTTGACATCTTTCCTATAATTCAGTGATCAGAACTGTACACAATAAATATAGGTGATTTTTAAAACATGGTGTGTGATAGGGAATTCTTATAGTGATTTTCATGATCATAGAGCATAGAACATAGAATAGTACAGCACATTACAGGCCCTTTGGCCCACAATGTTGTGTCGACCCTCAAACCCTGCCTCCCATATAACCCCCCACCTTAAATTCCTCCATATACCTGTCTAGTAATCTCTTAAACTTCACTAGTTTATCTGCCTCCACCACTGACTCAGGCAGTGCATTCCACACACCAACCACTCTCTGAGTGAAAAACCTTCCTCTAATATCCCCCTTGAACTTCCCTCCCCTTACCTTAAAGCCATGTCCTCTTGTACTGAGCAGTGGTGCCCTGGGGAAGAGGCACTGGCTGTCCACTCTGTCTATTCCTCTTAATATCTTGTACACCTCTATCATGTTTCCTCTCATCCTCCTTCTCTCCAAAGAGTAAAGCCCTAGCTCCCTTAATCTCTGATCATAATCCATACTCTCTAAACCAGGCAGCATCCTGGTAAATCTCCTCTGTACCCTTTCCAATGCTTCCACATCCTTCCTATAGTGAGGCGACCAGAACTAGACACAGTACTCCAAGTGTGGCCTAACTAGAGTTTTATAGAGCTGCATCATTACATCGCGTCTCTTAAACTCTATCCTTCGACTTATGAAAGCTAACACCCCATAAGCTTTCTTAACTACCCTATCTACCTGTGAGGCAACTTTCAGCGATCTGTGGACATGTACCCCCAGATCTCTTTGCTCCTCCACACTACCAAGTATCCTGCCATTTATTTTGTACTCTGACTTGGAGTTTGTCCTTCCAAAGTGTACCACCTCACACTTCTCTGGGTTGAACTCCATCTGCCACTTCTCAGCCCACTTCTGCATCCTATCAATGTCTCTCTGCAATCTTCGACAATCCTCTACACTAACTACAACACCACCAACCTTTGCGTCATCTGCAAACTTGCCAACCACCCTTCTACCCCCACATCCAGGTCGTTAATAAAAATCACAAAAAATAGAGGTCCCAGAACAGATCCTTGTGGGACACCACTAGTCACAACCCTCCTCTCTGAATGTACTCCCTCCACCACGACCCTCTGCCTTCTGCAGGCAACCAGTTCTGAATCCACCTGAATCCCATGCCTTCTGACTTTCTGAATAAGCCTACCATGTGGAATCTTGTCAAATGCCTTACTAAAATCCATGTAGATCACATCCACTGCACTACCCTCATCTATATGCCTGGTCACCTCCTCAAAGAACTCTATCAGGTTTGTTAGGCACGATCTGTCCTTCACAAAGCTATGCTGACTGTCCCTGATCAGACCATGATTCTCTAAATGCCCATAGATCCTATCTCTAAGAGTCTTTTCCAACAGCTTTCCCACCACAGACGTAAGGCTCACTGGTCTATAATTACTTGGACTATCCCTACTACCTTTTTTGAACAAGGGGACAACATTCACCTCCCTCCAATCCTCCGGTACCATTCCCGTGGACAACGAGGACATAAAGATCCTAGCCAGAGGTTCAGCAATCTCTTCCCTTGCCTCGTGGAGCAGCCTGGGGAATATTCCGTCAGGCCCCGGGGACTTATCCGTCCTAATGTATTTTAACAACTTCAACACCTCCTCTCCCTTAATATCAACATGCTCCAGAAAATCAACCTCACTCATATTGTCCTCACCGTCATCAAGTTCCCTCTCAGTGGTGAATACAGAAGAGAAGTATTCATTGAGGACCTCGCTCACTTCCACAGCCTCCAGGCACATCTTCCCACTTTTATCTCTAATCGGTCCTACCTTCACTCCTGTCATCCTTTTGTTCTTCACATAATTGAAGAATGCCTTGGGGTTTTCCTTTACCCTACTCGCCAAGACCTTTTCATGCCCCCTTCTTGCTCTTCTCAGCCCCTTCTTAAGCTCCTTTCTTGCTACCCTATATTCCTCAATAGACCCATCTGATCCTTGCTTCCTAAACCTCATGTATGCTGCCTTCTTCCACCTGACTAGATTTTCCACTTCACTTGTCACCCATGGTTCCTTCACCCTACCATTCTTTATCTTCCTCACCTGTACAAATTTATCCCTAACATCCTGCACGAGATCCTTAAACATCGACCACATGTCCATAGTACATTTTCCTGCAAAAACATCATCCCAATTCACACCCGCAAGTTCTAGCCTTATAGCCTCATAGTTTGCCCTTCCCTGATTAAAAATGTTCCTGTCTTCTCTGATTCTATCCTTTTCCATGATAATGCTAAAGGCCAGGGAGCGGTGATCACTGTCCCCCAGATGCTCACCCACTGACAGATCTGTGACCTGACCCGATTCATTACTTAATACTAGATCTAGTATGGCACTCCCCCTAGTCGGCCTGTCAACATACTGTGACAGGAATCCATCCTGGACACACTCTGCCCCATCTAATCCCTTGGAACTAATCAAGTGCCAATCAATATTAGGGAAGTTAAAGTCACCCATGATAACAACCCTGTTATTTTTGCACCTTTCCAAAATCTGCCTCCCAATCTGCTCCTCAGTATCTCTGCTGCTACCAGGGAGCCTATAGAATACCCCCAGTAGAGTAACTGCTTCCTTCCTGTTCCTGACTTCCACCCATACTGACTCAAAAGAGGATCCTGCTACATTACCCACTCTTTCTGTAGCTGTAATAGTATCCCTGACCAGTAATGCCACCCCTCCTCCCCTTTTCCCCCCTCTCTATCCCTTTTAAAGCACTGAAATCCAGGAATATTGAGAATCCATTCCTGCCCTGGTGCCAGCCAAGTCTCTGTAATGGCCACTACATCATAATTCCAGGTATATATCCAAGCTCTCAGTTCAGGAGCCCAAAATCCACAAGATACACGCAAAAGTATTCAGGAAGCAAAATATTTGTAGTCCAGTGTAAAAGGTCACCAGTCTGAAACATGGTTCCTCACTACTGATGCCGCCTGACCCATTGGGTATTTTTAATGGCTTTTCCTTTACTCTCTCACTCTTCATCACAAACTTTATGACCAGCTTCAACAACAAGGAAAATTGCCTCAAGTCACAGCTATCATTATAATGTCATATCATAACAGTTATTTTCAAACAGGTAGTCAGTACCTCACTTAAAAGTCCAATATAAATAATGACCAGATAGAAATTTTATATCGTCTGCTCATCAGATCTGCATTTGTTCTCAGGATAAAAATCCTGTTAGCTTCATTTCCCTAGTACTTATTCTTGTGTATTCAAAGCAACACACACAAAATTCTGAAGGAGCTCAGCAGGTCAGGCAGCATCTATGGAAATGAATAAACAGTTGACATTTCAGGCCCAAACCCTTCTTCAGGTCCCTCCTGCTACTTACTCTTGCAAGCTGAACACAAAGCACACCTGGCTCTACACCTCCTCCCTCACTACCATTCAGGGCCCAAAATAATCCTTCCAGGCTCAGTGGCACTTCCCCTGCAGGTCTGTCTGGGTCACCTACTGTTCCCAGTGCGCCTACTCTACATTGGTGAAACTCAACACAGATAGGGGTATGCTCTGTCGAGTAGCTTCATTCTGTCTGCCACAAAAGGCAGGATCTCTCAGAGGCTACACATTCCAGTTTGACTTCCCATGTCCATTCTGACATGTCTGTCCATGGCCCCCTCTATTGCCATGATGAGAACAAACACAGGGTGGAGGAACAACACCTCATATTCCATCTGGACAGCCTCCAACCTGACGGCATGAACATGGATTTCTCCGACTTCCGGTAATTACTCTCACCTTCCTCTTTCTCTCTTTTTTCTATTTCCTATTCTGGTTACTCTCTTTCACCCCTTCTCACCTTCCTCTAGATTCCCTCCTCCTTTCCATTCTTCCATGGTCCACTGTCCTCTCCTATGAGATCCTTTCTTCAGCCCTTTACCACTTCCAATTATGCCTTCCCAGCTTCTTAATTCATCCCCCCTCCCACACCAACCTTTCCCCTCACCTGGTCTCATTTATCACCTGCCAGTCTGTATTCCTTCCCCCCTCCCTCACTAACCTTTCCCCTCACCTGGTCTCATTTATCACCTGCCAGTCTGTATTCCTTCCCCCCCCCTCACTAACCTTTCCCCTCACCTGGTCTCATTTATCACCTGCCAGTCTGTATTCCTTCCCCCCCCCCTCACCAACCTTTCCCCTCACCTGGTCTCATTTATCACCTGCCAGTCTGTATTCCTTCCCCTCTCCCTCACGAACCTTTCCCCTCACCTGGTCTCATTTATCACCTGCCAGTCTGTATTCCTTCCCCCCTCCCTCACTAACCTTTCCCCTCACCTGGTCTCATTTATCACCTGCCAGTCTGTATTCCTTCTGCCCCTCCCTCACCAACCTTTCCCCTCACCTGGTCTCATTTATCACCTGCCAGTCTGTATTCCTTCCCCCCCCTCCTCCCTCACCAACCTTTCCCCTCACCTGGTCTCATTTATCACCTGCCAGTCTGTATTCCTTCCCCTCTCCCCACCTTCTTATTTTGGCTTCCGCCTCTTTTCTTTCCAGTTCTGATGAGGGGTCTCGGCTCAAAACGTAGACCATTTATTCCCTCCGCTGATGCCTCCTGACCTGCTGAGTGCCTCCAGCATTTTGCCTGTGGAACTAACTGAAGGAGTTCTTGCCCACTCTATGCCCCTGCAGATTTTCACCATCGCATCGTCTTTTACTTCTTTCTACCTTTCACTTACCTTCCTGCAAAGAGATAGAACAGCCTGGAAACTATTCCTTCAACCTTTTATGTGTTCTTCATGAAATGTAGGCACATCGTTAAAGATTATCCTTATTTATCAAGTGTACGTCAAAACACACAGAGCAATGTCAAAACCGTCTGAGGATTGTGCTGGGGGTTGCCTTCAAGTGACGACGGTGCTCCCACAGTACTGTTTGGGTGGGGGGAGGGGGGGTCCCAGGATCTGAAGACCAGCAGCAATAAAGATATGGCACAAAATTCCCAAATCAGGATGGTGTGTGACTCGGAGGGGAACCTACAAGTAGGAGTGTTGCCCTGCATCTTAATCAATCTATAAGTTAAAGAGGTGGATTATTGCTACAGGCATCCGTACAGATCTTTCGCCACATCGGTACAGCTAGGTAGAACAAAAGGAAGAGCAATGGCAGAATGCAAAATACTGTTACGGTTACAGAGAGAGTGTAGCGCAGGTTGACAACCCAGCACAAAGCTAAGGGCCCATCTTATCGTACAAGAGGTCCACAACACTGACAAGAGTACAAAAGCACCTACTACACTTGTTCTGGATGGTAGGGGTGATGCGGTTAGGAGGCACTGCCTGTAACTCAATATCTTTCGCTACAAAGTACGCCCAAACTTACTAGTAGGAGCAAAAACCTCCTCCCTCTTCCTTTCCTGAGAATTGACAACCCTTGGGCTATCATGGCCTTCTATGAGTTCCTCAATTGACTGAGGTACAAATACCAGCCCTGCAATAGTCCCCCTGCACCCTGCCAGAGAGTGCTGGGTTTCACAGTTAGTACAGGTGCTGGGGAAACCAATTGTTAGAGCTGTTAAGCCCAGGTGTTTTCGGTTTAATCTTGTCAAGTTAATCGTGACTAGTGCGGGTTTCCTGGATTCTACGATGATTTAAAGAGGCCTCTCATTGTGCTCTGTTAGCGGTGTCCTACTGTGGATTGGGTAGAATGATTTGTCTCACGGAGTCACTCGGTCATGCCTCAGACGCTCTGTTAATATTCCTATGTTGAACCACTCATTTCTATCTCATCACGGGGAGTCTGCCTTTCCTCCACTCCTGGGTTGAGTTGTGGCCAGCGGCCACTGTCTCAGAGAGAGTCTGCCGTTCCTCTGCGCCTGGGTTCAGACCCGCGAGCACACACTGTGACAGTTCCCAGCTCGTCCTCAGTGCTGGTATGGGGGCACCTATGCACAAGGTCAGAAAAACCTGCAGAGGATTGTAGACTTAGCCAGCTCCATCATGGGCAATGGCCACCTTAACAGGCTACCCCTCAAATCAGTGTCATCCATCATGAAGGGCCCTCACCATCCAGGAGATGCCCTTTTCTCATTACTTCCATCAGGGAGGAGGTACAGGAGTCTGAAGACCCACTCTGACCATTTTAGAAGTAATAATTCTCCTCCACCATAGAGTTTCTGTATGGTTCATGAACCCACAAACACTACCTACCTCAGTATAACATATTTTTAATATGTTTCTTATAGTAACTTAGAGCTATACTGCTGCTCCAAAACACCAAAATTCATGACATTTGTCAGTTATGATAAACTTGATTGTGATTGTGATTCTGATCTCCTGAGGATGAAGATGAAGGCCTCATCTCTCATGTGAAAGATGGCTCTCCCTCAGTAATGCTGAAATTTTTACAGTGCAGTCTGTGGGGTGGGACTCGAATCCAAAACCTCTTTAGTTTAGCTACCACTGTGAGCTCCAGACGTTACTCTCTCCCTGAAGTGTTTGGAGTGCATATTACAGGCACAAGACTGCACCCACGCACCGTGGCACCTGCCATGCTCTGGCACCTTGTTGTCAAGTAATCCATTCGAGAGATAATTATGTTTCTCCCCGAAGGAAACATTTCTCCCGCACATACAGTACACAATCAGGTCGAAGCCATTAGATCAACAAGGTGAACAATGTGCAAAATTAGGAGGCTCTAACGAGTTGATTAAATCAATGATTCAAGGAATCATTCCAATTAATCAGCATTTATACCAGATTTAACACAGGGCACTATTTATGCGCAGGGAAGAAATTCCCAATAAAATATAACCATTGGTTCCCAAAGCCAATTAAATGTATTGCCATCTTTTGGATGGGAAGATGAGAGGTTAAAGACGAGTCCACCTGATCTCTCAGTCAGTGTAACTTAAAACATCTATTCAAGATTCTCTCTCTCTCTCTCTGCTCAATGACTCTTTTTCCTTTATTTTTATTCCTTTGCCTTTAAGCGTCACATTGTTTTAATGATTGTGGATATAACTCACTCTGTGATCACTTGAATTTGTGGATTTTGTTGCCACAGGCAGCTGTGGAGGCCAGGTCATTGGGTGTATTTAAGGCAGAGATTGATAGGTTCTTGATTGGACGTGGCATCAAAGGTTACGGGGAGAAGGTAGGGAACTGGGGTTGAGGAGGAGATTTAAAAAAAGGATCAGCCATGACTGAATGGTGGAGCAAACTTGATGGGCCAAATGGCCTAATTTTACTCCTATGTCTTACGGGCTTATGGATTGTGATACAGTCTGATCACTGTTCCCTGTGTGTGTTAAAGTCTTCCCTAACCCCTTCTTGTTTTACAGTACAGGCATCATTATTCATGCAAACCCTCCTTGATGGAACCATCTTCATCACATTTGCCTGGTACAAGGCTTGGAATCTGCCGATAAACTCAGGCTTTATAAGGCACCAGTCAACCTGCACTTGGAGTACTGTGTGCAGCTCTGGGCTCCTGATCTAAAAAAAGGATGTGCTGATATTGAAGAGGGGGATCTGAGGAGCTTGACGAGAATGATCCTGGGAATGAAGGGGTTAATGCATGAGGATTAGAACAGAGGAATTTCTTAATCCAGAGGGTGGTGACTCTGTGGAATTTGTCGCCACAAATGGTTGTGGAGGCCAGCATAAGGAATGAGCTGCCACAAAGATGTTTTGAGGGAGTCCCAGCTTATCAGAATTCTGAAAGATCGGTGAGCGGGTTTCGACCTTAAAGTGATTCGGGCAATCTAGCTCTCGGCACATCAACCTGTAATTGGATCTTAGACTTCCTCACTAATTGTGCACTTGCCAAGATTCACCATCTGAGTACAGCAATCCACCCCCCCATGCCTAAACACTGATGCCCCGCAGGGGTGTGTACTGAGCCCACTTCTCTCCCCTCACCTATGACTACCCTCTGCTCAGGCTACAAACACAATCATTAGATTTGCAGAGGACACAACAGTGACTGGCCTAATCACAAACACCAGTGAATCTGCATATAGGGAGGGGGTGCTGAAACTGTCCGATTGGTGCAGGAACCACCACCTGTCATTCTACGTCAAGAAAACAAAAGAAATTATCATTGACTTCAGGAAGACAAGAGGTCCTGAACAAGCCCCACTATTAATAAATGTGGATGTTGTGGGTCTCCATTTTCAAGTTTTTGGGATGAACATCACCAAGGAACTCTTGGTTCGTTAGCACAATCTCAATACTTGAACCCCAATGCTGTGCTAAGCTATCACTGGCACAACAGCAACTCTACTACCTCAGGTGCTTAAGGAGAGTTGATCTGTCCCAAGAAATTGCTGGCCAACTTTTATTGATGCACGACAGAGAGCATACTGACATATGGAGTGACAGCATGGTTCTCTAGCTGCAGCAAGACAGATCACAAAGCACTCCAAAGGGTTACTAAGATGGCTCAGCACATCATTGGGACTCAACTACTGGACTTGGAGGCAACTTACATTTCTCGATGCCGATAGCACAACCATGACGTCATGAAAGACCTATCCCATCCCGGACACTGTCGATCTTCTGCCATCTGGTAGGAGATGCAGAAACATCACAGCCAAGACAGTAAGACTGAAAAACAGCTTCTTCCCAAGGTTGTTGTGCAGCTAAGTGAAGCTACCCCTCAGCTTGCCAATGGCCTTTGAATGTTACAGACCATCAAAGTCACGTTGCATGTAAATATAGGAATTTTTTTCAAATTAGGTTGTACCACGTGCATTATAAATATCTGTTTTGCACTGACTGGAGTAGCACCGCAATCGTCTTGTCTTGAGCAATGACAATGAAGTTCTCTGTCAGAGACAGGAGCAGTTACATCAGCCTAATTGTTGACATGTAAACTTTTGGTCATATTGGCGGAGAGAAGGCGGAGCTTAGAAGGATTAATGGCGCCTAACGGCAACTCCTTTGCTTGCATCTTCGGAAACAGCTCTATTTCTATCTTTAATGTCTCTATTTTTCCCTTTCAGGGTTCTTTTGAAGACCCTGACCTGGAGTTACACGTTGACTACGGTTCTTTGCGGGAATGGGACCTGCTCTCAGGCTTCCATAACTGGCCATTGTTTGGCACGTCAAAGGCCTGGCCTAAGAGTCCGGCTCGAATTCGGAATCCTAGGATCTCGGAGCTCTGGACATGAGCAGATCAAAGGTCGGTGTCACGACAGGAGACCCGTGTGTCATTGGGGGAGTCGGGATATCTGCTGTGTGCCTGGAGACCCGGGATCTTTGTGATCTTCAGGCATAGAGCTCGAAAAAAGCGTCGTAACAGACTTCTGACATCATAAACCAGCGAGTTGTTTGTTATGTCTCCCCGCTCACTGGGAAAACAGAGACAACTCTTTCTCCCTTATTAGGGAGAAAGAGAGCCTGCAGTATGTCGAATACCGGGTGAAACGCTAAGTCTTTGGGGTAACTGCGAGTCTGTGTCTTTACTGTTGCTTTGCTCACACTTGAGTGCTCAGTGGCGGGTGCTGATGCTTTTTTTTGCCGGTAGCGGGGGGGGGGGGGGGGGGGATTGTTGCTCACTGCCGCTTACGCGCAGGAGGGGGGAGCTGGGGGGTTCTTTGGGGTTCTTAGGTTTAACTGTCGTTGATTCTTTGGGGCACTCCTCTGTTTTCGTGGATGGTTGTGAAGAAAAAGCATTTCAGGATGTATATTGTATACATTTTTCTGACATTAAATTGTACCTTTGAACATTAGATTTTGCGACATTGCAGGGCTCCAGGCAGGAGCTTCTGTGATTATAGACACATTTTTTTTAATGCATCATTCCCTTCCTTCGTCTAACCCGCCTGAGAAAGTTCAGCACAGACCCAGCGACATTTCTGGTCACCGTGACTTTTGTAACTTATTGGTGAAGTTTCTGACGACAGTCTCTGAAATGATTGTTTCATCCCTGATTCATGGAGGGAAAAGGAGACAAAGATCAGGCCCTGGATGTGATTCCATAGTTGCTATGGGAACAATGTTCATGGTTGGATCAAAGAGCTTGTAAACCCTTAATCAACATACAGATCGGGAAGCGTCCATGGCTAATCAACAGTCAACGTTTCAGGCGGACGTCCTTCATTTGAACTCACATTTCAGGATCATAATATTTGGACCCTCTGTAGTCTTTGTGTGTTGCCTCACATTCCAGCATCTGCAGACTCCTGTCTCTCTGTTGATGACTAAGGGTTAATGACTATTCAAATTGTGGTGTGGAGGAGATACGTCTCTACCAAAGGAGGTGTAAGGCGCTCCTTCCGTACCCTAGCCTGCAGGTCACCTTTGGACAAGGTGTTGCAGCTGCTTACCCCTCGATCATGGTCACGTGAAGCCACGGGAGCAGGTGGTGGATGGCCGTATGAGCAGCTGGTACATTATCACAAGTCCTGGTTATGCGACCACTGACACCAGGCAATCTCAGAGGAGTATTGATAACGGCTGGGGTCACCCGTCTTGTAAAGACACGGCCCAGAAGAAGGCAATGGCAAACCACTTTCGTAGAAATATTTTCTAAGAACAATCCTGGTCATGGAAAGACCATGTTCGGCCCTGATATATGACAGGGCACAAAACGAACGAATAATTGTAAACAGCAACTGCACTTCTCTGTGGGCTGGCACAGATGTGGTCAGGTCTGGTCACCCTGTCACTATTTCAAAACGAATGCAGAGAAGATTTACAGGAGTGTTGTCAAATCTCAAGGCTCCAAGTTTTAGGGACATGCCCTCTTCTCATTACTACCATCGTGGAAGAGGTACAGGAGCCTGAAGGCCCACACTCAACATTTTAGGAGCTGCTTTTTCACCTCCGCCTTCAGATGCATGAACTCTACCTCACTATTCCTCTATTCTACGTGGGTGTCCTTCGAGTGCTCTGGTTTCCTCCCACATTCCAAAGAAATACGGTTAGGGTTAGGACTATTGAGTTGTGGGCATGCTATGGTTGGCTATCCTCAGCAAAATCCTCAGACTGTGTTTGTCATTGACGCAAACAATGCATTTCACTCTACGTTTCAATGTACATGTGACAAATAAGACTACTCTGATCTTTTAATCTCACATGGTCACCCCTCCAGTTCTCATCTTTTTCTTTCACTCCAGACGTATTACGTTAACTAAATTTAAATTCCGCAGAATGTCTCTAGTTGACAATAGAGGAACTTCATGACCACGCAACCGTGTTCCAAATTAAGACCACTGCTGAAATATTGGTGACTGATCAGCATAATTTGAAAAACCCAGCCTTTCTGTACTGCTCAAGATATTTTCAGATACTAAGGGAATGAAGGAATGTAGGATTCACATGGGACATTAACACAGGGGTAAAAAACTGAGGGGTGATCATATTAAAAGGTGGATAGAGCAGAAATGGCTTCTTCCTGCTTTTCCTTCTGATGTCCTGGTCCCAAATCCTATTTACCATTACCATTTCTACCTTTGTGTTATTATGCACCACTGCATTGCCAGACAATGCCTTGAATAATTTTGTGTGTCTGTTCCTCTGAATGATTTGTGTCCAAATCCAGTTCAGGAGATAGTAATTGGAACAGTGGATGTAATGCTTTCATCGCAACGTGTTGTACCTCTCTCTGACACAGCGTAGTGTGGCATTCACTGGGATGTGAACGAGGAGCTCAGCCAACCCTTCACCACCCCACTGGCAACGAAACCAGTTCTACTCCGCAGAGCTACGACAGCCTGCTTGTATCACTGGATGAAGAATCCTGGAGCAACAATGAGATGTGTACAAAATCATGAGGGGCATAGACAGGGTGAATGCACACAGTCTTTTTCTCAGGGAAAGGGAACAAATGCTGGAGGTCGTAGAATTAGAGTGAGGGGGAAAGAACTAAATAACCCCGAGGGGCAACCTCCTCAGGCTGTGGGTAAGATGGAACTTATGGGCAGAGGGCCTGTTTCTGTGCTGTTATGAGCTGCCAGAGGAGGTGGTTGAAGCTTATACAATAACAACATTTAAAAGACATTTGGACAGGTAAATAGGAAACATTTAGAGCAGGGATTTCCAACCTGGGGTCCACAAACTCTTTGGTTAATTGTAGGGGTCCATGGCAGAAAAAAAGGTTGGGAATCCCCTGATTTAGAGGGATATGGGACTAGCTTAGATGGGCGCCTTGGTCAGCACAGACAAGTTAGGCTGTGTACTTTGTTTCTGTGCCGTATAATCAGAATCAGAATAGTGTGTATTACCACTGACGAATGATAGATAGATAGATAGATAGATAGATAGATAGATAGATACTTTATTCATCCCCATGGGGAAATTCAACTTTTTTTCCAATGTCCCATACACTTGTTGTAGCAAAACTAATTACATACAATACTTAACTCAGTAAAAAAAAATATGATATGCATCTAAATCACTATCTCAAAAAGCATTAATAATAGCTTTTAAAAAGTTCTTAAGTCCTGGCGGTAGAATTGTAAAGCCTAATGGCATTGGGGAGTATTGACCTCTTCATCCTGTCTGAGGAGCATTGCATCGATAGTAACCTGTCGCTGAAACTGCTTCTCTGTCTCTGGATGGTGCTATGTAGAGGATGTTCAGAGTTATCCATAATTGACCGTAGCCTACTCAGCGCCCTTCGCTCAGCTACCGATGTTAAACTCTCCAGTACTTTACCCACGACAGAGCCCGCCTTAGTTTGTTTACCGCAGCAGTACAATGCAATACCAAAAATGATTACTAAAGGTTACAGTAAAAGATACATAATGGAAAAAAGAGAGAAAAATCTAAACTTTTGCTCTAAAATTCTAAGACTCTGAACAGACAGGAAACAATGAACGTGATGGATGACCAACTTGTAAAGGGAAGCCCAAGATAATGAAGACACACAAAACACTGTGTTCTCCAGCATTTAGTGTTGTGCTGGCTTTCCAAAATCTGCAGGCTCTAGTATCGTAAGATAATAAAATAAACTTTCTGCTCTTACAAATTCATGGAATAGAAGGTTATTCACCACCTTAAGACTGTACTAGAACTCACGGTGTTATACCTGTGGTTCAACTCAGCATATTTACCCTTTTCCCCAAATCCCTTAAATCCTCACATTAACAAAATCCTGCTAGTGGAAGATGGTTTCAGATCTCTTCCACCTTCTGTGTTTGGATCTCTAGCTTCACTGCTGAAAGGACTGATACAAATTTTATGACTCTGTTCCCAAATTTGACTTCTCGGCTAACATAAGTTTTTTCCCTTCATTCACCAGATCGTCTTAATATCAGAACTTCAATTGAATCACCCTTCTTTCATGTCGCTGTCTGTAAGAAGCTTGTATGTTTTCCCTGGGACTTTGTGGGTTTCCTCCCACAGTCCAAAGACGAACCAGTTGGTGGGTTAATTGGTCATTGTAAATTGTCCCATGATTAGACGAGAGTTAAGTTGAGGGTTGGTGGGCAGCACAGCCTGATGGGCTGGAAGAGCCTACTGTAGCTCAATAGATAAAAATAGATCCTATGACTACAAGGAATTATATGGTTAGTGTTTTCTCTCTTCCTCCAAGGTGACCACAACCTTCTCACAAGGTTTGGAGGCTTGCGTGCCTCAATGACCTGGAGAGCTCTGTTGACTGGAGTCAGGGCTTTATGCTTTGGCTCTTGGTAGGGTCACCATGCCAAGCGGGCTAAGAGTGGTCCAACCCTCCTCCAGGTTCATGGGTTCAGCTCAGGTCTAACAACCCTGACTGATCAAAGAAATTGTTATGGAAACAGCAATGAAGAATCCTTCTATATGTGTGTGTGACTGTAAGGGCAGACAGAGATGGAGGGCCTTCATTGCTGCCCTAAACGCCAACGGTGCAATGGGCAGTAAATAATTAAGTCTTCCCCCTTCTTCAATTCATAAGGCAGAATATTTGATGATCATCTGATTTAGGAGCAAACATAGATATTTGCTTCAAGCGTCATAAAGGGAAACTTAGAGTTAAGGAATTAAACAGATCTAGAATTAAAGCTAGTTTCAGTGACAGTGGCCACGAAAGAAACAGATTGTTGCAAACAGAAAAACATCTGGTTCACTCGTTTCTCCTATGGAAGGAAACATATCATCCTCACCCAGCATATGACTCCACACCTACCAATGTGGTGGACTCTTAAATGCCTCCGCTATTCAAGAACAAGGGATGGACGTTAGATGATGTCATTGTTAGTGAGAGCTGTATTCAGTGAGCAAATTTTAAAAATCCTTTGGAACAGCACCTTTACTGAATCAGACTCAAAATCAGGTTTATTATCACTGATGTATGTTGTTATTTTGTAGCAGCAGAACAGTAAAATAAACTATACATTGCAATAAGAAATATATATTTTGAAAATTACACAAGTAGTGAAAAAAAGGGGAAATAGTGAGTTAGGTTGGTTTCACTGTCCATTTAGAAATCTGATAGCAGTGGGAAAGAGGGTTTTCCTGAAACATGTGTGTGTCTTCAGTCTGGATTAACAGCATTTGTGAGTCTTGTATTTTTAAACCCCACATTCATCTCCTAGAAACAATAGTTATATGAATGGTCCAGTTCTACACTAGTGACCCACGAGATGTAAGTAATGGATTTGGTAACTACCAAGAGAGATGGCAGGATTCTCTTGGGAACTGCCAAGGGAAATGGCAGGATTCCCTGGTTAACTACCACAGGAGGTTGCAGGATTCCTTGGTAACTGCCAAGGGAAATGGCAGGATTCTCTTGGGAACTGCCAAGGGAAATGGCAGGTTTCTCATGGTAATTGTCAAAGAGGATGGCAAGATTCTCTTGGTATTTGCCAAGGGAGTTGGCAGGATTCTCTTGGTAATTGTCAAAGAGGATGGCAAGACTCTCTTGGTATTTGCCAAGGGAGTTGGCAGGATTCTCTTGGTAATTGTCAAAGAGGATGGCAAGATTCTCTTGGTATTTGCCAAGGGAGTTGGCAGGATTCTCTTGGTATTTGCCAAGGGAGTTGGCAGGATTCTCTTGGTATTTGCCAAGGGAGTTGGCAGGATTCTCTTGGTATTTGCCAAGGGAAATGGCAGGATTCCCTGGTTAACTACCACAGGAGGTTGCAGGATTCCTTGGTAACTGCCAAGGGAAATGGCAGGATTCTCTTGGGAACTGCCAAGGGAAATGGCAGGTTTCTCATGGTAATTGTCAAAGAGGATGGCAAGATTCTCTTGGTATTTGCCAAGGGAGTTGGCAGGATTCTCTTGGTATTTGCCAAGGGAAATGGCAGGATTCCCTGGTTAACTACCACAGGAGGTTGCAGGATTCCTTGGTAACTGCCAAGGGAAATGGCAGGATTCTCTTGGGAACTGCCAAGGGAAATGGCAGGTTTCTCATGGTAATTGTCAAAGAGGATGGCAAGATTCTCTTGGTATTTGCCAAGGGAGTTGGCAGGATTCTCTTGGTATTTGCCAAGGGAGTTGGCAGGATTCTCTTGGTATTTGCCAAGGGAGTTGGCAGGATTCTCTTGGTAATTGTCAAAGAGGATGGCAAGATTCTCTTGGTATTTGCCAAGGGAGTTGGCAAGATTCTCTTGGGAACTGCTTTATTATTGTCACATGCACTGAGATACAACAAAAAGTTTCTGTTTCCCTGCCACCCAGACAGTTCATTGCAGACATAAGACCATAAGATATAGGAGCAGAATTAGTCCATTCAGCCCGTCAGGCTTTCTCTGATCCATTTTCCCTCTCAGCCTCAATCTTCCGTCTTCTCCTCGTATCCCTTCATACTCTGATTTATCAAGAATAAATCCACCTCTATCTTAAATATACCCAATGTCTTGGCATCCACAGCTGACTGTGGTAACAAATTCCACACATTCACGACTCTTTAGCTAATGAAATCACGCCTCATCTCCATTCAAAAATGACACCCCTCTATTCTGAGGCTGTGACCTTTGGTCTTAGACTCCTCCACCACAGGAAACATCATCTCTGTGTCCACTCAATGGAGACCTTTCAACATCTGATAGATTTAATTTGAGGTCACCCCTCATTCTTCTGAATTCCAGTGAGTAGAGGCCCAGAGCCATCAAATGCTCCTCATTTGACTAGCTTTACATATACACATTGAGGTAATAAAAATTGGGAAAGAAATGGAATGCAGAATATAGTTTTAAAGTTACAGAATAGGTGGACAAATGAAGTGCGAGGACACTGAGATAGATTGTGAGGTAACAGAATCAGGAGTTTATCTTTTAATATTTGAGGATGCTGTTCAAGAGTTTGTGGGACGGAAGTGGTCCTTGAATCTGGTGGTTTGTGTTCTTGGGCTTTTCATCATCTGCCTGATGGGAGAGGGGAGAAGAGAGAATGACGGGTCCTCAGTTCAGTTAGCTACTTCCCTGAGGAAATGGAGGGTAAGTTGGTTTGCACGATGAGCTTGGTTGTGGGCACAATTCTGCAATTTCTTGTGGTCTGGGGTAGACCAGTTGTTGTACTAAGCCATGGTGCATCTGGGTAGAACGATTTCCATGGTGCACTAGAAATATTGGGAACAGTCATCAGGGACGTGTCAGAATTTGCCTTGGCTTTCTGGTATGCTTTTAATCTGGCTACGGTGTCTATGGAGTTTAAACACTATGTGCAATTTATCCTTTCATGTCTGAATGCTGTCTATGCCTCGCTGTGTGAAGGCCCGGGCTGCTTCATTACCAAGGGGTTGTGAATGGAGCTCAACACAGTGCAATCATCAGCAAACATCCACACTTCTGACCTTCTGACAGAAGGAAGGGCACTGATGAGCTGTCATAAGCTGACGTGGTGGTTGCTGCCTGAACGTTTCTATCAATGAGGCCAATTAACAGTGAAACACAACCTTCATCCCCCTGGGGATATAACACTGAGGCTCGACATTCTCCAAAGGTGCATTCAACAACAGACGCTGCGGCTGTGAGTGGCACTCACATCGCCGCTGCTGTGCTCACTGGGAATGAGTTCACTCTGCGCTCTCAGGGGTCTCAAAGTCATTGAGAGAACACGGTCATTAGTGGTGGAACAAACACAGGGGAGGAGAGGGAAAAAAAAACAGCGAGCAGAGAGTCCCTCCGCTTGCAACACACTGCTCATTAAAAGCTTAATCACCTTATGCACATTTGCAGAAGTAGGTTACCCAGTATTCAACCAATGTCACCGTCGTATCAATATCCATCTTAATGGATGAAAGAACAATCTTAACTCGGTTCGTGAATAGTCCCCTGACGCTTGTGGCCAGATGAGGGGGGATTTACTTGGAGTCAATGATTCTCCTGGTTAATAAAGGTAACTGATGCCTCTTGATATGGGAGGTGCAGGAACTAATGTGATGGGTGAATAAAGACTGTAAAATCATTTCCATTCATGTTGAAACAGCAACACAGTGCAACCTAACCACTGGTCATTTTAATTCCAACCCACTCTCTGCTCTCCATCGTCAGCCTCCCACTCAGTTCCAAACAGCTTGAGGAACTGAACCTCATCTTCTGACATGGCTGACTGCAGCTTTCCAGCCTCAACAGGAGTTTGCTGCTTTTCAATGTTACTCTTCTTTTCGATGCCCGAAAGAGCGAAGTGGTGTTCATGGGTTCAGAAACCTGATGGCAGAGGGGAATAGTCTGTTCCTAGAGCATTGTAATAGGTCTTCAGGTTCCTGAACATCCCCTCTGGTGGTAGGAATGAGTCACGGACATATCCAGGAGGTGAATGTCCTCAGTGATGGATGTTGCCTGCTTGAAGAATGGCCTTTTGAGGATGTCTTCGATGGTGGGGAGCTTGTGCCTGTGATGGAACTGACCGAGTCGACGACTTCATGCAGCCTTTTCTGACCCTGCGTGCTGGAGTCTCCATATCAGGTTCAAAGTTCAAAGTAAATTTATTATCAAAGTATGTGTATGTCACCATATGCAGCCCTGAGATTCATTTTCCTGTGGGTACACTCAACAAATCCATAGTAAAATAATAGCTATAATAGAATCAATGAAAGACCAATTTTGGTGTTCACCCAGTGTGCAAAAGACAACAAACTGTGTAAATACAAAAGAAATACATAATAATAATAAATAAATAAGCAGTACATACTGAGAACATGAGATGAAGAGTCCTTAAAAGCGAGTCCAAAGGTTCTGGGAATATTTCAGTGTTGGGTCGAACAACGTTATCCCCTTTGATCCAAGAGCCTGATGGCTGAGAAATAATAACTGTTCCTGAACCTGGTTGTGTGAGTCCTGAAGCCCTGGGAACATTTCAGTGATGGGTCGAACAACGTTATCCCCTTTGATCCAAGAGCCTGATGGCTGAGAGATAATAACTGTTCCTGAACCTGGTTGTGTGAGTCCTGAGGCTCTGGGAACATTTCAGTGTTGGGTCGAACAACGTTATCCCCTTTGATCCAAGAACCTGGTAGCTGAGAGATAATAACTGTTCCTGAACCTGGTTGTGTGAGTCCTGAAGCCCTGGGAACATTTCAGTGATGGGTCGAACAACGTTATCCCCTTTGATCCAAGAGCCTGATGGCTGAGAGATAATAACTGTTCCTGAACCTGGTTGAGTGAGTCCTGAGGCTCTGGGAACATTTCAGTGATGGGTCGAACAACGTTATCCCCTTTGATCCAAGAGCCTGATGGCTGAGAGATAATAACTGTTCCTGAACCTGGTTGTGTGAGTCCTGAGGCTGTGGGAGCAGCGAGAGGAGAGCATGACCTGAGTGGTGGGGTTCCCTGATGGTGGGCACTGCTTCCTCGTGACGATGCGCCATGTAGCTGCTCTCAGTAGAGGGCTTTACCTGTGACGTTCTTACCTATCCACTACTCTTTGTAGTATTTTCCAATCAAGGGCATTGGTGCTTCCATACCAGGTTGTAATGCAACCAGTCAATGTGTTTTCCACCACAAATCTACAGAAGTCTGTCGAAGTTTTAGATATCATTATCAAATTTTCTCAGACTTCTAAGGAAATTGAGGTGCAACCATGCTTTCTTTGTAACTGCACTTAGGTGTTGGGCCCTGGACTAATCAGGAACGACTAACTGTGAGAGATTTTAAATAGCTGACGTTCTCCACCTCTGATCCTCTGATGAGGACTGGCTTATGGACCTCTGTCTTCCTCCCCTCGAGGTCAGTAATCAGCTCCTCGGCTTTGCTGACATCAACTAAGAGGTTGTTGCTGTGGCACCAGACGGTGATGCAGCCGGTCAGAATGCTCTCCACTGTACATCTGCTGAAATTTGCTAGTCTTTTGGTGACATATAAAATCTCCCCAAACTCCTAATGAAGTACATCGACTGGTTTTGTGACCTGACCAATGTTTTTATTATAACTTACAGTAATTTTTTATGTCTTCCACTGTACTGCTGCCACAAAACAAAACAAAAAATTCATGACACACGTCTCTGATAACAAACCTGGTTCTGAAAGTGTCTATCGAGGGCAGCAAAAAGAGGAGTATCATTGAAAAGCATCAAACTCCTGTTGAGTCTGGAAGGCTGTAATCTGCCATGTCAGAAGATGAGGTGCAGTCTGTCTGAGTGGAACTGAGTGGGAGGCTGAGAGCGGGTTGGGGAATGAAACTGGCCAGTGGTTGCGATGTGCAGTGTCACCATTTCAGGGTGAATGGAAGTAATTACGCGGTCTTTATTCACCCATGGCATTCACCTACACCTCCCATAACAAGAAGCATTGCTTACCTTTATTAACCAAGAGAATCCTTGACTTCAAGTAAATCCCCCCTCATCTGCCCTCTAAGCTGCACTCCACAAGTATTGGGATGATACACGAACCAGGACAGATACTCCGAGATGTTTGGTTTCTTTCTACCTTCCCCGTTCCTCTTACATGACCACTATTCCCATCAGTTAACATCTCCATCATCCACACGGACCCGTCCCTTTGTTGTAGCCTTCCTTCTTCCCCCTTCCCAGCTTTTCTGACTGCAGGTTGTCGGCCCGAAACATTTAACTGTTTCCTTCCCCACAGCTGGCACCCGACCCGCTGAGTGTTTCCCCCACCCCTCGCCTTATCTTTGATGGGCATCAGCTGCTCCTAACGGTGTGTTTCAGAGGTGCTGTCACAGCCTGAGTTTGCAGCACTTTGGGTTGCACGGACACGCTGCATCCGGCTGTCTGTGAGAGAGAGTGAGTTTCCTGCCTGACACACACCAACTCAGGCACAGGGACTCTCACCAGGGCTCCAACACGGCAATTAGAGTCACAAATCTTACAATTTTGAAGAAACAAGGAGTCTGTTTCAAAGGCTAGCTTGAAATTTATACTCTGGCATCGGCCCAACAGTTCCAATTTCAGCTGTCATCAAATTAGGTTTTACCCGCAGTCGGCACAGATGCCTGCTGGCTCAGTCAAAAAGTGCATGACATTTCTCTCACAGACATGGGCACCAGTGCCGTGGCCACTCAGCAATGCCCATGCCCAGATACACTGCTGAAATGCTGCCTGTACTCCTGTGATGTGCTGCCAACCTGGCGAAGGTGCTCCTCCTCTGGTAACCACACAGACACGGGCATTCGCTACTACTCTCCACGGACCATTTCAGTTAACACTCACCCTCAATGCACTGAGTGACTTTTAGGCCAGACTGAAGTAAGGACAGCTGATATCTTTCGCTGAACAACATTAGCGGATTTTTCCAACAACCTGGTGATTTTAATTTCAGCCTCTGTTCCAAATTCGTTTAGAGATTTACAGCACAGTAACAGGCCCTTCCAGCCCAGTTACACCCATGTGACCAATTAACCTGCTAACTGGTACGTCTATGGAACGTGGGAGGAATCGGAGCATGCAGAGGAAACCCACGCGGTCGCGGAGAGAACTCACAACTCCTCACAGGCAGCGGCGGGATTTGAGCCAGTGCAGGTAAACGAACATAGCATAACGTGGCAGCGCAGTAGCATAATTAATGAAATGAATTTGAATTCCCGCATCTGCTGTGGTCAGAATTGAACTGGTACAGAGCTTGACATACAGAGGGATTTTGGGGTCCAAGTTCAGAGCACCCTGAAAGCGACTGCACAGTTTGATGGGGTGCAGAAGTCATATGACATGCTTGCTGAGTTCAAGGGTCGGGGAGTTACGCTGCAGCTTTATAAAACTCTGGTTAAGCCTCATATGGGGTACCCGTTGTAGGAAGGACATAGAGACTTTGGATAGGGTGAAGAAGACGATTACCAAGATGCTGCCTGGATTAGGGAACTGGTACTATAGGGAGAGGTTGGACAAACTTGGGCTGAATTCTCTGGAACGCCGGAGGCTGAGGGGAGATGTCACAGAAGTTTATAAGAGGCATACATAGAATAGACAGCCAGGACCTTTTTCCCAGGGTTCAAATGTCTAATACTACGAAGCATGAGATGACAGCAGGTGAGTTAAAGATATGTGGGGCAAAATTTATTTTAAAACACAGAAACAGATGGGTGTCCAGAATGAACTGCCAGGAATAGGGGTGGAGGCAAGTCCAACAGAGGCAGTTAAAGGTCTCTTACATGAATGTGCAGAAAATGGAAGAAGGGATTAATCAGGGTGTTTAATTAACCACTGTGCTGCCGTTCTGTGTTCACTAGATCACCATGGATTCAGGCTTCAGGATTACAGCAGGTCAGTATCCTGAACCAGCCGGTCAGGGAAGTCAATTATACCACAGGACAGCACTTCAAGCACCCCCAGAGTCCCATTTTGGCTGGGGGACGTCAGAGAGTCCCGCTACTCTACACTGCCCTCCGTGAGTAAAGGGCACACAGTTGGCATGAGCTCAGGGAAAGTTGGGCTTTGGCTCCTTCACCCCTAGACTTGACTATTCCAATACTTTCCAGCCCAGCCCCATTTGTTCCACATTCCCAACCTGAGGTCAGCCCGGGTCCAGTTGCAGTCATCACTGATAGAGCCCATCCCCATTGACAGAACTGAGGAATTGAACCCATCCATGTATAGGAGGGGCTTTGTGATGTTGAGGCTTTGTAAAGCACTGGTGAGGCCTCACTTGGAGTAGATTTGGACCCTTTATCTAAGAGAGGAGGTGCTGACATTAGAGAGAGGGTTCAAAGGAGCTTCACAAAAATGATTCCAGGATTGGAAGGCTTGTCATATGAGGAGTGTTTGATGGCTCCGGGCCTGTATTTCTGGAATTCAGAAGAATGAGGGTAACCTAACTGAAATTTGAAAGACTACAATAGGGTGGATGGAGAGCAGATATTTCCTATAATGGGGGGGGGGGGGGGGAATAGGAGAGTCTGACCAGAGGATGAATTCTCAGAATATAGGGGTGTCCTTTTAGAATGGAGATGAGGAGGAATTTCTTTAGCCAGAGACTGGTGAATCTGTGGAGTTTGTTGCCACAGGCAGCTGTGAGGGCCAAGTCATTGGGTATATTTAAGGCAGAGGTTGATAGATTTTTGATTGGTCAGGGTATGAAGGGATTATGGGGAGAAGGCAGGAGATTGGGGCTGAGAGGAAAATGGATCAGCCATGATGAAATGGCAGAGCAGACTCGATGGACCGAATGGCCTAATCCTATTTGGCGGACCACCTCTAGTTACCAGCAGCTAATGTGATGTGGCCCCCTTTATACCTACTCTTTGCCTTCTGCCAGCCAGCCAATCTTCTGCCCAGGCTGGTATTTTTCCTGTAATACCACAGGTTCACACCTTGTTTAGCAACCTCATGAGCAGCACTTTGTCAAAGGCCTTCTTTAAAGACCTGGTGAAGCCTGAGAGCCACTGCCCGTAGGGGTAGTGGAGGCAGAAATTCTCCCCACTCTGAAACCGAACACTCAGTAGACAATTTGCTGTAGGGTTCCTACTTGCAATGGAAAGCTCTCTTTTAGCCAGAATGGGCACAACGGGCCAAATAGCCACCCTTTGGTGTTGTAAACCTCTCTGACAACAAAGGAACTTGAAAGGGAACTCTCTCAACTGCAACTCTTTGGTATTGGAATTGGTTTATCATTGTTACATGTACTGAGATACAATGAAAAGCTTATCTTGCATATGGTTCCTACAGACAGATACAGACGGTGCATTGAGGCAGAACACGATAAAACAATAACAATATTTATTTTATTTTATTGAGATGCAACACAGAGCAGCCCTGTCTGGCCCTTTGCGCCATGCACCCAGCGATTCCCCCAATTCCACCCTAGCCTAATTATGAGACATCTTACAGTGACCAATCAACCTATCAACCGGTACGTCTTTGGACTGTGGGAGGAAACCCACACAGTCAGGGGGAGAACATACAAACTCCTTACAGGCTGCAGCCAGAGTTGAATCTGGGTCGCCTGTACTGTAAAGTGTTGCGCTAACCACTTCGCTACAGAGCCACCCCAAGCGTAAAAGCTACTGAAAATGTGCAGTTGAGATAAACGACAAAGCGTAAGGTTTTAACGAGGTAGACTGTAAGGTCAAGAGTCCACCTTATCGTACAAGAGGTCCATTCAAGAGTCTGGATAGAAGCTGTCCTTGAGCCTGGTATTACGTGCTTTCGGCAGTTTCCGTTTGCCCAGAGATTTATGCTTATCGAAAGCTCAGCACACGTCACACACCGAGGCAAGCCATAAGAATGGGAAACTCAGAGAAAAGCTCAGAAATCAGCAGAGCTGCATCATCATCGCAGCCCACACACTCCTTTGCAAAAGAATCTTCATCCTGGACTTTGTGCTTGTACACACTGCGACGGCCAGTTACTATAATTAATCACTGCATAAAGCAGCACGGAGGAATTTCTCGAGGCTGTGTACAATGCACGTCAGCTACTGAAGGTGCATCACTGTTCCCCTGTGATTTAATGAGAAAAAAACGTCGCCCAGCTAATGTTCAGGTCACGCCATTCAGGACTGTCTGAGGCAACAGCAACTTCCACACACATAGAACGTTTACCATACGACCATAAGACATAGGAGCAGAATTACACCATTCAGCCCATCGAGTCTGTTCCGCCATTCCCTCATGGTTGATCTCGGATCCTATTCAACCCCATACACCTGCCTTCTTGCCGTATCCTGTGATGCCCTGACCGACCAGGAAACGATCAACTTCCGCCTTAAATATCCGCATGAACTTCCGACTTCCATGCAGTTGTGGCAGAGCATTTCACAGATTTACTAATCTTTGGCTAAAAAAAATTCCTCCTTACCTCTGTTCTAATGGGTCACCCTTCAATTTTGAGGCTGTGCCTTTTAGTTCCGGATACCCCCACCATAGGAAACATCCTTTCTGCATCCAACCTATCTAGTCCTTTCAACATTCAGTAGGTTTAATGAGATTTCCCCGCATTCTTCTAAATTCCAGTGAGTACAGGCCCAAAGCTGCTAAATGCTCCCTGTATGTTAACCCCTTCATTCTCAGAATCATCCTCGTGAACCTCCTCTGGACTCTCTCCAATGACAACACGTTCTTTCCAAGATACAGGGCCCAAAACTGTTGATAATACTCCAAGTGCAGCTTGACTAGTGTCTTATAAAGCCTCAGCATTATCTCCTTGCTTTTATATTCTATTCCCCTTGAAATAGATGCTAACATTGCATTTGCCTTCTTTACCACAAACTCAACCTGTAAGTTAACATTTTGGGAGTTTTGCACAGGGACTCCCAGGTCCTCTGCACTTCTGATGTTTGAACCTTTTTCCCATTTAGATAATAGTCCGCACCATTGTTCCTTTTACCAAAATGCATTTTCACACATTTCCCAACACTGTATTCCATCTGCCACTTTTTTGCCCATTCTTCCAATTTGTCTAAGTCCTGCTGCAATCGCATCACTTCCTCAGCACTACCTACCCCTCCACCTATCTTTGTATCATCTGCAAACTTTGCCACAAAGCCATCAATTCCATTATCTAAATCATTGACAAATGATGTGAAAAGTAGCAGCCCCAATACTGACCCCTGAGGAACAACACTAGTCACTGGCAGACAACCAGAAAAGGCCCCCTTTATTCCCACTCACTGCCTCCTGCCTGTCAACCATTCTGTTACCCATGCCAATATCTTTCCTGTAACGCCACAGGGTTTTATCTCGTTAAGCAGCCACATTTGTGGCAGCTTATCAAATGCCTTCTGAAAATCCAAATAAATGACATCCACTGTCTCTCCCTTGTCCACCCTGCTTGTTACTTCCTCGAAGATTTCCCTTTACAGAAACCATGCTGACTTTGACTTATTTTATCATTAGTCTCCAAGTACCCCGAAACCTCTTCCTTGATAACAGACTCCAACACTTTCCCAACCACTGAGGTTAGGCTAACTGGACTATAATTTCCTTTCTTTTGCCTTCCTCCCTTCTTAAAGAGTGCAGTGGCATTTGCTACTTCCCAGTCCTCCAGGACCATGCCAGAATCAAGTGAAAGATCATGACCAATGTATCTGTTATTTCCTCAGGACTCCATCAACAACACTTATAAGTTTTACTGTCAACCGCATCATCCCCCTGGTCATTCAATCCACTCCACTATTCAGGCTGCACTGCCCGCTGTTTACGAAGAGCTCTGTGTCACCCACCCGGACTCCACCATCAGCACCTCTCAAAGCCCTGACCTCCAGGAGACACCGAGGAAAACGACCAGCTGCTGGCTCCTCTCCGAGTCACACATCACCCTGACTTGGAAACGCATCCGCATTCCGTTACTGACTCTGGGCCTAAATCGTTGAAATCCACAAACAGCCGCATCCGGACAGGAGTGGCTGGAGAAGGTGGCACACCATCACCTTCTCGAATTCAAGTCGAAGTACATTTATTATCAATGTAATATACAAACCTGAAATTCATCTTTCCCACAGACAGAACAAAACAACGAAGTACCATGGAACCAACCCGTTCAAAGAAAAACATCAAACATCAAAAACCCCTCACCCCCGGCGAACAAGCGAAAAGACAGAATATAAAGCCCAAAATCAGAAGACACATTTCAGTACAGTTCAGCTCAGTGTTCATTAGCTAGAGGTCGCAAGGGTGATTTGGGGAGGGTCGCTAAATGCTGGCTTTGCCAGTGACACCTGCAGGCTGCATAAATTTAAGGAAAAAATTGGCTTTTAAAACAGGGTTTGAAAAGGGAGACTGCAGTGATTGACTCAAGTAAATGGCATTTTAGATCTGACAGTCGTACACACACTGGTGATAGACTAACACAAGAGACACTTTTCCACCTATCAACTCCCAGCTTCTCACTCCACCCTCCCCTCGCTCACCTGTCAGCTTGTGTTTTTCCCCCTCCCTCACCTACTTATTCTGGTTTCTGCCCCCCCCCCCCCTTCCTTTCCAGTCCGGATGAAGAGACTTGGCCCGAAACATCAGCTGTTTATTCCCCTCCCTAGACGTTGAGCTGCTCCAGCATTTGGTGTGGCTTTCTCAGAGACAGCAACTGGTGTGTTTGCTAATCCAACCCTCACACGTTCTGTGCCCATGTGTCTTTATGTAGTAGCGAGCCAGCTGCACAGAAACACAGCTCAATACTAATGAAGCTTAGAGTCAATGCAGTTCCGTCAGAACTGTGGGAGGCAGCAAAATCTGGAAACCATTATGAACAAATTGAGAGTAGAGCGATTACACCCAGCCACACTTCAACCATAGGTGAAAGCTATACCATATATCCTGGTAATCAAAACTATTAAGGAGACTGCATTTTAATAATACAGTTGACTACTAATGCAACGGCGAGGCTGCCTATGGCATTTCTCATTACTATTGCATGAAAATAGATATGCCATAATTCACTGCACATAATCACACAGCATTCTCTGTGCCTGCAGAATTCTATGCATCTATCCAACTCGCTGCCTTCAATGTCACTGTCTTGAATATTCACCTTTTATACACTCAGTGGTCACTTTATTTGGTAGCTCATGTACCTAATAAAGTGGCCGATGAGTATATGTTTATGGTCTACTGCCGCTGTAGCCCATCCACTTCAAGGTTCGACATATTGTGCATTCAGAGATGCTCTTCTGCACACCACTGTTGTAACACGTGGTTATTTGAGTTACCGATGTCTTCCTGTCAGCTTGAACCAGTCTGACCATTCTCCTCTGATCTCTCTCATTGACAAGACACTTTCACCCACAGAACTGCAGTCTGGAGACTGTTGTGCATGAAAATCCCAGGAGAATCAACAGTTTCTGAGATACTCAAACCACCCCATCTGGCACCAACAATCATTCCACAGTCTAAGTCACTTAGATCACATTTCTTCCTCATTCTGATTTTTGGCCTGAACAACTGAACCACTTGACCGTGCTTGCATGCTTTCATGCATTGAGTTTCTACCATGTGATTGGCTGATTGGAGACTTGCATTAAAGAGCATGTGTATAAGTGTACCTAATAAAGTGGACACTAAATGTTTTAAGTTGTATACTCACTGCTTCTTAAAACATTAAAACACAAAACCCAAAGGCACACTTGCATTTCAATAGCACCTTTCACATCTACACAACATTCCAAACACTCTGCAGGCAATAAAATCATATTAAAGTGTTGGAAATGTGAGGCGAACTTTCACTTGACAAGCAAAGCACAGACAGGCAATGGTGAGGACTGGGTAACTTGATTTTATTAATACACACAAAATGCTGCAGGAACTCAGCTGGTCAAAGAGCATCTATGGAGGTAAACGGAAAGTCAATGTTTCAGGCCCAGATGCTTCATCAGAACTGGAATGAAAAAGGAAAGAGACTACAACGGGGCAAAAGGAAGATGCACAGGAGTTCTGTGAGACTCTCTCTCATGGCTCCCCCTCTGATATCTCTCCTGCTCTTCAGCCCTTTGTCCATGTGTATCTATCACCCGTGTCTGCCCTCTTTTACTCCAGTCCTAGGACAGGTCTCAATCCACAAGGTCAACTGCTCATTTCCCGACATAGATTTGGTGTTACTCCAGATTTCCGGCACCTCCAGTCTGTCTTACCTCTCCACGATGTCTGCATTGGCACTGCTTCCTGCACCCATGCGGAGCTCGTTGAATTAATCAACTTTGCCTCCAACTTCCACCCTACCTTCAACCTTACCTGGTCCATTTCTGACACCTCCCTCCCCTTTCTCAATCTCCCTGTCTCTATCTCTGGAGACAGCTCACCTACTGATGTTTATTATGAACCCACGGACTCTCACAATTACTTGGACTATACCTCTTCCCACCCTGTTATCTGTAAAAATGCCATCCCCTTCTCTCAATTCCTCCGTCTCAGCCGCATCTGCTCTCAGGATGAGATTCTTTATTCCAGAACAGAGAAGTCCTCCTTCTTCAAAGAAAGGGGCTTCCCTTCCTGCACAATCAACGCTGCCCTCAACCACATCTCTGCCATTTCACGCATGTCTGTTCTTAATCCTGACTCCTTGTCTTTGTCCCTCCACACTGACCTCCCTCCTGGCAAGCGGAACAGTGAGAAGAGAGCATGGCCTGGAAGGTGGGGGAATTGATGATCAGTGCTGGTTTCGTATGACAGCAATCTGTCTAGATATGCTCAATGGTAGGGAGAGCTTTATCCGTGATGGACTGAACTGTATTCACTACTTTTGTAGGATTTTCTGTCAAGGGTATTAGTGTTTCCATCCCAGACCATGATGCAACCAGTCAATATACTCTCCACCACATATCTACAGAAGTTTGTCAAAATTTTAGACATCATGCCAAATCTTCATCATCTTCTAAGGAAGTAGAAGCACTACTGTACTTTCTTGTTATTTGCTCTTATGTGCTGAATCCAGGACGGATCTTCTGAAATGATAACACCCTCTCCACCTCTGATGAGGACTGACTCATGGACCTCTGGTTTCCTCCTCCTGATGTCAATAATCAGCTCCTCGGTCTTGCTGACATTGAGTGAGAGGTTGTTGTGGTGCCACCACTCAGCCAGGTTTTCAATCTCCCTCCTGTATGCTGATTCATCACCCCCTTTGATTCAGCCATCAATGGTAGTAGTCACCAGCAAACTTATATGGAGCTGTGTTTAGCCTCACACTTATGGGGGTGGTAAATTACAGTGGCCAATTAAAGTTCCAGCTCAATTTTGGGATATGGGATGAAACCAGAACAGCTTCCAGTTTAAGATGGCACTACTGAAGTTGGATGACGGTTGACTGGTAGTTCAAAAGGCAAGAAATACAACCAAAAATCATTATCAGTAAGATTTTTTCCTGAGGTAAATTGTGGCGAACTATCACCGCAGACAATGAAGAGGTGAGCAAAGGCGAAGCTGACTCGTGCTGGTGCGATGTAAAGTCGGAGCGTAACATTTTCAGGATGGTGTCAAAGTCAGAGGTGGAACTGGAGTGAGCAAATCAGAGAGGAGTCGAGGTGGAGGAGTTTCAAAGCCCGTCCACCTAAATCAGGAGAGAGGTTGGATCGATCTAGGTGCCAAGCAGAATTTGAAAAGTTGAGAACAGCCTTGGGCTGAGCAGCGAGGTCTGGGCCCAGAATGTATCGCTGTGGCAGTGCCCGGGTCCTAGTGTGTGGCACAACCTGGTGTTTGGATGGTTTAAGGCAGGGTGTCGGGACCGGAGGTGAGGGTTGAGCCGTTTCCACTCACTCTTCTGGAGAGGACGTTCACCCTCCTCTCCACGGCGCTGTGCTGTTCCTGCTTTTGTTGTTAGCATGATTTGTAGTCTTTTTCCTCTCGCTCTGCACATTGGGTGTGGATCTTTTTTAAATTGGGTCCTTTCGGGTTTCTTGCTTTGTGGCTGCTTGTAAGCAGATGAGTCTCGTGATTGTATTATTTATACGTTCTTTGATAATAAATGTGCTGCGAATCCTTTGAAGAAGGAACCCATCTGGTCACAGAGAGAACGTGCAAACTCCACACAGAGAGCATCAGAGGTCAGGACTGATCACGGGTCTCTGCAACTGAGAGACAGCAGCCCCAGTGCAGTGCGATCCCTTCCCTTCCTTATCTCCGTAATCCTCTCCAGCCCCCTCCAGCCTCCGAGATTTCTCTGCTCCTCCAACTGTAGCCTCCTGCCTGCAGATAAATTTAGCTGTACCACCATTTGACCCTGGTATCGAGCCAAAACAACAACTGTCCGTTTCCCTCCACAGACTCTGCCTGACCCACTGAGTTCCTCCAGCAGTTTGTGTCTTGCTCCAGATTCCAGCATCTGCAGTATCCTGTGTCCGCATCCAAGTCGCCCAGGTGGCGTGAAAGGTATTGCTTACACTCAGTGGCCACTTTATTAGATCCAGCCGCTCATTAGCACAAATATCTAATCAGTCATAATGTGGCAGCAACTCAACGCACAAAAGCGTGCAGATATTGCTCAGTTGTCATTCAGACCAAATATCAGAGTGGGGAAGAAATGTGATCTAAATCACTTTGACCGTGGAATGATCGTTGGTGCCAGATTAAATGGTTTATCTCAGAAACTGCTGGGATTTTCATGCACAAAAGTCTCTAGAGTTTGCAGAGAATGGTGTGAAAATTAAAATAAAACATCCAGTGGGTGGCAGTTCTGTGGGCGAAATCATCTTGTTAATGTGAAATGTTAGAAGAGAATGGCTAGGCTGGTTCAAGCTGACAGGAATTGTGTTACAACAGTGCTGTGCAGAGGAACATCTCCGAACTCACACGACGAACATTAAAGTGGATGGGCTACAGCAGCAGAAGACCACACCTGCACCTAATAAAGTGGCCACTGAATGTAAATGGAAATTGTTGCTACTGGTTCTTGGAGCTTGAGTGTCAGGATCCAGATGTTGCACAATGGGACATCATGAGTCCTTGTCTCCTCAGAGGTACAAGTACCAAACCCTGTGCCGACATGGAGGTGGTAGTCTCCACCCTCCTTCACCACTTGACATCAATACCCAACACAAAACGGCACACTTATTCAGGGAAAAGCTCTCAATTAAATAAAAACTGAAATCCTTTCAATTATGGAATAACATAAAAGAGCAGATCATAGCAGTATATGCCTCCCTGCCAGCACTTAAAATTAACTTGGGCAGACAAGTGAGGGAACAGGCAAAGGGATCAGGTGGTGACAATGATTCGGACCACTTGTTAGAGGGTGAAAAAGGTTAGGCTGAATTGACTGTTTCTCAACACAACTTTGAAACACCTCCATGTATTTCCACTAACTGCAATGTCATAACACCCAGATTATCTGCCCTTTTTGTGATGCTGGAGTGGAGCGAGAGCAGGGAAGAATTTTTCACCTTCTTCTTCCAAACAGCATCCTTAGAAACCATGTGAGGGAGAAGCCCCCACCCAAAAAGACAATGCATTGATCCTCAAGCCAGAAAGTTGACTCTGTTTCCCATTTCATAGACACTGCCTGATCTGCTCAGTGCAGCCAACATTTTCTGTTTTCACTCCAAGAAATAAAGGTTAACATTTGAAGCGAATGAAGAAGATCTTCTGAGAAATGAGTCCTTGGTTTACACACTAACATTTCAGCAGCTACAGATTCCAGTCATGATTTCAACCCTGCAGCTAAACTTGCTTATTCAGGCAAAGAAATTTCAACCCAAATTATAAAATCTACAAGGTTTTAGTGCATACTATTGTAACCGGGCTCTAAAGAATTCATGGACTAATGTGACATCCCTATCAGCCTGCAGTAAAAGAGGACATTAACGTCCTGTCTCTTCTTGCAAGCAGAATATTATCCATCTTATTCTGCACAATGAATCCCATCTTGGATTGTGACCAAAGGCTATTGTACTATATATAACACAGGGCCATGTAGTCGATCAATAACACAGTGAACCATGCAATCTCAGCAGGGACACAGTCGAGCAAACATATCAGCATCGTCTTTCTGGAATGAGGGTGGAGAACAGCGCAGAAGGAATGCAGAACTAAGGAAAATTTGCATTTTCAATTAAAAAAACCTGCTGATTTTGTTGAGGCACAATTTGCAGATAATGGTTTTACATCTGGGACTCGGGTATCAGTAGTTTGCTTCAAATCATCTGTGCCCCTTTTATGTCCAGACTTGACTATTTTAACAAACTCTTGATCAGCTGCTTTCGTAAGAACATGCGTAACCACTAATAAAATAGTAGCTGGAGTCGGCTGCTCTGCCACTGAAGTCTGGCCACTATTCAATATCTCCTACAGATCTCAACTCTTCTCCTGTGCTGGGTCCCCTCGATTCTCTAATCTTTTAAAAATGTTATCTTGTTCCTCTGATAATACCCCAGTGATAGTCTGTGTCTTGTGTGAAGTATTCCAGAGATTCACTACCCACTGCAAAAAACTCCCAAGTTACACAGTTTTAAAATGATCAGCCCCCAATGTTGTAACTGTGTCCTCTCAGATGAAATTCTTCCCTATGTAGAAACTTCTCAACAGAAGGCCATAAGAAAGAACAGAATTAGGCCATTTGGCCCATCCAGTCTGTTCCACCGCTTCATCATGGCTGATCCAATTTTCTTTCAGCCCCAGTCTCCTGTCTTCTCCCCCATGTTCCATCATGCCCCGACTAATCAAGAATCTATCAACCTCTGTCTTAAATATACCCAATGACTTGGCCTCCTCAGCCACTTGTGGCAACGAATTCCACAGATTCATCACTCTCTGGCTAAAGTAATTCTTCCTCATCTCGGTTCCAAATGGAGGTCCCTCTTTTCTGAGGCTGTGCCCTCTGGTCTTAAGACTCCCACGCCATAGGAAACATCCTCTCCACATCTACCTAGTCTGCCCAGTCTCACATCCTCAGGATCTTTTATGTTTGAGTATCTTTCTTCCTTCTTCTAAACTTTGAAGAACATAGATCTAAATTCTTCAGCTGTTTGTGGGAGGAATCCAGAGAACCCAGAGGAAACCCACGTGGCCTCAGGTCAAACGTACAAACTCCTTACAGACAGCAATGGAACGAAACCTCTGTTACTGGCACTGTAGCAGCATTATGCTAACCTGATATGATATGACAGGATACGTGTAGCTCCCTCTTGAACAGATTTCCCTCAGATGTATCTATTAAGTGCAATGTCCTCCCAGTTTTTTGATGTAATGTTGAATTTCTTCAGGCTGATCTTGACGCTATCTTTGAAGTGTTTCCTTTGCCCACCAGAAGTTTGCTTCAACTGGGAGTAAGGAATCTGTTTGGGGAGATGTGAGTTAGACATTTGGATGACAGGATCTATCCATCGGAGCAGGTGTTGCTTTATCATGGTGGAGATGCTGTTCATGTTGGCCTCCTCCAGTACCCTGGTGTTGCCATGTCTACCCTTCCAACCAATCCACAAAAGCTTTCGTAAGAACCTTTGGTGGTATTGTTCCAGGGCTTTCCAGTATCTGCTGTAGGTGGTCCACGATTCAGCTCCATACAGTAATATAGGAAAAACACCTCTTCTGTAGACCAAAAGTTTTGTTTGGACCTGTAGGTTACAGCTTTCAAGACTCTTTTCCTAAATCTTGCGTAGGTCCACTAGCACTACTTGGGGATAGTTCATCTTTGCCTTGATCCCACCTTGGCAGATTTCTTCAAAAGGTAATTCAGAGTTAGCTTGTTATTTTCGCGTGGAAGAGTGTGGGACTTAATAAAACCCTGCAGGAATTTGACAAGGTAGATGTAAAGAGGATGTTTCCTTTGGTGGGGAAATCCAGAATGAAGGATCATTGTTTAAAAAGCCACACCAATTTTTAAACTGTGAATTGACCATCTTAGATAGTAAATAATGTTACCCAGGGAAGTGCGATAGAACAAAGAGACTATAGGTGCAGGTGAAAGTGTAGACAGGGTGGTGGTGGAGAAGACATTGGGTCACGGACCATCATCAGAACATTGAGTACAGGAGTTGAGATGTCTTGTTACTGTGGTACAAAACATTGGTAAGGTCACATTTGCAGTAAGGCTTTGACTGTCCTGTTGTAGGAAGGATATCATTAGCTCAAAGTTCAAGGTAAATTTACTATTAAAGTATGTATATATCACTACATACTACCTTGAGGTTTATTTTCTTGCAGGCATTCACAGTAGAATAAAGAAATACAATAGAATCACTGAAAAACTACACACAAAGACCGACAAACAACCAATGTTGTGTTGTGGGGGTGGAACTGGACTCTCTGACGGTGGTGTCTGAAAAGAGGATGCTGTCCAAGCTGCATGCCATCTTGGACAATGTCTCCAATCCACTCCATAATGTACTGGCTAGGCCCAGGAGTACATTCAGCTAGAGACTCATTCCACCGAGATGCAACACTGAGCGTCATAGGAAGTCATTCCTGCCTGTGGCCATCAAACTTTACAACTCCTACCTCGGAATGTCAGACACCTTGAGCCAATAGGCTGGTCCTGGACTTATTTCCACTTGGCATAATGTACTTATTATTTAATTATTTATGGTTTTATATTGCTATATTTCTACACTATTCTTGATTGGTGCGGCTGTAACGAAACCCAATTTCCCTCGGGATCAATAAAGTATGTCTGTCTGTCTGTGCAAAAGAAGACAAACTGTGCAATACAAAATAAGTAGTTAAATAAACAATACTGAGAACATGAGTTGTAGACTCCTTGAAAGTGAGTCTGCAGGTTGTTCAGAGATGTGGTGAATGAAGTTCAGGACCCAATGCTTGAAGGGTAATAACTTTTCCAAAACCTGGTGGTGTGGGACCTGAGACTCCCGTACTACCTTCCCGATGGCAGTGAGAAGAATTGGAGAGAGTGCAATAAAGGTTTATGAGGACATTATGCAACTGGAAGGTTTGAGTTATAAGGAGAGGCTGGATAGGCTTTCCTCCATGAAATGTAGGAGATTGAAGGATGACCTTAGAGGTTTATAAAAACACTCAGGGCATAGATAAGATGAATAGACGAAGTCTTATTCCCAGGGTAATAATCCTCACCGCCCAGGCCATGCTCTTTTCTCGCTGCTGCCATCAGGTAGAAGGTACAGGAGCCTCAGGATTCACACCACCAGGTTCAAGAACAGTTACTACCCCTCAGCCATCAGGCTCTTGAACTAAAGGGATAACTATACTCACTTGCCCATCCATTAAGATGTTCCTACAACCAATGACCTCACTTTAAGGACTCTTTATCTTATTATCTCATGTTCTCGTTATTTACACAGTTTGTTGTCTTCTACACTCCGGTTGATCCTGATATAGTTACTATTCTGCAGATTTGCTGACTATGCCCACAGGAAAATGAATATCAGGGATAGATATGGTGACATATAAGCTCTCTAATTAAATAAAAATTTACTTTGAATAATGGTCAATTTACTGGACTTGCAACCAAAGTTCAGACCAATATTGCTATGCTAGCCACAGTTTCTGCTGGTTGAGTATTAGAATTGGGAGCAATTGTAACTTCCTCAGGGATATAGCCAAAGGAGGGATAAACAGCCAAGCTCCCTTCTTTTTGAATGATTTTACTCGAGTAACGAGGTGCCAGTGTGGAGCATGCTGAACGCTGACTGCAGCTGGCTGATCACTGGAGGTTAGTGGGACCACTCAAGTTGAGTATGATGTTCTCCTCAGGCTTGTCTATTGATGAGTCCTCAGGTGGGTGTAGAGGCTGATCCCAAGACTCACTGGAGGCTAAGCTCACCAGCTCAGTGGCGACAAGTTGCTGGAGGAGCACCGCTTCGCTAAGCATCTCCGCACATCCGCCACAGACAGGACTTCCCGGTGGCCAAATATTTTAATTCTAATTCCCATTCCCGTTCTGACATGTCGATCCATGGCCACCTCTTGTGCCAAGAAGAGGCCACCTCAGGGTGGAGGAGCAACACCTTATATTCTGTCTGAGTACCCTCCAACCTGATGCATGAATATCGATTTCTCCTTCTGGTGAGCAAATCCCACCCCCCTTCCTCTACTTACCATTCTGACGTTTCACTTCTTCTCATCTGCCTATTACTTCCTCCTTGGGCCTTGCCCCCCTTCCGTCCCTCCCATAGTCCATTCTCCTCTCCTATCAGATTATTTCTTCTCCAGCCCTTGACCTTTCCCATCCACCTGGCTTCACCTATCACCTTCCAGCTAGCCTCTTTCCCTCCCTCCACCTTTTAAATTCTGGCATCTTCCCCTTTCCTTCTCAGTCCTGAAGGAGGGTCTCGGCCTGAAATGTCGACTGTTTATTCCTCGCCACAGATACGGCCTGACCTATTGAGTTCCTCTACTAAAGTCTGTTATACACCCACGGACTCTCACATCTATCTGGACTATAACTCTTCCCACCCTACTACTTGTAAAAACTCCATTCCTTTCTCCCAATTCCTCTCTCTCCGCCGCATCTGCTCTCAGGATGAGGCTTTGCATTCCAGAACGAAAGAGATGTCCTCCTTTTTCAAAAAAGGGGCTTCCCTTCCTCCACCATCAACTCTGCCCTCAACCACATCTCTTCCATGTCACACACATCTGCTCACACCCATCCTCCCGCCAACCTACCAGGGATAGGGTTCCTCTTGTCCTTACCTACCACCCCACCAGCCTCCATGTCCAGCACATAATTCTCCACAACTTCCGCCATCTCCAATGAGATCCCACCACCAAGCGCATCAATCCCTCCCCCCCCCCACCCACTTCCTGCGTTCCGCAGGGATCGCTCCCTATGTGATTCCCTTGTTCATTTGTCCCTCCCCACTGATCTCCCTCCTGACACTTACCCTTGCAAGCGGAATAAGTGCTACACCTGCCCCTACACCTCCTCCCTCACCACCATTCAGGGCCCCAAACAGTCCTTCCAGGTGAGGCGACACTTCATCTGTGAGTCTACTGGGGTCATCTACTGTGTTTGATTCTCCCAATGTGGCCTCCTGTATATCGGTGAGACCCAGCGTAGATCGGGAGACCGCTTTGCCGAGCACCTACGCTCCGTCCACCAGAAGAAGCTGGATCTCCCATTTTAATTCCACTTCCCATTCCCATTCTGATATGTCCATCCACGGTCTCCTCCACTGTTGGGATGAGGCCACACTCAGGTTGGAGGAACAACAGCTTATGTTCAAACCTGACGGCATGGACATCGATTTCTCGAACTTCCGGTAATGCCCACCCGCCTTCACCATTCCCCATCCCCTTTTCCCTCTCTCACCTTATCGCCGTGCCTGCCTATCGCTGCCCTTTGGTACTCCTTCCTCCTTTTCTTTCTTCCACGGCCTTCTGCCCTCTCCTGTCAGATTCCCCCTCCAGCCCTTTATCTCTTTCACCAATCAACTTTCCAGCTCTTTACTTCATCCTTCCCCCTCTCCCACCTCTTAAATCTACTCCTCATCCTTTTTTTCTCTAGTCCTGATGAAGGGTCTCGGCCCGAAACATCGACTGTTTACTCTTTTCCATAGATGCTGCCTGGCCTGCTGAGTTCCTCCAGCACTTTCTGTGTGCCGCTTTGGAGAAGAAATCGCCTGGATTTTGAAAGTTAACCATAGTGAAATTACAAGCTGTTACTTTCGTTACTGTGTGAAATTGATCGCACATGTTGCTGAAAGCAGTCCTGAAACTGCTGGTCAGTGACGCAGCTCCAAGGCATTTAAAAAGAAGTCAGTCATGCCTGAATGGCAGACTCGATGGGCTGAATGGCCTAATTCAGTTCCTATATCTTATGGTCTTAATTGCTAAGAACCTTGTCTTCAAAGGGAATTGACTTTCAGCCATTCACCAACTTACTGATAAATACCCTGATTATTTTAAACCTTTTTACTAAGTCTGTTTTTAATGGATTATTAAGCCATAATCACTTCTGAGCAAACTATCTTTTCCCAAGATTGATGCGCTGTCTGAGAATTCTAACTCCATCATAAATATTTCAAAATGCAATAGACTCCAACAAATTATTTAAGAAAATAATTTTTTAAAACTGCTTTTAACTTGTTTGCCTGTGGGAAATCCTCCATGTGATTGGCTACTTAGTCAACTTGTTGACTTCATAGCCATTGGATGCCTGGAACTGAATTGATCTGGTGACTAACAGCAGTGGAAAAGGCAAATTCAATACCACAGGGTTTGTTAGATCTTTCCTTGAGATTAATATGGCAAATTCAAGTCCATTAATTATTCTCAGTTGCCTGCCAGATAAACCTTAAAGACAGCTAAATAATGCTTTATGCCATCAATAATCCTTTCAGATTCGCAGCACTGTCTACCATCGCTCTAAGCCAGGCTCCCTGCACTTCATCACAGCTTTCAGTGAACTGCCTTTCTAATAGATTTTAAAATTCATCCTCCAGCTGGTTTTGAAATCATTTGACAAATATGCAGAGACTCTGTATCCTGAGGAAAGGCACAGAAAACAAGGTTACTAAAAAAGAACTGTACTGGTGCACGCTGTGACTCTCCACCCCAGCGCACACGACGAACTGCAGACAGCGATACAGCGATACCCATGTCACAGGCACGATATCTCGGAGAAGACTGCCAGCTCCGTCCCAAGATTTTCAATGAGGGACAAGACCTTAGAGCGAAGATAATGAAGAAGGTGCCAAACATCTCAATAGGATTGAAAGAGTACAGAGAAAATCCACAAGGATGTGCTGGGACGTGAGTACCTGTGCTTGCTTGGCAGAACATATATATATTATATACAAGGGCTAGATGCAACTATGTCAGCCTCCAGGGAGAGACGCTGGAGTTTGTGAACTCCCCCAGGCATGGTGTGGCACAGCGTCTTGGCTGGAGTCAGGTGCTGCTACCCTACACCGCACCCCCTCAGTATTCACTCAGTGGAAGACAAGCTCTGTTGTGGTCACCTGCAGATTTCAGTGGCGTTGGATGGCTTGAGTTTGGACTCTTATATTGAGTGGCTGTACCCTTCTATCTAATTCTTTCTAATTGGGAAATTGATATTCTGCAACATGTCACTAAGCACATCTTAATGTGTTCACATGCTGAAACCTACAGACAAAGGGTCTGCTGGGATCAGTCAGTGACGTGAAACAGCATGAGTTACAACAGTCTTATTAGCAATTTCAGCTACCAAGAAATTTAAAAGTAGAATGTATTTTTCTTTTCCAGTTTCATGCAATTGAAACATTTCTTTGAAATTGGGAGTGAAATGCATTAATGACCTTTTTCCTGTTTTGCATCACTGTGGTCATCTGACTGGGCACCGAGTCATTGAGAGCTTCAGAGAGGAACTCAGATTAAGTTGTCCTAGAATTATTGGGTAAGTGCTTCACCTGTTTCCCATCTTCTGGCCCTCCCTTCCCACATAGACTGCATCCACCTTACCCCACTCCCAACACACCCCACCAAAGCACAGGTCTCAACACTTCAACAACCCCCTGACTGATGTTGCTTCTCTGTCCCTGCGTGCGATTTTTCACTTTTCTATTTTATTTATTTGTTCTACTTTGTATGCCTGCAAGAAATAGAATCTCAGGGTATTATATATGTAAGACCATAAGACCACTAGATATAGGAGCAGAAGTAGACCATTTGGCCCATTGAGTCTGCTCTGTCATTCAGTCATGGGCTGATCCAATTCTTCCAGTCATCCCCACTCCTCTGCCTTCTCTCCATACCTTTTGATGTCCTGGCTAATCAAGAACCTATCTATCTTTGCCTTACATACACCCAATAACTTGGCCTCCACAGCTGCTTGTGGCAACAAATTCCACAGATTTACCACCCTCTGACTAAAGTAATTTCTCTGCATCTCTGTTCTAAATGGACATCCTTCAATCCTGAAGTTGTATCCTCTTGTCCTAGACTCCCCAACCATGGGAAATAACTTTGCCATATCTAATCTGTTCAGGCCTTTTTAACATTTGGAATGTTTCTATGAGATCCCCCCGCATTCTCCTGAACTCCACGGAATACAGCCCAAGAACTGCCAGACATTCCTCATGTGGTAACCCTTTCATTCTTGGAATCATTCTCATGAATCTTCTCTGAACCCTCTTCAATGTCGGTATATCCTTTCTAAAATAAGGAGCCCGAACTGCACACAATACTCCAAGTGTGGTCTCACAAGTGCCTTATAGAGCCTCAACATCACATCCCTGCTCTTATATTCTATACCGCTAGAAATGAATGCCAACAATGCATTCACCTTCTTCCCCACCGACTCAACCTGGAGGTTAACCTTTAGGGTATCCTGCACAAGAATTCCCAAGTCCTTTTGCATCTCTGCATTTTGAATAATAGTTTGCCCGCTTATTTCTTCCACCAAAGTACACGACCATACACTTTCCAATGTTGTATTTCATTTGCCACTTCTTTGCCCATTGTCATGTGCCTCCATGTACTCCGTAATCTCATCCTTAACAATCGATTCCAACAACTTCCCAACCACTGCTGTCAGGCTAACAGGTCTATAGTTTCCTTTCTGCTACCTTCCACCTTCTTAAATAGCGGAGTAACATTTGCAATTTTCCGTTCATCCCATACAATGCCAGAATCTATCAATTCTTGAAAGATCATTGTTAATGCCTCCGCAATCTCTCCAGCTACTTCCTTCAGAACCTGAGGGTGCATTTCATCAGGTCCAGGAGATTGATACGCCCTCAGACCATTAAACTTCCTGAGCACCTTCTCAGTCGTAATTTTCACTGCAGATACTTCACTTCCGTGACACTCCCGAATGTCCGGTATACTGCAGGTGTCTTCCACTGTGAAGACTAACGCAAAATACACATTCAGTTCCTAACCCTAACCCTAATGCGAGGGCCCTAACCCTAACCCTAATCTTTGCGTCTCTCATTACAATATCTCCAGCATCATTTTCTATTGGTCTTATATCTACCCTCAATTCTCTTTTATCCTTTATATACTTAAAAAAGCTTTTGGTATCTTCTTTGATATTTGTCACCAGCTTCCTCTCATAATTTATCTTTTCCTTCTGAATGACCTTCTTAGTTTCCTTCTGCAAGTTTTTAAAAGCTCCCCAATTCTCTATCTTCCCACTAGGTTTGGCTTCCTTGTATGCCCTCTCTTTTGTTTTTACTTTGGCTCTGATTTCACTTGTCAGCCACGGTAGTGTCCACTTTGATAACTGATAACAACTTTGAATGTCCCAACCTGTATTGTGTTACAAACCTGCTGTTTGTAATGTGCTAGTGCATAAAGCTGAATTTCATGGCTTTTAAACCTTGAGTATATATGCCCATGATTCCAAACTTGAACTGTAAACTCACAGACCCCACTGAGCTTCCTAATCCACTTGCCCCAAGACCCCAGCTCAGCATCACCCCCTTGTTGCTGGATCTTCCCCACAGACAAGCTCTGTTTAATGTTCCCAACCACAGCACACGACCCAATCCTCCAGCCTCGCCTCCCTGCTGACAAGAAGCTCCTTTCAGTCTTCACAACATTCTGGAAGAACTTTTGCTGAGTTCCTCCAAGATTTTGTGCAGGCTGCTCCAGACTTCTAGCATCTGCAGAATCTCTTCTGTTCCCTTCAATCTTCTCTCCCCTATATTCCTTTGCACAACCACAGGCACATGTCCGTTAATCTTTCACCCAACCCAAGGCTCCAGCTGCAATCATTACACCCACCAACCTCCTTCCTGCCCCAGATGACCACCTAGAAGGTGAGAAGAGAAGCCAGGGGATGGGCAAGGTCAAGGGCTGGAGAAGAAGGAATCAGATAGGAGAGGACAGTGGACCACAGGAGAAAGGGAAGGGGGAGGGGACTCAGGGGGAAATGATAGGCAGGTGAGAAGAGGTAAAAGGTCAGGTTGGGGGTTAGAAGAAGGTGGGGTGGGGAAGTGGGTAAAGAAAGTATGTTTACTGTAAGGAGAAATCGATATTCATGTCATCAGGCAAGAGGCTACCTAGACAGAATACAAGGTGTTGCTCTTCCATCCTGAGGGTAACATATACATGCTTTCATTATAAGTTTACTTTGTATTTTGAATCCCGTAAACAATTCTGGTGGAGACAAAAGAGACAGCAGATGCTGAAATCTAGAGCTACAAACAATCAGCTGGATGAATTCTGTTTGGGTGGAAGCAGCGGTGTGGAGGAATTGTCAACGCTTTGGGTTGAAACTCTGCATCAGGACCAATGCAGGGATTCATCCTGAAACCTTGACAATTCTTTCCCTCCCACAGATGCTGCTTGAACCGCTGAGCTCCCCCAGCAGATTGTTTGTTAAATGATTCCAATTTCAGTGTTCAAGTGGAAGGACTAAACCTTGAAAGCAAACATTCTTAACATTAGGATCATTCTTGTAGTCAGCTCTGGCTCGCAGGGTTACTCTGTCTGAAGTTGTAAGTTCAGGTCTGTCCCTGAGGCTCATGGATTCTTGCTGATGCTTCAATACGGGGCTGGGTGGGGGATGAGAGGGCAGCACTATCACCGAATTTTCAATTTACTATCCACTCTTCTTTGAAGGCCTAGACCATCTTGATTACAGCAGCCAAAAGATTTATTAATTTTTTTTTTAAAGTTAGAGATACAGCACAGTAACTGGCCCAATGACCCTAAATGTAAATGTCACCAATTACATCCATGTGACTAATTAACATACTACCCAGTACGTCTTTGGAATGTGGGAGGAAACCAGAGCACCCGGAGGAAACCTATGCGGTCATGGGGGCAACATCCAGACTCCTATAGACAGCGGCAGAAAATGAAGCCCAGTCGCTGGCACATTACGCTAACCGCTCTGCTATCATGCTGCCCTGACTTTAGGTTAGATTTTAGGCTAGATCTTGGCTCATAGCTTTGTAAATTAAAGCAGATTGAATGTCTTTTAGAGTGTCTGCATCCACTAGTCTGTTAAGCAGAGGGTTCCAGACGAGAGCAGTTCATTACAGACACGTGAGACATCGAATGGGAAGACACAGAAGATGCTGGAGATTCTTTCTGTTGGCATGATTTGGGCTGGCTGGGGTCACAAGGGCCTGATGTATGATGGAGAGCTTTTGGACTGACCGCAACACCGCCTGGTATACAGACTCCAATGCAAAGGATCCAAAGAGGTGCAGACTCTCAGCCAGTTCCATCATGGGAATAGCCCTCCCCACTGTCGAAGACATCTTCAAAAACTGGTACCTGAGGAAGATGGAATCCATCTTTAAGGACCCTCAGTCTGGAATATGCCCTCTTCTAATCACTACCATCACAGAGGAAGTACAAGGAACTTGGAAACCCACACTAAGTGTTTCAGGAACAGCTTCTTCCCGTCTGCAATCAGATTCCCGAACAGTCCATGAACTGCAGTAATACACACAAAACGCTGGAGGAACTCCACAGGCCAAGCAACATCTCTGGAAAAGAGAAAAGGCCGAGACCCTTCTTCAGGACTGGTGAAGGCTTCAGATGGAAATGTCGGCTGTTTACTCTTTTCCATCGATGCCGCCTGCCCCTGCTGAGCTCCTCCAGCATTTTGTGTGGGTTGTTCCGGATTTCCAGCAGCGGCAGATTTTCTTGTGTTTGTGAGTCCGTGAATTATTCCTCTTTTTCACTTATTATTTATTTATTGTAATTTGTAGTAATATGTCTTACACTGTACAGCTGCACCAAGCAGCAGATTTCACAAGATACAGCACATCAGCGCTGATGCACCTGATTCTGATTCTAAAACAGGCTGTTTGAGTTCATGGTGTGGAACCGGGAAGGCCACGTTCTCCACATTACCACCATAAGCACACTTCTAAAACTTCTACACTGGCTGTGAAACCCTCCAAGAAGTCCACAGAAAGACATCGACACAAGAGATGCTGCAGATGCTGGAAATCAAGAACAACACACGCAAAATGCTGGAGGAACTCAGCAGGTCAGGCAGCATCTATGGAGAGGAATAAACAGTTGATGTTCGGGCTGAGACCCTTCATCACGACTAGAAAGGAAGGGTGGGGTGGAGGGGGGGGGAAGCCAGAATAAGGTGGGGGAGGGGAGGAGTACAAGCAGGCAGGTGAGAGGTGAGACCAAATGAGGCAATTCGATGGGGAGGGGGGCTTGAGATAAAGGACAGAAGAAGAAGAAGAAGAAATTGAACAAGAGAGGGCAGGATCATTGAAGCCTCCCATCCACCAAAGATACTTATCAGGAGCTTTAAGCATTGTCAATGATCCCTCCCATCCATCCAACAATCTCACTGAGCCCCCCCCCCCCCCCCCAACTATCAGTCAGGAGATAGCACAGCATTAGGACAGGAATTGTTGGGAAACGGTTTCTTCCCCCAGGCCGGGCAGTGAGACTACTCAACTCCCTGCCATCACCCTTGTGTCACCAGACATGAAGTGCTAGTAGCATTATACTGTTCACTTGTTAACTTGTGTTGTAAGTGAATCTTATTATTTGTTAATTTACTCGGGGTAATATTACTTTGTGTGTTATGTGAGCTATATGTACTGCATTGTGCAGCTTGGTCTGGAGGAACATTGTTTTATTTGGCGGTGTATGGTTAAATGAAAATAAACTTGAACTTGAATAATGGACCATCGAAAGGTTTCTCTCTCTTATCATCTCCTTTAGAGGTATAAAATCATATTCCGAGTCTCCCTCCATCCCAAGAGTACGTTGCTGTCTCCTGGGTAGCTATTCACACTCTGCTCTTGACCCTGAGAATGAAATTATAAAGCTCTCTTTGAACATGCACACATCAATCTCAAGGTTCAAACTTCAAAGTACATTCTATTATCAAAGTACGTATACATTATACAACTTTGAGATTCGTCTCCTAACAGGCAGACACGAAACAAAGAAACCCAAAAACAAACCCCATATACATGAAAAAAGACTGTTTAACACCTAATTTGCAGAGCATGAAAACCACATCGTGTCCATAAGAAAATAAAATAACCCATAAAAAAGTCTGTCGACCACCCAATCAGCAATGAAAAAACCCACTTCATGCAAACAGTAACCACAAGAAATCTCTACAACACATCACAAAGTCTCCTTGTCCTCTCAAAGCATCGTATCTGAGGCTGTTCCACTGTAATATTTCCCTAATAAATTAGAATATAGAACATATATAGAGTTAAACATATATATTCATATACGGCATAGGAACAGGCACAACGTCTGGTAAATTGGTAACTTGGTTTATTATTGTCGCCAGCTGAGGAGCAGTGAAAAGCTTGTCTTGCATACCGTCCACTCATAAAAATGCACTGAGATAGCCAAAGGCAAAATGATAGCAGAGTACGGAATAAAGTGTTAGTTACAGGGAAAGTAGACAAAGTGTAAAGTCAGAGCAATATATACTTGAGTCGGTCCCAATGCCAAGCATAACGCTGAATTAAACAAAATTACTTCTGCTTGTGCATGATCCACATCCCTCTATTCCCTGTATATTCATGTGTCTATCTAAAAGCTTCTTAAATGCCACTGCCGCATCTGCTTCCACGACTACCCGTGTCAGCCTGTTCCAGACACCTACCATCTTCTACAAAAAGAAAAACTTACCCTCTAACATTAAATGCTTTTACTCTTGCGCTTGACATTTTTACCCTGGGTAAAGGATTCCATATTATCCTTATGCAACTGGAGTAAAAAAATACTTCATAATACGTAAATTTCTCAAAAAAATTTTGCTTTAGAAAATTCGCAAGAAAGAACAATTAGTTCCCAGCCTTGTTTTATGCCATTTACCGAAGGGTTTGGAGGCTATGTTTGCTGGAGTCAGGCCTTGAACTGTGGCTCTTGGTAGGGTCTCCCATGCCAAGCAGGTAAAAGAGTAGAGGCCAGACTGGGAGCGGTCCACCGGTTCTCCAGCTCAGGGCTAACAACCCTGACTGGTCAAAAATGTAATTATGGAAACAGCAATGAGGAATCCTATATCTGTGTGTAACAGTATGGACAGAGATGGAGGTCCTTCATTGCTGCCCTAAACACCAGCAGCATAACAGGCAGCAAGTGAGTATACATTGTTCAAGTTGGGAACCCCTGAACTAGAAGGTCAGGAAGTATATTCAGCTCAGACAAGAACTAATTATCTTCCAAAACTCTGTAAATGACGTAACACAACAATGAGTGCTGAACTCAAAGTAACATTAAAGATAATTGAAAGACTGAATCAGTATCTGGGCAAAAACAAGTTTTCATTACTCACGTCGTACAAAAGGTCAGTCCAGCCCTCCATGGTGATGCACTGGAACACAGTGAGGACAGCAAACAAGATGTTGTCAAACTGGGTGATTCCATAATTTGGTCCTTCCCAGTACTCAGTGCAGTTAGATCCAGCTGGACATATGCGAGCTGGCAAGTCAGTACCACAAGGAGACTCGCCCACAATTTCATCTGATGGAGGAAGAAGACAATTCACATTCAGCACTCCACGCTGCAATCAAAACACACAGATTCATTTCACTCAAGACTCAATCAAACCCCCACAGATGTCAAGGAAGTAAAAATACCGTGCTTCTCATTGTAGCTCTTTTAATTTGATTCATTTTGTGATATCGTTCAAATCTGCTGACGAGACAGATACCTTTTACTCATTCCCAGGTATCTGTCTTTCCTATGGTCACACGAGCTGTGTCTACTGTATTTCAGTGGGTTCCTTCCTACCTCACAAATTTATTTGCATGAATTTTTTAAAAATTAGCTACTATATATATATAAGGGGAACACAACCTTGTCATGGGGTTTGGAGACTTGTGTGCCTCAATAATCCAGAGAATTATGCGAGCTGGAGTCAGGGCTTTGGCTCTTGGTAGGGTCACTCATGACAAACAGTTCAAAGGGTAAAGTGCAGACCAGTGGTCCAGCAGATCTGAGGGTTCAGCTCAGATCTAACAACCCTGACTGGTCAAACAAAACTGTTATGGAAACAGCGATGAAGAACCCTTCTGCATCTGAGGGTGACGGTATTCCTGAGTCTCCACCCGGGACTTGCTTGACTGACTAGTGAAAACAGAGCTACTGACATGATGAAGGAAGCCCTGAACACTGCCCAGAGATGGAAGACCCTCATTCTGATGCGAGCTTTATGTGAACAAGGAATTTCACTGCGTGTGTGGTGTATACAACAATGAACTGAGCCGAAAGAGTGCTGCACTGCTGGAGCTGCCATCCTTTTTGCAAGCCAGGGAACTATGGTAACTTCTGCTCTCTCTCTGTGGAGGCAAAACCTCCCTGGGCACTATAGCAAGAAGGAATTCAGTGGGAGGAAAGGAACTGTCGATGTTTTGGGCTGAAACCCTTATCAAGGATGAGGTTGTCCCTCAAATCAACATAATCAAATCAGACTAATTGGCTCAATTCACCCACTTCACACATAGGATCACCTGACATTTCACCTCTGCCTAACCTGGTGACTATTATTCACCTCTCTCCCGATGGCTCCCATTCTCATCTCCTTCATTTATCTGAACCCAGCAGCTGTCAATGCTTGTCAGGCTTCACTCTCCCCATGTCACTCCATCTGCTTTCGTTACTCCTGTCGCCATCTCTCTCTTTCTCTCCCTCTGCCTTCACCTCTCCTACTTGCCACTGCCTGCCTGTCATCTTACACCCCTCCTCAGTCCACCAGTCACCTCAGAATCCTTTCTCGCCACTTCTTACAGCCAGCTCCCTTCTCCGCTCTCAGACCCGATGCGGGGTTTTGAAAATCCCTTTCCTCCCAGGGGTACTGCTCGACCCACTGAGCTCTTCCAGCAGATTCTGCATTGCTCCAAATTAATTGGTTACTGTCAGATTACTGTTTGTGTGACTCTGGAATGTACAAACTGGCTAAGTTACAACAGTAAATGAAGTGGGTTAGGTGCTATAGAAAAATAAGTATCTCTTTCCCCTGCATTTCTATTCTTTGCATACTGAAGCATTTTATTTTATCTATCTATCTATTTACTTACTGACTGCCACCAAGGCTGGGGGTGCAGTGGATTGCGAGGCAGACTATTAGAGCTTGCAGCGGGATCTGGACCAGCTTGAGAAACATGCTGGAAAATGGCAGATGGAATTTAATGCAGACAAGTACAGGGTGTTGCCCTTCAGTAGGACCAACCAGGGTAGGTCTTACACTGAGAATGGTAGGGCACTGAGGAGTGTGGTAGAACAAAGGGATCTGGGAATACAGGTCTATAATTTGTTGAAAGTGGCATCACAGGTAGATAGAGTCGTAAACAAAAATCTCTTGGCACAGTGGCCTTCATAAATCAAAGTATTGTGTACAGGAGATGGCATGTTTCGTTGAAGTTGTATAAGACATTCGTGAGGCCTAATTTGGAGTATTATGTGCAGCTTTGGTCACCTACCTACAAGAAAAATGTAAACAAGGTTGAAAGAGTGCAGAGAAAATTTACAACAATGTTGCCAGAACTGAAGGACCTGAGTTATAAGGAAAGATTGAATAGGTTAGGACTATTCCTTGGAACATAGAAGATTGAGGGGAGATGTGATAGAGGGTATAGATTATGAATTATGATGGGTATAGGTAAGGTAAATGCAAGCAAGCTTTTTCCACTGAGGTTGGGTGAAACTACAACTAGAGGTCATGGGTTAAGGGTGAAAGGTCTTTTATCTCTTCTCTCCTGCCTATCACTTCCCTCGGGTCCCCTCCCCCTTCCCTTTCTCCTATGGTCCACTGTCCTTTCCTATCAGATTCCTTCTTCTCCAGCCTTTTACCTGTCCCATGCACTTAGCTTCACCTATCACCTTCTAGCCTGCCTCCTTCACCTACCCCCACCTTTTTATACTGGCGCCTTCCCCCTTTTCAGTCCTGAAGAAGGGTTTTGGTCCAAAACATTGACTTTTCTATGACTAAATAAATAAATCAGAAGAGAATTAATCTGAGGTCTGAAATCAGACTGAAATTCCTTCCAGGGTTATGGGAGGACCATGCACAGTGTAATTAAATATCCACTGATGAGTTATAAACCTATGATTGGATGGATTTGCATTGAATGTGTTAATTGATCAAGTATTGTGAGAACAAGAATCGGTATCTGGTTTATTATCAATGTCTTACATGACGTGAAATTTGTTGTTTTGCGGCTGCAGTACAAAGACAGAAAATTACAATCAATGACAAATTAAATTGATTCCGCACATTCAAAAGGAATAACAAGATGGTAATTTCCTGTACTTTGCCCATTGAGTCTATGCTATAACCATATAACAATTACAGCACGGAAACAGGCCATCGTGGCCCTTCTAGTCCGTACCGAACGCTTACTCTCACCTAGTCCCACCTACCTGCACTCAGCCCATAACCCTCCATTCCTTTCATGTCCATATACCTATCCAATTTTTTTTTAAATGACAAAATCGAACCTGCCTCTACTACTTCTACTGGAAGCTCATTCCACACAGCTACCACTCTCTGAGTAAAGAAGTTCCCCCTCGTGTTACCCCTAAACTTTTGTCCCCTAACTCTCAAATCATGTCCTCGTTTGAATCTCCCCTACTCTCAATGGAAAAAGCCTATCCACATCAACTCTATCCATTCCCCTCATGATTTTAAATACTTCTATCAAGTCCCCCCTCAACTTTCTACGCTCCAAAGAATAAAGACCTAACTTGTTCAACCTTTCCCTGTAACTTAGGTGCTGAAACCGAGGTAACATTCTAGTAAATCTCCTCTGTACTCTCTTTATGTCTCCAAGAAATGCTAATCCTCTTCATCTCCCAGAAACCTGATCTCTCTCACACGCTCAACACCTCCACCCTGACTCCAGATCCAGATCAAGATTCAAGTTTATTTATCATGACTACATCAAAACAGGCAGTGAAATGCTTCGCTTGTGTTACCAACCAACGCACTCCATGGTGTACTGGGGGCAGCCTACAAGTGTCTCCATCTACCTACACTATGGGGTAAATTAATATGGCTGGGTTGAGTTGTTCTCTGATCTTGGCAATTTTCCTTCAAATGTCTCATCGCCATATGACGATATATTATCAGTGCGCTGTTAATTGTGGCGTGTCCTCAGAATGCTTTGCCTTTATATACTTATCAATCAGCTGATTGGTCGTCATTACAGAAAGTCAATTGTGATGTAATGAGTTTTTGTAATGACGTCCAGTCAGTATATAAAGGCCGAGTATTTGGAACACTGGAAAAGCAAGGGAGCCATGTTGCCTGCTGTGCCACAACACATTCGGTGTGCTGGGGGCAGCCCTCAAGTGTTGCCACACGTTCCGACACCATTGCATTCCCACCATGCTGAGTCAAACAACATGGACCACAACAAAACAGAATACAGCAAGCAAGCAACTTCCCCTGCCACTCACACACACTGTCCTTCAATCCTAGGGCAGGCCATCTTTGCCCTCCAGTGGACAGAGGAAAATGGGATAATGAATTTGCACATACATGATGCTGGAGGAACTCAGCAGGTCAGGCAGCATGAATGGAGAGAAATGAATCTCTTTGGATCAAGACCCCTCATTGGAACAAGATCTCTCTTGTGTGCCCATTTCACTGCTCCACTGAAATCCAGATTTACAGAATCTACAACCTGTTTTATGTCTCGGGATAACGAACGTGAAAGATCAGACACAATCTCCCCACCACTGATGTAAGGCTCACTGGCCTACATTTACCAGTCTTATACATGAATCCCTTGTTAAATAAAGAAAATGCCCTCGCTAACCACCAGAAATACTATAAACACAGACAACAAGATATGGGGGACATACTGTTGCTGTCGAAGCAGGCTTTGTGAAATTTGCCCATGTAAAATTCCAGCCCAATGATGGCAAACATCAAGATGGCAAAGAACAGCAGCAGCCCAATCTGAAGTAGGGGGATCATTGCCTTCATGATGGACTTCAGCACAACTTGTAAACCTGGAAAACAAAGAGATTCTATGAGTTCCTTTTCATTTTCAATGTGCTCTGAATATGCTACAACTGTCAAAATTACTTAATCGAAAGATGTTAGTTCAGAGAAGGTGAAGATGTTCTGTAAAAACCTGGCAAGCCAATGGATCACCTGAACCAGGATACTTCCCCTGGAACTCACCAGAACTCCTCCATTCTGCCTCAGCCCAGCTGCTAAAACCCTCATCCTGCCCTTTGTTACCTTCCAGTTCAACCACTTTAGCCTTCTATGTAAATTTGTGGGCATCCAAAAACAGAACCTGAGTCCGAACGTGCACCAACCTCGGAACCCCCTGTTAAGCCACACTTCAAAGTTTTAAAACCTTATACATGTTTTCAAATCACTCCCTGTTCCCACCCTTCCAATAGAGGGCTAGGTGGGAGGGAAGGGTTAGATTGACCATGGACTTGGTTAAAGGTTGGCACAAAATTGTGGACTGAAGGACTTGCACTGAGCTGTACTGTTCTATGTCCTATGTTCTTTCATTTCTCCCCCCATCTCCCAAAACCTTAAGCTTCTAAATTCTGGCTCATTTTTTAATGTAATTGCTTCAACATTGGAGGCCATGCCTTCAAATACCAAGGTCCTATATTCCAAAATATTCTCTGTAAACATCTACATCATTTCCAAACCTCGCAACATCCTGATCCGACCAAGCTTCTGGTTAGCTGACCTTCCATCTCCACCTACCGCTTGGCTTGATTTTGCTATGACAGAGGAACTATAATCGACATTGTTGCTTGTAGCACCTTTCTGAATTGTAATCATCTGAACACAGAGGCCAGTCAACGGTTGGCTTCTTTGAGTCATGTACTGATGGAAGCATTGGAAACCATTTTCAATTTCAATTTGGTCTTAGATAGCCAAAAGCATCAAAAAGAACCATACTTTTACATTTTCTGTGTGGCGTCTGCCATGAAATCTTAAGTTACCTGTACTATAGGGGAGTGAGTTCACCCACCCTCTTCCCCAACTCTCTTCCCTTTCATCCAAGGGTTAGGTCCAGAGTGGGTGGAATATTGGTCAGTGAGGAGAACTTCCTTCTCTCAGAGGGTTGCAGATGGAACATAGGACAGTACAGCATGGTACAGGCCTTTCAGTCCTAGATGCTGTGCTGGCCTTCTATTCTACTCCAAGTTCAATCTAGCCACAAGACCATAAGATATAGGAGCAGAACTGAGCCATTTGGCCCATCAAGTCTGCACCGTCATTTCATCATGGCTGATCCAATTCTCTTCTCAGCTCCAATCTCCTGCTTTCTGCCCGGATCCCTTCATCCCTTGACCAATCAAGTATCTATCAACCTCTGCCTTAGATATCCACAAAGACTTGGCCTCCTCAGCTGCCTGCAGCAAAGAATTCCACAGATTCACCACCCTCTGGCTAAAGAAATTCCCCCTCAACTCCATTCTAAAAATGTCCCTCTATTTTGAGGCTGTGTTCTCTGTTCTTTGACTCTCCCACCATATGAAACATCCTCTCCACATCCACTCTATCAAGGCCTTTCACCATTTGATAGGTTTCAATGTGGTCACCCCTTATTCTTCTGAATTCAAGTGAATACAGGCCCGGAGCCATCAAACACTCTTCATATGACAAGCCTTTCAATCCTGGAATCAGTTTCGTGAACTTCCTTTGAATCCTCACCTCCCTTCTTAGATAAGGATCTCAAAGCTGCTTACAGTACTTCAAATGAGGCCTCACCAGTGCTTTATAAAGCCTCGACATTAAAAGCCTTGCTTTTATATTCTAGTCACCTTGAAATGAATGCTAATATTTCATTTGCCTTCCTCACCACAGACACAACCTGCAAATTAACCTTTAGGGAATCTTGCACAAGGACTCCCACGTCCCTTCGCATCTCAGTTTTTTGTATTTTCTCTCCAATCAGAAAACAGTCAACCCTTTCATTTCTTCTGCCAAAGCGCAAGACCAGACACCTCCCAACACTGTATTCCACCTGCCACTTCTTTGCCTATTCCCCTAATCTGTCTAAGTCCTTCCTGTTTGACAAACTTACTGGAGTTTTTTGAGGATAGAAAGAGCGCAGTGGATAGAGAGTAACAGCTGGATATCATTTACTTGGATTTCCAGAAAGTGTTTGATAAGGTGCCACATAAAAGATTTATCCATAAGATAAGGATAAGATGGAGTTGGGAATGATGCATTAGCATGGATAGAGAATTGGTTAACCAATAGAAAGCAGAGAGTTGGGATACATGAGTGTTTCTCTGGTTGGCAATCAGTGGTGAGTGGTGTGCCACAGGGGTCGGTGCTGGGTGGGCAACTGTTCATGATATACAGCAGTGATCTGGAAAAGGGTAGTGTATCTAAATTTGCTGATGACACTAAATTGAGTAGAAAAGCAAATTATGCAGATATGGACAGTCTGCAGAGAGATATAGATAGGTTAAGTGAGTGGGGCAAGGCTCTGGCAGATGGAGTACAATGTTGATAAACATGAGGTCATCCACTTTGGAAGGAAAAATGGAAGATCAGATTATTATTTAAATGGTAAAAGATCACAGCATGCTGCTTTGCAGAGGGACTTGGGAGTGCTTGTGCATGAATCACATAAGGTTGGTTTGCAGGTACACTAGGCTATCAAGAAGGCAAATGGAATGTTGTCCTTCATTGCTAGAGGGATTGATTTAAGAGCAGGGAGGTTATGCTGCAACTGTATAGGGTAGTGGTAAGGCGTCTGACGTTTTCCCTGTACTTTCCTTCACTCATCTTAAAAGTATGCCTTCTACTCTTAGCCATTGCTGCCCTGGGAAAAGACAATGGCTGTCCACTCCATGTCTCTGATTATTTTATAAGCCTCTGTCATGTTTCTTCTCATCCTCCTCCTTTGTTCCAAAGAGAAAAGCCAGGTTTGCTCAGCCCTTCCTCATAAGACATGATCTCTAACCCAGGCAGAATCCTGGTAAATCTTCAGTGCACCCTGTCTAAAGTTCCCACATCCTTCCTGTAAAGAGTTGACCAGAACTGAACACAACATTCAAACATTTGGAATTCTCTACCCTTGAGAGTTTTGGAGGCGGAGCCGCTGAATTGTCAATCAATGATTACCAGTTATTCTATCTGAGAATCAAGGGTTCATAGGGAAAGGTTGGGTAAGCGGTGTTCTTAAGTTAATCTCACTGGATGGTAGAACAGGCTTGGGGTTGAATAGCTTCATCCCACTGCTTTATTCTGAAGGCAGCTTAACCTGCATTTATGCAGCAGGATATCACTTTCCAATTCATCTGACTTTTCACCCGCCCAGACTGGTGTCTATGCTTCTTGTTGCCTTGGTAAATCAGCCACCATAATCAAAGACCCCAGACATTCTCTCCTGTTCTCTCTCTCATCAGGCAGAAGATACGAAGGCTGGAAAGAATGTACCACCAGGCTCAAGGGCAGTTTCTACCCACCGTCATCGTCATCATCATAATGTGTCGTGTCATATGATGAGGGTAAGCATGATCCCATGTCCATGATTGTTCTCGGCAAAGTTTTCTACTGAAGTAGTTTGCCATTGCCTTCTTCTGGGCAGTGTCTTTACCAGATGTATGACCCCAGCCATTATCAATACTCTTCAGAGATTGTCTGCCTGATGTCAGTGGTTGCACAACCAGGACTTGTGATCTGCACCGGCTGCTCATACGACCATCCACCACCTGCTCCCAAGGCTTCACGTGACCCTGATGGGGGGATAAGCTGATGCTACACCTTGTCCAAGGGTGACCTGCAGGCTAGCAGAGGGAAGGAACACCTTACACCTTCTTTAGTGGGGACGTATCGCCACCCTGCCACCCATTGTAATAAGACTATTAAATGGCTCCCTAGTATGATAAGATGGACTCTTGACCTCACAATCTAGGTCATTTTGATCTTGCACTTATTGTCCACCAGTGCTGTACATTCCTTACACTCTATAGCAGTTACACTTTATTCTGCATTGTTATTTTCTTTATTGAGAGATAAAGGGCAGAATAGGCCCTTCCGGCCCACCGTCCAGTACTCCTCTTGAGTGCATCTGATGGACGGTCTACTGACTGACACCTCTCAGTCAGGGGTTGGAACGAAACGTGAGACTTACTTGGAATTCCAGATACCAACTTCAACGGTCGGAGAACTCTCACCGCGCGCAGGGTTCGAAGGTCAAATTCTGCCCCCGTTGTAGCAACGATACTGTGGAGGTGCAAGGGGGAGAGAAAAGGCATGTTATATCTGCAGCTACAACACCAAATACATCACCATTGATTCAAGACTGATTCTCCCCTGTACAATGTATGTAGGACATTGCAGAAACAACGCAACACAGCGGAGCCATTCTTCTTCTTGCACATTTTAGAACTAATAATCACCATGCGAGCAACAATTTCACATAGTTGGCTTATTGGACCAGCAAACGGAGATGCTGGACTGAGGACTCAGAGCCCAGGCATCACATCCAATAGTGACAGCTGGGGAAAAGGAGGTAATTAAATAATCTGGCATAAAATGTAGCCTCAGTAATGGTGACCATGAACGTACAGAATAATCATAAAATCCTATCTGGTTCAATAATTCACTTTAAAGAAATTATCTGCCATCTTTATCTCAAGTGAAAGTAGCAACCTCACTTTCCATGTCCTCCAAGATGATTCAGCCACCCTCAGTGCAGAGGCAATTAACGGTCCCAAACACTTACACTCAGTGGCCACTTTATTAGGTACACCTGTACACCTGCTTGTTAACACAAATTTCTAATCAGCCAATCATGTGGTAGCATCTCAATGCATAAAAGCATGTTGACATGGTCAAGAGGTTCAGTTGTTGTTCAGACCAAACATTAGAACGGGGGAAGAAATGTGATCTAGATGACTTTGACCGTGGAATGATTGCTTGTTGGTGACAGATGGGGTGGTTTGAGCATTTTAGAAGCTGCTGATCTCTGAGGATTTTCATGCACAACAGTCTCTAGAGTTTACAGAAATGGTGCGAAAAACAAAACCAAACATGGAGTGAGCAGCAGTTCTCATTAATGCTTTGTTAATGAGAGACGTCAAGGAGAATGGCCAGACTGGTTCAAGTTGACAGGAATGACACAGTAACTCAAATATCCACACATTACAATGGTGCTGTGCAGAAGAGCTTCTCTGAATGCACAACACATCAAACCTTACAGTGGATGGGCTACAGCAGCAGATCACAAACGTACACTCAGTGCCCACTTTATTAGGTACAAGGGGTACCTACTCACATGTACATTCCAACAATATCTTTGAATTCAAGTCAAGATTAGAAGCTTGAAAAATTTTGTTTTGGTTCAACCCCCAATGTTTGTGTTAACTGTAAATCGCCAAGTGACACCTGTGATGGGCAGCAGGCAACACAACGTTAACTAACGGTACAACGTGAAATATCCTTAATCCCAGAGCTCAGTCCTTCACTTCAACTGGATTAGAGTATAGAACTGATTTTGTTCTTGTACCTTAACCTGCTTACTTATAATTGTTATTTAATCACCCACATATTTGTAAATATTCTGTGAATTTTCAGTAATTTTACTACAGCTGATTCTGTATTTTTCGAGACGTTTCTCTGCAGCATGTGTTGCACCAATGAACGTGATTGTTTTATTTAGGCTATTCCTGATTACTGGAATGTTTGTTATCTCTCTAGTCTGAGCTGATTTTTAGCATAAGACAAACACACTTTTATTGTTCTTTGTTCTTTTGTTCTTTTTCTTTGTTCATTCTCTTTCCTTGTAACCCCAATAAACAGCCATAACCACCAAGTCTTATGACCAATTCTTGACTTCCAAATAAGTTCTGAATCTCAATATTTGTTTTTTATTTTTATTTAGAGATACAGCACGAAGTAGCCCTTTCTAGCCAATCAAGCTGCACCACCCTGCAACCCTGGCAACCCCGATTTAACCCTGGCCTAATCACGGGACAGTTTACAATGACCAACTGGTATGTCTTTGAACTGTGAGAGGAAACCAAAGCACCCAGGGAAAACCCATGCATTCCACGGGGGGGAGGGGGGGTATGGAGACTCCATAGAGATGACACCAGAATTGAGCTCTGAACTCCAAATGTTGGCATTCATTTTGAAAGGGCTTGATTATAAAAGCAAGGACATTTAGGCTTTATAAAACATTGCTCAGACTACACTTGGAGTTGTTGTTCAGGTGCCTTGCCGTTCGGCGTGGGCGATCATGTCTCTCCATCCAACACAGTCCCCGACCCTCCGAATTGTAGTTGTTGCCTCCCCTGTTTCTAACCCTGATGTTAATTCATCTACATTCTCTGTCTGCCTCTGTTTCTTTTTCCTTCCAGCTTTCCAGTTGCAACTAAATGTTCCAATGTCTCTCTTCGCATGATGTGTCCAAAGAATTTTGATTGCTGTTTTCTGATTTTTTTGGGGCAATGAAATCCTGAAACAAGTTCACAGTTTCAAGTACCTTGGATCTGATGGCAAATGCGAAACAGACATAAAAGCAAGAATAGCAACGGCAAGAACAGCATTTACAGAAATGAGAAACATCCTAACGAACAAGAAAATAGCAATTGACATCCGCCTTAGAACTCTTAGCTGCTACATTCTTCCTATATTGATGTACGGCTGTGAGTCATGGACCATCACAAATGCAATGGAAAAAAGAATCAATGCAGCAGAGATGTGGCTCCTCAGAAGAATGTTATGCATATCATATACGGGCAGGATAACCAACAAAGAAGTTCTACAGAGAACGAAAACAAATAAAACATTACTTAAATATAAAAATATATATTACTTAAATATAAAACATTACTTAAATAAAAATCAGAAAACAGCAATCAAAATTCTTTGGACACTTGGAGAATTGTGAGCAAATTTGGGCCCCTTATCAAAGGGAAGATGTGCTGGCAACGGAGTGGATCCAGAGAAGATTCAGGTGAATGATTCCAGGAATGAAGGGGTTAAAGTATGAAGAGGGTTTGATGGCTTTCAGCCTGTACTCGATGGAGGTCAGAAGAATGAGGAGGTGACTGTTGTATATTTCAATAATATTTGAGTAATCTTGTATACAAATCATTTGATTAAACATTCTGGTGCATTTAAATAATTAATTATGGGTTATATGTAAAAATACTTTAATTGCATACGTCATTGTGCTACCACGTGATATCCTGTGAGCCTTGCTTAAAGACAAATTTAACCCCACATTCCCGGACTCACATGTCTTTCCTTGAATTAGCTTAATATTTTGCAGTTACAAACCACAACAGGGTCACCATTGAAACCTAATGTTCAAGCCCACAAGTTGTGAACACAGCTCAGGGCACCATAAAACCCCACCTCCCTACAATTGACTCTGTACTTCCTGTTACCTCCGGAAAGCAGCCAATACAACCAAAGGCTTCTCTCACCTGGGTCATCCTCTCTGTTCCTTCCACCCACATCAGGTGCTCAGAAACATGCACCACCAGCTTCTGTCCTGCTGTTATAGACCATGAATAGGCCTTCCGGGCAACAGGGATGGACTGCTGACCTCACAGTCTACCTCAGTCATGGCCCTTTCACCTACTCCTACCTGTATTGTACCTTCTCTGTAATGGTTGCACGACTTTCTCTATTCAGTTATTGCTTTTCCACTTGTACTACCTCAATGTACTTCTGTTTTGAAATGATTTGTAGGGATGGCTTGCAAAACAAAGTTTTTCACTGGACCGGTGACAATAATTAAACAATTACCAATTATTGGGAGGCCACCTCCTGGTCTCGGGCCAGTGAAGGAATATTTCCAGATGTGCAAATGGGAGGAGAAGCCACACCTGTGACCATTGCCTTTGTACCGCAGGGCACACAGGCCACACCGGGCCTTGGAGGAGGGGCACAGTAGTGGTCACTATTGCCTGAGAAATCGGCAGCCCCCTAGACATGAAACCACTCTACTGGGGTGAACCGAGTGAGATGGATTGGCTGGTTGAGTGGTCCCACAACAGCAACATTCAATGTCAGCAATACCAAGGAACTGACTGTTCCCTGCAGGAAGGGGAAGTCAGGAGAACACACACCAGACCTCAGTGAGGGATAAGCGGTGGAAAGGGCATGCAGCTTCAAGTTCCTGGGCATTAATATCTAGAAAATCTATCCTGGGTCCAATACGTTAATGTAATCATGAAGAGGCACACAAGTGGCTCTACTCCATTAGAAGTCTGAGGAGATCTGGTATGTCACCAAAGACTCCAGCACATTTCCTATAGATGTACGGTGGAGAGTACTCAAACTGGTCGGATCGGCGATTGGTAAGGAGGCTCCAACGTGTACGATCAAAGGTTTGTAGACTCAGCCAGTTCCATCACAGACACAAGCCTCCCAACCATCGAGGACACCCTCAAAAAGTAGTTCCTCAGGAAGGTGACATCCACCATTAGAGAAGATCACTATCCATGTCATTCTCATTTGTACCATTGGGGAGGAGCATCAGGAGCCTGAAGATGTACACTCAAAGTTTTAGGAACAGCTTCTCCCCTTCTGCCATCAGGTTTCTGAATGGTCCATGAACACGACCTCCTTTGCACTATTTATTTATTTGTCTGTCTGCCTATCAGTTTATTTTATTTATTTGTTGTCACTTATAGTAATGTTTGTGTCTTGCACTGTACTGCTGCCACAAAGCAACACATTTCACGGCATACGTCCTGGATAATAAACCTGATTCTGATCCCACGTAATCCACAGGGTGCAAGAGAGCCATCAGCAGAACCCTGGGCAGTGCCTACAGACTGGTGCCTGGGCAGTGCCTACAGACTGGTGCCTGGGCAGTGCCCACAGACTGGTGCCTGGGCAGTGCCTACAGACTGGTGCCTGGGCAGTGCCTACAGACTGGTGTAGCACCTGCAGTCCTGATGCCCACCACCGGGACTGCAGGACCACAGCTACGGTGCCAGAGAATCACGGGGACGGCATCACAGCGGCTTCTACCCTGACCGGAGTGAGTACACGTGACAGACAGCGTATCACAGTCCCACACTAAGGATTCAGTAGCAGTGGGAATATTGGCAAGCATTGGCTTGTTTACAGAGCAAGGCAGGTTTCAGTTCAATCTGAATCATATTAATCTGTCGGATCAATGATCGTCTTTCGTCGTGATTTATTTCAATGTACTGTTGGTTCCAATGCGATTATTGACAAAAACCTTTTGCATCATCTTGTAGCATTTACAAAACTCAATTAAGATGGACAGTGGATTATTTTCCCTCATTCTTTCTCAATCTCCCTTCACTGCCTGAAATCTCCCGTTTAGACACAGTTGCACCTTACGTGGATCCAACAAAGAATGGGAGCAGCATTCTTCAGATTAGCTTTAGTTGTCACACGCATGTTGAAACGTACAATGACATGCTTTGTTTGCGCCAATGACCAGATGTGCTGTCGGACAGCCCGCAAGTGGCCTTATGCTTTAGGAGCACAACATCTACGTCAACATTTTGGGATGTGGGAGGAAAGTAGGGCACCAGGAGGAAACCCGCGCAGTCACAGGGCAAACGTACAAACTCCTTGCAGACAGCGGCAGGAATTGAAACCCAGCTGGTCCAATCGTCCAAGCCCAACCCTGGAGAGACAGACAGACTGTTGGAAGGTGGGAACTATCGATGGTTTGAGTTGAGACCCTGCATCAGGGTTTGTTTAACACACAAAAATGTGGTGGATCTCTGCAGGTCAGGCAGCATCGATGGAAAGGAGAAAGAGTTGATGCTTTAGGTCAAAGGGTCTTGACCCAATATGTTGATATTTTTGTTCCTCTCCTTAGATGCTGCCTGACCTGTTGAGTTCCCATGGTCCACTTTCCTCTTCTATCATATTCCTCCTTCAGCCCTTTACCCCTTCCAGCTTCTTATTTCATCTCCCTCCCCCACACATCCACTTCACCCTCACCTGTCACCTGATAATTTATCCTCTTTCCCTTCCCCCACCTTCCTATTTAGGCTTCTTCCCCTTATTTCCAGTCCGGATGAAGGGTCTCAGCCTAAAACGCCACTTTATTCATGTCCACAGATGCTGCCCGGCCTGCTGAGTTCCTCCAGCATTTTGTGTGTGTGTTGCTCCAGATATCCAGCATCTGCAGAATCTCTTGTGGTGACTCAGGTTATGAGGTGAGGTAGTCTTTGTGGACACGACAGTGGAATGGCTGACTCCTCTGCCACGAGGCCCTTCAGCATTCCGGGCTGCACAAGACTGAACTGCAGAATGCGCCTGACTACTGATTTGACTTGATTACCGAGTCCACCAAAACCCTCACTAGAACCACCACACACAGCTCACCTCTGCCTTCTCAAGGTCAGTGAGGGAAGTTTTATGAAGCTGAACTACATACCCCCTCAGCCTCTCTAATTTTACAGAAAACATCTCCAGCTTTAGCAACTTCATAATTCTGCTAACACCCTGGGAGCATATTACTCCGTTTAATTCATCTACATGGATCTGGGTGCAATGAAATTCCTTGCTTGCGTAAAGTTTACAGAGTAAACAGTGTACATGGTAACACCCCGACCATTCTCTTTCTCCCCTTCTGTTTTCTGGGACAAGATAAAAGCCCGGAAATTCAAATTTAGCAGTTTCTTTCACTGCTATCACCCTCCCCTTCTGGCCCAACGAGGCTGCCCTGCCCAATTACACCCATGCGACCAATTATCCTACCAACCCATACGTCTGTGGAACGTGGGAGGAAACCAGAGCATTCGGAGGAAACCCATGGGGAGAAAGTACAAACTCTTTATGGGCAGTGAACCTGTGTTGCTGATGCTACACCATCATGTCCGGCCACTTTCACATGTCCTTCCTGAAGGCACTGCCACACTCTATGACCCTTAAATTCTGCCTTTCTCGGTTACACTGTATTGCCTCTTTAGCGTGTATTTTTGCACTAGCTTTACAATCTCTGCACTGTTCTGCTATTCTGTCTTTGTTATGGATTTAATTATTACCATGTTTACCACTCTCCCCATGGTATGGGGGGGGGGGGGTTTAGAGCTACTGCACAGGATTGAAGTGAACTGCAGAGAGTTGTACAATTACTCAGCTCCATCTAAGGCACTAGCCTCCATAGTATTCAGGACATATTCAAGGAGTGACACCTCAAAAAGGCGGTGTCCATCATTAAGGACCCCCACCACCCAGGAAAAGCCCTCTTCTGATTGCTCCATCAGGGAGCCTGAAGGCACAGACTTAACAATTCAGAACAGCTTTCTCCCCTCTGCCATCAATTTGTGAATGGACTTCAACCTATGAACACTACCTCACTACATTTTTCATTTCTGTCTTTGCACTGTTTATTTAATCTAACTATTTTATATTCACAGTTTTTATCATTATGTATTGCAATGTACTGCTGTCGCATAACAACAAATTTCATGACATATGCCGGTGATATTAAACATGTTTGTGATTGTGATTCTATCAGCTTCATGCAAGCAAGGAACTTAATGTATGTGATAAAGAATTAAACCATCTCAACTAAGTAATAACAAACTAACATCCACATTCACCTCCTCTGCTCTCAGTGTGAATTACACACACACGCACATGCACGCACACGCACACACGCACGCACGCACACACACATGCACACACACGCACATGCACACACATGCACATGCACGCACACGCACACACACGCACATGCACACACACACAGGCACACGCATGCACGTACACACACATGCACACACACGCACACGCACGCACATGCACACACACACACACACACGCACACGCACACGCACGCACACACACAATGCAAACCCACACATGCACGCACACGCACACACGCACGCACATGCACACACACGCACACGCACATGCTCACACACGCACACACACATGCACACACACGCACACACACACACACACACACAGGCACACGCACGCACGTACACACACATGCACACACACGCACGCACACGCGCACACGCACACACACATATACACACACACGCACATGCACATGCACGCACACACACAGGCACACGCACACGCGCACGCACGCACACACACAATGCACACGCACACTCACGCGCACACACACACGCGCTCTCTCTCTCTCCCTCCCTCCCTCTCTCCCTCTCTCAAACCCTCGGCCTTCCTCCTCCTCCAGCTGCAGCCCTTCCTCTCAGGCTCTGAGGACAGAGTTGGAACAGCTTTGCGTTCTGTAAACTCAGCAGCTTCGCATTCAGTGATGTTTTTCATGCATTTTCATGAGATCAGGTGACTCTGCTGCAGCCCAGCTTCTTGACTGAATAGCAAAACCAGCAGAAAAATAGTGCCGCCCTTGCAAAACTAAAATATCCAGGGCTGTCTAGGAGAGAGCAAGAAAAAAACATCTTTCTCCACGCAGAAGCTCCTCTTCTGCTAAATAACGTGTACCTAGTCATACAGAGAGGAGATGGAGCATTTCCGCCTATTTATCTCGGTTTCAGCCTGCTCATTCCTGCATGCTCCAGCCCTTCAACCCCTCAGGGTTTCCATCCTTCAAACCCACACCTCCCTCACAATCTAAGAATCTTTCTCTACAGATGGAGATCGTTTGGCCCATTGTGCCCTTGCTTGCTCTTTGACTGATCAGGCACATTATTCAGAATTCACATTTAGTTACCCAGGCTCCATTGTCTGTGTTAACTTGTCTGGGCTCAACGTTCAAAATACGTTTACTATCAAAGTCGCCACATACTACTCTGAGATTCGTTTTCTTGCAGGCATTCACAGCAGAACAAAGAAATACAACAGAATCAGTGAAAAACTACATGTAAAGACCAAAAAATCAATCAAGGCACAATGTCCAATTGTCTCCTTAATCTTGCACTGTCCTCCCTATCCTGAAACTACCCCCCACCCCCCAGCCCCACCGTCCAGGGTATGCCCCTCCTGATGCTTCCATCAGACAGGAGGTACAGGAGCCTGAACTGAAGACCCTCGGCTTCAACCACAACTTCTTCTTCACTGACCTGAGAAACCCTATGCTATCTCTTTATCATTCTCCACTTGCACTAATGTCATTATATTTACTGTAAGCTATGTATAACCTACTCTAATTTGAATTAATGCTAACTTATGCTCGTAATGTACTTCAGCCCTAAATGCAGAGTCCTCAAACAGAATCTGGTCTGAAAGAATAAGACCCACTGTCGATGTACCTTGACAACTGCTGGAGAGAGTGAAAAATACATTTTCGTGTAGGTCCAATCATCTTTACACAAGACCCTTCACATCACTGATGTACAGATGGATTTTGGGGTCCGAGTCCAAAGCTTCATGAAAATGGTGCACAAGTTGATCAGGTGGTAAAGAAGGTGCTAACTGTTATTAACTGAGATATTCAGTTCAGGAGTCAGGAAGTTATGTTGCAGCTTTACAAAACTCTAGTCTGGAACACTGTATTCAATTCTGGTTGCCCTGTTTCATTATAAGAAGAACATATGGGGAGGGGGCAGAAGAGATTGACCTGGTTGTTACCTGGAATTGAGTGCGTACTCTGTAAGAAGAGGTCAGACAAACTGAGGTTCTTTTCTCTGCAGCTAAAAGTTAATTTTCATGGTATTCATACCCTATGTATGTGGGCCCACGACAATAAACTTGAATTTGAAGCCTTTCCGAGTTCTACCTCCACACAATCCTCGATGAACTTCTACATAAACAAATCTTCAGAGTCATTTCTTCACCCATTTCAGAATCTCCTCTTTACTTACAAAGAGAAACCAGAACTCATTGTACATGGCAAGGATCTTTAAAGCAAATTAGCAAATGAATCCAAAACAAAATCAATTGTGCGGGCATCATGTCAGCCGGTGTTCGTGCTGCCCGATATTGCCACGGAATTGCAAGGTTGTGGGTTAAAGTCAAGGTCCGGAAATTTAAACACAAAACGACCTCCAGGCAGACTATCCTGTCCGGCCCTGAGGGAATGGTGCATTAATAGAAGTGCTGTTTATTGGGTGAGGTATTAGGCCTAATCTTATTTTACCCTCTCAGGAGAATGGAATAGAATTGGTATTGGTTTGTCATTGTCAGAAGTATTGTTCCTCTTTGGAGATGAGCTAGCTAGTTACCTTTATAATGTCTTGGGCTATTTTAAATCCCTCAAGTCCAATGGTGTCATTGGTGGGATCTTGCCGTCTGCAAATCTGCTGCTACATTACCTAAATCACCATAGTGACAACACTTCAGAAGCTGTCAATGGTTATAAACCTCTCTGTGAAAGGGACCACAAAAAATTGCAAGGAGATTGGGTCTCCCTCCGAACTAACCCAGACTTTCAACCTAAATTTTTGACAGGGAGTTGAACCCACAATCAGCTCCGAGACAATGGTGAGACCCACACATCCATATCCAACAGAACTGCAAAAGAAAACTTGCAGCCAAAGTAAGAGCCAGCAATCCGATTCATTTCAACCAGGAATTGAAAAATGCCCAGAATAGAATTTGCAACATATTAGACTGATTCACAAAACAGAAGCAGACCACTCCATCTGATCCATGCCTCAGTTCATGCTCCACGCAATTCCCTTCCCATCCCTCTAATCCATTTCACCAATATTCCCATCCATTCCTTTATCCCTCAACTTTATCTGCAATCCCTCCTGAACCAATGCTTTTGGAAGGGAGGGAGTTCATTTTCCTACCAATCTCTGACCAACGAGCTTCTTTCCAAAACCACGGAGTCCCACAGCATGGGAACAGGCCCTTTGGCCTAACTTGGCTACAATGACTGAGTTGTCTATCTGAGCAAGTCCCATTTCTTTGTGTTTGATCTACATCCCTCTAAACCTTTCATGCCCATATACCTGTCCAAATATTATAATGGTACACGCCTCTATGGCTTCCACCGGACTTCTAATCAAGATGGTGTTAGGGTGCAATGCTCTCTCAGTTGCCATCTTCCAGATAGCTCAAAAAATGTCTATTTTACTTCGTTTACATCTGTTTTTCATCTTAAATGTGTTTCTGGGACTGTGATTTACAATTTGGAGGTCAGTTGAGTGATCCAGAGCTTAGCTGTCTCCGAGAAGATTCCCGGAAGCAAGCGCGTACGCGAATGGCGTCGATGCGAAGAAACTTGGTTGCAAGCCAATATTCGACTGCATTTCGCTGATTAAAGCGTCATTAATTGCCGATTAAAGGATCGAGGAAGATTAAGACATCTAGGAAGACGAGTGTGAGCTCAGCACCAACTTCCTGCCTTTTAATTGCTGCCGGAGAAGGAGTCTGTGAGTGGCCTGTCGCTGTGGCGGGCAGGTAGGCCTCTGCGCTCATGTGGTGTAGTGTCCCTCTCTTTCGATTATGTCAGAGGAGTGACTGTGGTTATGTAATTATGGACAGGACTATTACGTTTCTTGTCTGTCGACTTTTTCAGACTTATGGTTTTTATATACTGTGCTTTTCGCTCATTGCTTTTCAAGTTTATTGTGCGAGAGGAGGGGGTTTGAGGGTCGATGCTCCTTTCACATTCTGTTAGTTTTCTGTGCGGGGTGGGGGGGAGTTGGGAGCCAATGTTCTTGTCCTGTTTTGTGTGGGGGAGGGGGGTTTGGGGGTTGATGTTCTTGTTGCATTTTGTGGGGGGCGAGAGGGGCTTTGGGGCAATATTCACTCTTACTTGTAATGACCAGTGTGCGCACAAATCTTGTGCTGTGCAATTTTTTGCCCAGTGACAACACGATGTGTACACTGAATTTTATATTTAGAGGTATTCATTATAACAGCTAGCAAAACACCGTCAATAAGAACTTTGATCTTCTCTGGGTTTGATCGTTTTCGCTCTCGTTCATCTGTACTCTCTCAAAACATATGTAGCAGGCCTGTGGCAGGTAATGAAGGACCTTTTGCTAGAGCTTTTGCACACCGTCCCTACGTGATGTGTGTCCTAAATAACATTTTAAAAAGTCACGTTTCTAAATATCACTCCTTCCCATTTGCAAATTCTCCAGCAACTTTTGCATCACAACAATACACACAGGTAACACCAGTTTCTGTATTGCATATAAATATTTCTTGTAGCTGCATGTTCCTGACCTCATGAGCTCTCAGTGTAGCAGTTTCTACTGTTTCATTAAGCCATTCTGCTTTAAACGAACTAACAGTTCTTTTGTGCTTCACACCCTTTGCTTCTTTGGAATTTGACCTAGTCAATCAATATTTTCTTCAATAAAAAGAGTATAAGTCAGACAGTGCTAAAATCTGCAAATCATCACAGATTCCATGTTGTTAACGCCATCCGCATCAGAAACCGGAAAATGAAATGTGATCGTGTACAATCGTGAAATAAACTTAACATGCCAACAAGGTAGAGTGTGACAACCTTTTGTGAGCTGTTTAAGTTCCTTTGTGCTAGTAGTAAAAGATGAGCGCGCGCGCACACACACACACACACACACACACACACACACACACACACACACACACACACACACACACACACACACACACACACACACACACACACACACACACACACACACCACCCCTCCCCCCCCCAACCTTACAGGGAACATTGCTTGGGGGTCGATGCTCTTGTTGTGTTTTGTCTGGGGGTGGGGGGGATGAAGGTTTGGGGGTCGAAGTTCTTGTGTTTTGTGTAGGAAGGTGGGACTGAGGGTTGATAATCAGGATGCCATTCTTCTTTGTGTGTGTGTGTGTGTGTGTGTGTGTGTGTGTGTGTGTGTGTGTGTGTGTGTGTGTGTGTGTGTGTGTGTGTGTGTGGGGGGGGGGTAGATTTGATGTTTCTCTCTGAAAACAACTTCCATGCTCTTTTGATGTTTCGTGGCTATCAGGAGAAGATGAATCTCAAAGTTGTATATGGATACATATTTTGATAAAAATGAACCTTTAAACCCTTGGGATATCATTCCACATACCCACCACCTTCTGTGTGGAAAAAGTTGTCCTCAGGTCTCTTCTAAATCTTTTCCTAGTTGTCTTAAATCTATGCCCTCTAGTTTCAGACTTCCCTTCTTAAGGAAAAACACTGTGAGCATCCACATTATCTACAGTATGTCCCTCATGATTTTATATACCTTTATAAAATTACTCCTCAGCCTCAAGGAATAATTATCAAAATATCAAATTCTCGAGTCCTGGTTACATCTTCACGAAATCTACTCTGCATCCTTTCCAGCTTAATAACACCCTTTCTCAAGGCATTTGATAAGGTTCCCCATGCATGGCTCCTTCAGAAAGTAATGAGGCATGGGATCCAAGGAGACCTTGCTTTGTGGATCCAGAATTGGCTTGTCCACAGAAGGCAAAAGGTGGTTGATGATTCATATTCTGCATGTTGATTGGTGGCCAGTAGTGTTCTGTAGGACCTGTTCTCAGACCCCTCCTTTTTGTGATTTTTATAAATGACCTGGATGAAGAAGTAGAAGGGTGGGTTAGTAAGTTTGCTGATGACACAAAGGTTGAGGGTGTTGTGGATAGTCTGGAGGGTTGTCAGAGGTTACAGCGGGACATCGATAGGATGCAGACCGGGTTGAGAAATGGCAGATAGATTTCAACCCAGATTAGTCTGAGGTGGTTCATTTTGGTAGGTGCAGTTTGAAGACAGAATATAATAAAAATGGTAAGACTCTTGGCAGTGTGAAGGATCTGAGAGATCTTGGAGTCTGTGTCGAAAGGACACTCAAAGCTGCTGCACAGGTTGACAGTGTTGTGAAGAAGGTGTATGGTGTGTTGGCATTCATCAACTGTGGGATTGAGTTCAAGAGCCGTGAGGTAATGTTACAGCTATATAAAACCTTGGTCAGACCCCACTTGGAGTACTGCCTTCAGTTCCGGTCATCTCACTACAGGCACGATATGGAAACTATAGAGAGAGTGCAGAAGAGATCTACAAGGATGTTGCCTGGATTGGAGGGCATACCTTATGAGAATAGGTTGAATGTTCTTGGCCTTTTCTCCTTGGAGTGATGGAGGATGAGAGATGACCTGATAGATGTGCATAAGATGATGAGGGGCATTTATCGTGTGGATAGCCAGAGGCTTTTTCCCAGGGCTGAAATGGCTAACGTGAGGGGGCATAGTTTTAAGATGCTTGGAAATGGGTGCTGAAGGGATGTCAAGGGTAAATGTTTCACACAGAGAGTGGTGGGTGCGTGGAATGCACTGCCAGTGGCTGCAGTGGAAGCAGATACAATAGGGTCTTTTAAGATAGGTACATGGAGCTTAGAACAATAGGGGGCTATACGCTAGGGAAATTCTAGGCGGTTTCTAGAGTAGGTTACACGGTCGGCACATAATGTGGTGTAAATTTCTATGTTCTATGTTCCTATAGCTGGTCGACCAAATCTGAGCATAACACGTCAGGATCAGAATCAGGTTCATTATCACTGACATATGTTGCGACATTTGTTGTTTGTGACAGCAGTACAGTGTGAGACACAAAAATTATCATAGCTTGCAGTAAGAAATATTAAAAAAAATTCTGCCAAAAGAGCAAAATAGTGAGGTAATGTTCCTGGACCATTCAGAAATCTGATGGCAGAGGGGAAGAAGCTGTTACTAAAACGTTGAGCATGCACCTCCAGGCTTCTGTACTCCTCCCGGATGGTAATAATAAGAAGAGGGCATGTCCTGTATGCTGAGGGTCCTTAATGGTAGATGTCCCCTTCTTGAGGCACGGCCTTTTGAAGATGTCCTCGATGGTGGGGAGTCCATGATGGATTCAGCTGAGTCTACAACCAATGATGTACAGTGGTAACAAGATGTTAGAAATCCACATCGGGATTAATCTTGTCTCTCCGGAATGAGAAATGTCTTTTCTCCATCAACCCTTTCATATCTCAATCAGATCATCCCTCATCTTCCTCGGCGCTCTGTCCCAGCTTATTCCAATCCTTCCTGACACTTAACAGCAGGACCTTTCTATCCTTAATGTAAGATGGAGACCAGAACTGCGCCGGATACTTCGAGGCTTTACACAAGCTTAATGCAGCTTTTCAATTGTATCCCTCGGAATTCCTAGTCACTCTATCAACCTGCATAACAACTTTGAGGGATTTGTGGACACGTACTCCGAGATCCCTCTATTCCTCTCCGCTGCTATGAGCTCTGCCATTAACCTTGTACTCTTGCCTTCAAATCTGACCTTTCAAAGTGAATCACTTCACACTTCTCCGAGTTGAACTCCATCTGCACTTCTCACCACAGTTCTGTATCCTGTTAATGTCCTGCTGAAACCCATGGCAATCTTCACTAGCTACAACTTCACCAACCTTCATGCCATCTGAAACTCACTAACGCACTCTTCCACTTCCACATCCAAGTCATTTCTATACTATACAAGTCATTATTTACTATGATTTGAACATTGCACATTCAGACAGAGAAAAAACATAAAGATTTTTATCCTCATGTATATGAAGGATGTAAGAAATAAAGTCAATTCAATTCAATTTATAAAAAAATACAAAGGGAAGAGGTCTCAGAACAGATCATTGAGGAACACCAGTGGTCACTGGCCATGCCCCATCTACTACCGCCCTCTACTTTCTTTGAGCAAGCCAATTGTGAATCCCCGCTAAGTCTCAGTGGATTTCATGCCTCAAGACTTTCTGGATGAGCCTGCTATGGGGAATCTTACCGAACACACTACTAAAATCCATTCACAGCACCACTTCCATCAGTTTATTTTGTCATCTCCTCGAACAAGTCAATCAAGTTCCTGAGGCATGATCAGCCCCTCACCAAGCAATGCTGACTGTCCCTTATAAGACTATACTTCTCCAAATGCTCATAAATCCAGTCCCTAAAAATCCTCTCCAGTAGTTTGCCCACCACTGATGAAAGACCATAACTCACAAAATGCTGGAGGAATTCAGCAGTTCAGGCAGAGGAATGGCAAATTGACTTCAAGATGAAGGATTTCGGCCCTAACATAAGACTTTTTTTATTCCACACCATAGATGCTGCCTGACTTACTGAGTTCTTCCACCATTTTAAGTATGTTACGCTGGATTTCCAGCATCTGCAGAATCCCTTGAGTCACTGATGTCTTAACTCACTTGTCTATAATTCCCAGGATTATCTCTATTACCTTTCTTGAACAAAGGAACAACATTTGCCATCCCCCAATCTTCTGGTACTACTCCTGTGGCCAGTGACGCGCACCAATCTTTGTCAATGCCTGGACATCTTCTCCCTTGCTTCCCATTGTAACTTCAGGTATATGATATCCCTTCCTGGCGACTTATTCATCCTAATAGATGAGGGTGTCCTTTTAGAACAGAGATGAGGAGGAATTTCTTCAGCCACAGTGGTGAATATGGAATTTTTTGCCACAGGCAGCTGTGGAGGCCAAGTCTTTATGTATATTTAAGACAGAGCTAGATAGATTCTTGATTAGTCAGGGCACAAAGGCATTTGGGAAGAAGGCAGGAGACTGGGGCTGAGAGAAAAATTGGTTCAACCACGATGAAACGGCAGAGCAGACCAGATAGACCAAATGGCCTAATTCTGCTCCAATATTTTATGGTCATGATCTTATGGCCCAATGTTTTTCTAAAGTTCCTACACTATCTATTACTTAACCTTGATATGCTCCAGCACATTAGCTTGCTCTCTCATTGGTATCTCACTGACAAAAGGGTCAGAAGCCACAAATGCAATGTTATTGGCAAAAGATCAAGTGCAGGTTGAGGAGAAAGCTTTTGCCCACCTAGTCATCATGTCCTGGAATTCGCTGCTTGAGAGGCCGGCAAAGCACATTCAGCCACAGATTTGAAAAGGGAAATGGGGAGAGCTCTTGGACAATAGGAGAAAGGATTGGGAAACATTTGAGACTTGATGGGCCAATAGACGTACCTTTGTGCTGTAATGACTTCAGAAAATGCACAGTTCTTCCTGGGGTGGAGAGTGACACAAGTAAGCAATAGGTCGCTGTTCAATGGGGAGCATTCTAACTGGTTGCCGCACTGTCTGATATGGAGAGGACACTGCACAAGTTTGGAAAAAAAAAGCTGTGGGAGGGTCGCAAACTCAGCCAGCTCCATCATGGGCACTAAACCTCCCCAGAATTGAAAAGGCAGGATTCCTCATTAAGAACCCCCATCCCCCAGGACATGCCCTCTTCTCATTGCTACCATCAGGGAGGAGGTACAGGAGCCTGAAGACACAAACTCAACGTTTTGGGAACAGCTTTTTCCATTCTGCCATCAGATATTGAATGGACAAGAACCAACACATGAACACTACCTCACTATTCTTGGTCTCTTGTTGTACTATTATTTATTTTAAAATTTAAAAACATATTTCTTATTGTAATTTGTAAATGCATTGCACCGTCCTGGTGCCTCAAAATAATAAATTTCTTGACATAAGTCAGTGATATTAAACCTGATTCTGTTTCTGAGGTCATTAAGTATTTAATGCAATTTTGAAGTGACCCTTAAAATTTAGGCATTCTCTTAGAATATAGAACATTACAGCACTCCACAAGCCCTTCAGCCCACGATGTTGTGCCAACTTTTTAACCTACTATAAAATCAAACTAACACTTCCCTCCCACACAGCCCTCCATTTTGTTTCATCCATGTGCCTATCGAAGAGTTTATTGAATGTCCGTAACGTATCTGCCTCTACCATCACCTCTAGCAGGACGAACCATATACTCACTACTCACAGTGTAAAAACACATCTCTGATGTCTCCATCATACCTTACTCCAACCATCTTAAAATTACGTCCATGGTATTAGCGTTTCCAACTTAGGAAAAAGTTATCATCTTCTACACCTCTATCACTTTGTAGACCTCAATTCTTCTGAAAACTTTATTAAGAAATAGAAAAATGAAACACACAAATAGCTTGGTGCCGACAGTTAAAGCCATTTGCAGTATTTGAGAGGGAATGGCAGGGCTGCTGCTTAGGCTCGGGAAGAACACACCAGGGTGCACAGTGTCAGGGTAAAGAGTCAAGCATTAGGGCTGAAGTGAAATGAAACTTCACAAAATGATGTGAATCTCTCCATAGAACTGAGGATGCAAAGTCCTTGACTATGTTCAAGAATGAAACTGATAGATATTTAGACACAGACACTACAGTACAGAAGTAGGTCCTTTGGCCCATCTAGTCCATGCTGAATTATTATTCTGCCTAGTTTCATTGATCTGTGCCTGGACAATCGTCCTCCATGCCCCCTCCCATCCATGTACTTATCCAAACATCTCTTAAGTATTGAAATCAAACCCTCATCCAACACTTCCACTGGCAGATCATTCCACAGCCTCACCACCCTCTGTTAGAGGAAAGTTCCCCTCATGTTCCCCAGAAACATTTCACCTTTCATCCTTAACCCACAACCTCCAGCTTTGGTCTCACCCAACCTCGGAAGAAAAAAGCCTGCTTGAATTTACACCTCTCATAGAAGTATATACCTCTACCAAATCTCCCTCCATTCTCCTATGCTCCAGGAAATAAAGTTTTTTCTGTATTTAATATTTCTGTAATATTGTAAATATATTGTATGATGAAGCATTCTTTGTTGTTTGCATAATTCATTACGGGTTATATGTGAAAGTATGTGAATTGCATATACCATGTCAGATGTCAGCACTTCACTAAAGTAAAATTAAATGTACACAAGTTATCCCTGGCTCCTATGATTTTCTTTCAATTAGTTTTATATTCTGGAGTTACAAAACATAACACTGGCAACAAGGAAGTTTTAAAACAAACCCGAGACACCTACCCATCAGTTGAAGCGCAGCACTTTTTTCTTTGGAAAAGGAAGAGAGACGTACAAATAAAATCAAGCCCAGCATGTGATTTGTCAGCAAGGGGACAGAGATGGTATTGTTAAAAAATGGCAGCAAATGAATGAAATTTATAGCTTCATAAACAGCGAGTACTGGGTGATAATGATCATAAATTTTAAAAAAGCAGAAATTGTCATGGTCCTGGCTGGAATTTCCCACCTTTTCCCTTTCCTCCCTAATTGGTCCTTAATCCCCACACTTGATTCCCAATCTATCCCAATTCCTCTCAATCACCAGCACCTGGTTTCCATTAGCCACCGGAGGATAAGACCCCAACAGCTCCGGTGTCAGCCCTTGCCAGATTGTTGGTTGACTCTCAGAAAGAGAGGAACCTTACTCCAAGTCTTCAACCCCATATCTCTTCATGAATCAAGCCTCCCTAATCCTGACTCAGCCTGGTCCCGATTCTGTGCTCGCTATGGAGATTCTGCCTCCTGATCCTGCCTCCATGTCAGAGTCCTGCACTTGGGTTCGTTCTTCCTGCCACATCCTTGTAACAGAAATGGCTAGCTGCATTGGAAAGATAGACGTGTTTGAATGCACAACTGATAACTAGGTCATGTATACTGAATGAACAGAGCAGTATTTTAAAGCAAATGGAATAGCCAATGAGAGTTTGCTTAGAAGTTTGACTGCTCCAACCAAACCAGCTGGAATGAGCTTTGCTGATATCATGAACATAATGCAGGAACAGTTAGAATCAAAACCATTGTTTATTGCAGAAAGCTTTAGGTTTCATAAGTGGAATCAAAAGGCAGGGAACGCACTTTAGCTTATGCAGCTGAATTGAAGAAATTGTCTGAGCATTATGTGTGCAGTGATGGGCTTAATGATTCACTGAGAGATTGTTTAGTTTGTGGAATCATACAAAAAAGCATTCAAAGATGACTCCTAACTAAAGCACAACTCACATGTAAAAGGGCAGTTGAAATATCTGTATCAATGTAAACAGTGGCCAGCGTCGCAATTGAGTTTCAGTCAGGAATGAATATGAGTGTGAACAAAATTGCAATTCCTAAACAGAAAGTTACCTGGCTGAACAAACTTTGTTGCAGGGGTTCACATAAACCAGACTAATGCAAGTTTAAAGGGCAAACTTACAGAAAATGAAACAAACTAGGACACACTCAAAGAGCATGTTGGGCAGACAGAAGTAAATGGACAGCTCAAGGAAGAGAAAAAGATGAAAAGTCAAGTTTCAGTTTCAAAAAGAGCAGTAATCTACTTGCAGAGGATGAAAAATCTGATAATGAGAGTGACACAGGGTTGGATAGGCTTGAGATTTACAATGTGAAAACTAACAGGAGACAAGCAATATGGCTTACACCAGAAGTGAACAACACAATAATTAAAATGGTTTGGACACTGGCCCAGCTATTTCAGCCATTCATAACAGGCAGAAGCTAAAGAGGAAAGCTCCAGAGATAAGGACAACAAGGAGGTGGTCACGGGAGGCAAAAGAGCAGCTATGGAATTGCTTCTAGTCAGTGGACTGGACCATGTTCAACAACTCATCTGTCAATCTGAATGAACGGACTTTATTAAAGCAGTTGTAGATGAGTACGAACCCTTAAAATCATTCAGAATCTTTTCTAACCAGAAGCTCTAGATGAACCACGAGATCTACAATCTGGGGTAGATCAGAGGCATTCAAATCTGGTGACAAGAAATTTACAAGGGGTCCAGGTTCAATCTCCAAAAAGCCAACTCAAGGATGGAGTGGCAATTCCGGACTCAACATCAATCAATGAATGATGCTTGACAACTGTGGCAGGGCTTGAATACCACGACCTCTTATAAATTTAAATCAAGCTGCAACGACGCCAACAGGGCTTCACTACCAGATAAGCTTAATGCTTTCTATGTTTGCTTTGACCATCAAAACATGGAGGAACCTTCACAAACTGCCACAGCCCCCGATGATCCTGTGATTTCAGTCTCTAAGGCAACCTTCAGGAGGGTGAACCCACGAAAAGCATCCGGCCCAGATAGGGTACCTACAAATAACCTGTGCTGATCAACTGGCTGGAATGTTCACTCAGATCTTTATCCTCTTGCTTCAACAATCTGAGGTACCCAGCTGCTTTAAGCAGGCTTCAATTATATCAGTGCCTAGAAAAAAACGTGGTAACCTGCCTCAATGACTATCATCCAGTAGCACTTACATCCACAGTGATGAAGTGTTTTGAGAGGTTGGTGATGAAAGTTATCAACTCCTGCCTGACACATGATTTGGATCCACTACAATTTGTCTACTGGAGCAACAGGTCCACAGCAGATGCCATCTCATTGGCTCTTCACTCAACTTGGAGCAGCTAGACAGCAAAGATGCATACATCAAGATGCTCTTTATCAACTACAGCTCAGCATTCAATATCATCATCCCCTCAAAACTACTCAATGAGCTCCAAGACCTGGGCCTCAGTACCTCTTGTGCAATTGGATCCTCAATTTCATCACTTGCAGACCCCAGTCAGTTTGGTTTGGCAACAACATTTCCTTTATACTTTTGACCATGTGGCTAAGCACAGCTTCAATGCAATATTCAAGTTTGCTGACAACACCACTGTTGTGAGCCAAATCAAAGGTAGGGATGAATCAGCATACCGGAGGAAAATTGCACAAAACGTTGTCACAGGAAAGCAGCATCCATTATCAGGGACCCCCAGCATCCAGGTCATGCTCTCTTCTGGCTGCTGACATCAGGAAGAAGGTACAGCAACCTCAGGACTCACCCCAACAGGCTTAGTAATAGTTATTAACCCTCACCATCAGGCTCTTGAACCAAAGGAGATAACTTCGCTTGCCCCATCATTGAAATATTCCCACGATCTATGGACTTACTTTCAAGGCCTCTTCATCTCATGTTCTGATATTTATTGCTTATTTAGTTATTATTATTATTTCTTTCTTTTTGTATTTGCGCAGTTTGTTGTCTTTTGCATACTGGTTGAGTGCCCAAATTGGTGTGGTCATTTGTTAATTATATTAGGATTATTACATAATTATGGGTTTATTGAGTCTGCCTCAAAGAAAATGAATCTCAGAGTTGAATATGGTGATATATGTACTTCCATAATAAATTTACTTTCAACTTTGACTTTTTAAATACAACAACCAACAAGCCACATTGGGCTTCTATGTGGTAAAAACAGGAGGGTAGGCATTGCTGGGCCGAAACTGGCTGAGAACTACAACTTGATTGGAAATCCATCTACTATTTGCATGCCACATCCCCTGCAAAAGAATCAACTGAAAGTGAATTAAGAAAGGCACTGATGATGCCACAGCAGTGTTTAAGGATGGCACTGGGAAACTCAAACGTATCAAGGGAAAAATAGTGTTAAATAAAAATGCCACACCCAAGTTTTACAAAGCCCGTCCAGTTCCTTATAGCATCTGTGATAAAGTAATCAATGAGCTAGCTTGCAATGGAGGCTGAAGGAGTTCTCTCCAGGGTTGAGTGGAGCCCATGGGTAACATCATTGGTTGCAGGATCTGTGGTGATTTTAAAGTCACTATCAACCCTGTACTGAAAGTGGATAAAGACCCTCTGCGCAAAATAAATGGCATCTTCTCAAACATTTCTAGAGGAAAACAATTCAGCAAAGTGGACATAGCTAGTCTACCTACATATGGAGATGGAAGAAGAATAGTAATAATTTCTCACCATAAACACTCACAAAGGGCTTTATCACTATAATAGGCTTATTTTTGGAGTAGCATCTGCACCCGCTCTTTGGCAGAAAGCTATGGACCAGGTGCTATAGGGCTGCCCAGGCACTCAGTATTAATTGGATGACATCATTGTTACTGGTGAGGATGACAAGGAACATCTCCAAAATCTCAAGGAAGTGTTAAAACGATTAGGAGATTAGGGGCTCAGAGCACGACACGCCAAGTGTAAATTCTGTAAACCAGGCATCAATTACTGTGGTCACACCATTGACGCACAAAGTGTACTGAGAAAATTCAAGCAGTGGTGGATGCCCCAAGGCCAAAGGATGTGTCACAGCTATAGTCTTTTTTAGGATTTGTCAATTAATATAACAGTTTCCTGCCAAACCTGGCTACTGCAAACTCATTATCACAGATCAGGGAGAAGTAGCAATGGACAAAGCAGTATGAGGTAGCTTTGAAAAAGGTAAAGGAAATAATAACACCAGACACTGCACTCACACATTGTGATCCACGTCATTCAGTGGAGCTTGCTGTGACATCTCACTCCATGGTAAAGGTGCATTCACGTTACATGTTATAAGTGATGGAAGCGAATGCTCCATTCCCCTTGCGTCATGTTCCCTAACCTCTGAAGAGAAAAATTAAGCATAGATTGACAGAGAGGCCTTGTATTTGGTTTGGGTTGAAAAATGTTTCAACCAGTATTTGTATGAGGGAGAGTTTACCCTCATTACTGATCACCAACCACTAGTAAATCTGCAGATGCTGGAAATTCAAGCAACACACACAAAATGCTGGTGGAACACAGCAAGCCAGGCAGCATCTATAGGATGACGAAGGGCCTTGACCCGAAACGTCGACAGTGCTTCTCCCTATAGATTGTTGTTCCACTTATCCTCAGAAATACCTGAAAATTTACAAAAGAGGACACTTCTCTTGAAGTATTTATCCTAATGCAAATTGATAATCTCCTTATTATGGCAGAGATGATTCAAGGAGAAAGCAGAAAAGTCCCCCCTCTGTTTCAGTCTACAAAGGAACCTAAAATAGCTGGAATGTGCAGTAGACTTTCTAGCTCCCCATTTTTACCAGAGCTGCAATGATGGGGGTTGTCCTTTGTGGGAATTGAGAATTGTCGTACCATCCAAATGGAGAGCTAAAATGCTGGAGGAGCTACATGTTGGTCATCGAGGTGTGGTCAAAATGAAAGCACTGGCTTGAAGCTTTGTCTAGTGGCCTGGGATAGATCAGCAATTTGAGCAGCTTACCATGCACTGTTCAGGATGCCAGAGCTGTCAGAACCACTTCCTGTAGTTCCAGAGTCAACTCCTACAGTCACCATGGAGGACGCCCCAGAACCTGAGATTGTTTCCCAGCCACAAGTCTCACCTGCCAAGCAGAGAGACTCCTCTCATCAGGAAAGACGTTATTCCACCGGAATAATAAATCATCCACAGCAATTAAATCCTTAGGTTTGAATGGGACAATTCAAAATTTACTATAGTGTAGATATCTATAGAGTAGCTATATTATATAGTATACTGTGTGTGAGTATATACTGTATATGACTAAGCAATATGCTATATATTTGAGTTGAGTTGCAACCTATATTGAGTTGGAGTTTATAGCCAAGCATGGAGGACTATGGTGTATTTAATATTTCAGTAATATTGTAAATATAGCATTTGATGAAGCATTTTTTGTTGTTTACATAATTCATTGGCGATAATGTGTAAAAGTAAGTAAATGGCATACATCATTATGCCACCAGGTCCTATGAGAGTGCCTCACTAAAGTAAAATTAAATGTACACGAGTTATCTCTGGCTCCCGTGATTGTCTCTCAATTAGTTTCATGTTCTGGAGTTACCAAAACATAACAAAGTCCGACTCAAACTTCCCCAATAACTCAGAGTTCTCAGGTCAGAACAACATCCTCGTCATCTTTCTTCATACTTTTTCAACCTTATTGATATCTTTCCGGTAGGTAGGTGACCAGAACTGTATACAACACTCCAAATTAGGCCTCACCAACGTCTTATACAACTTCAACATTCCTGAAGGTATCAAGCAAAATGAAGTTTTGAAGTGGGAAGTGGTCTCGAGCTCAAGTTCATTAAGATCTTCTCCACAAAAAAACTGGAAAGAAGAACCTGAATGGCCTTCATAACGACCCTATGGACTTGCATGGACATGGAGTATTTTACAACTTTGAGTTTACAGAGAGGAGAATGAGGGAGGATGGCGAGGAGTCTATAGGTATGATTAACAATGGATGTACCAAGGCACGGATGAGGGCTTCAGTGGATAATGACATGAGATGACAAAAAGGCATTATGAAAGTGGAAGAAGGCAGATGTAAACCATGTCAAGTGCCAGAAAGGAACATTGCAGTGGCTTGAAAGCTGAGTCAGTCTGAGGACCTCCAACCTTCCCAATAACTCCTGTATAACTGGAGGATAGCTGTCAGCATTGAGTATTGGGTGTTGGAGAAATAGCCTAACAGATTAGAGACAGGGAGGGAGGAGGTAATGAGATAAAGCTGGGGACTGGCAGTGAACACATCAGAACCAGAGTAAGCATTGTGCCACTAATGGAAATGATGTAAGTTCAGTCTTCTGCAGTGACATACAAGTGAAGGCCTGTGTGTTCAGATAAGAGAAATGTTGGGCCTAACACACCATGACAGCACAAACCATTAACACACAAGATTCTACAAATGCTGGAAAAACTTGAGCAACACACAAAAGATGCTGGAGAAACTCAACAAGTCAGGCAGCATCTATGGAGGCAAATAAACGGCAACATTTTGGGTTGAGTCTCTTCATCAGGGTCTTGGCCTGAAACATTGACTATGTATTCCCCTTGATAAATGCTGCCTGACTTGCTCAGTTCCTCCAGTGTTTTGTGTGTGTTACTGCAGAACAAATGCCATTTTCAGTTTGGACCCAACTCTCCTAGTTTATGTTCTGGCACAGTTCCTTTGGGACTTCCTCCAGCCAGAGTCTAGGCCAAACTCTTCCTGTTGAGGTTGTCTGTTTATACTTAAAGAATAAATATAAACTGACAACTTCAAGACAACCTTGTCTGTTTATACTTAAAGGGTGTCACAGAGGTTAGCACAACACCATTATAGCTCAGGGTGTTGAAGTTTGGAGTTCAGTTCTGGCATCCTCTGTAAGGAGTCTCTGTACATCTTCCCCATGGAAGGCATGGGTTTTCCCTGGGTCCTCCACTTTCCTCTCACAGTCCAAAGTCATACCAGGTAGGTTAATTGGTCATTGGAAATTGTCCCCTGAACAGGTGAGGGTTAAATCGGGGGTTGCTGGGTGGCGTGGCTCAAAGGGGCGGAAGGGCCACTCTCCAGCCTCCACAGACATCACTTATGATCACAGTTACTAATTTTTTAGCAAGAGGATAAAACGTGAGAGAATAGGACCAATCAAGTGTGACAGTGGAAAAGTGTGTATGGAACTGAAGGTGATAGCAGAGGTTCTTAATGAATACTTTGCTTCAGTATTCACTACGGAAAAGGATCTTGGTGAGTGTAGGGACAACTTACAGTGGATTGAAAACCTTGAACAATTAGACATTAACAAAGAGGGTGTGCTGGAGCTTTTGGAAAGCATCAAGTTGGATAAGTCCCCGGGTCCGGATGAGATGTATCCCAGGCTACTGTGGGAGGCGAGGGAGGAGATTGCTGAGCCTCTGGCAATGATCTTTGCATTACCAATGGGGATGGAGGAGATTCCAGAGGATTGGAGGTTTGCAGATGTTGTTCGCTTATTCAAGAAAGGGAATAGAGATAGCCCAGGAAATTTTAGACCAGTGAAGTCTTACTTCAGTGGTTGGTAAGTTGATGGAAAAGATCCTGAGAGGCAGGATTTGTGATTAGGAATAGCCAGCATGGCTTTGTCAAAGGCAGGTCGCGCCTTACGAGCCTGATTGAATTTTTTGAGGATGTGACTAAACACATTGATGAAGGTAGAGCAGTAGATGTAGTGTATATATATTTCAACAAGGCATTTAATAAGGTACCCCATGCAAGGCTTATTGAGAAAGTAAGGAGGCATGGGATCCAAGGAGACCTTGCTTTGCGGATCCAAAATTGGTTTGCTCACAGAAGGCAAAGAGTGATTGTAGATGGGTCATATTCAGCATGGAGGTTGGTCACCAGTGGTGCGCCTCAGGGATCTGTTCTGGGACCCTTTCTCTTCGTGATTTTTATAAATGACCTGGATGAGAAAGTGGAGGGATGGGTTAGTAAATTTGCTGATGACACAAAGGTTGGGGGTGTTGTGAATAGTGTGGAGGGCTGTCAGAGGTTATAGCAGGACATCAACAGGATGCAAAACTGGGCTGAGATGCGCAGATGGAGTTCAATCCAGGTAAGTGTGAGGTAGTTCATTTTGGTAGGTCAAATATGATGGCAGAATATAGCATTAACGTTAAGACTCCTGGCAGTGTGCAGGATCAGACGGCTCTTGGGGTCTGAGTCCATAGGACACTCAAAGCTGCTGCGCAGGTTGACTCTGTGGTTAAGAAGGCATACGGTGCATTGGCCTTCATCAACCATGGGATTGAGTTCAAGAGCCAAGAGGTAATGTTGCAGCTATATAGGACCCTGGTCAGACCCCACTTGGAGTACTGTGCTCAGTTCTGGTTGCCTCAGTACAGGAAGGATGTGGAAACTATAGAAAGGGTGCAGAGGAGATTTACAAGGATGTTGCCTGGATTGGGGAGCATGCCTTATGAGAATAGGTTGAGTGAACTCAGCCTTTTCTCCTTGGAGCGGCAGAGGATGAGAGGTGACCTGATAGAGGTTTATAAAATGATGAGAGGCATTGATTGTGTGGATAGTCAGAGGCTTTTTCCCAGGGCTGAAATGGCTAACATGACAGGGCACAGTTTTAAGGTGCTTCAAAGGAGGTACAGAGGAGATGTCGGGGTAGGTTTTTTACGCAGAGAGTGGTGAGTGTGTGGAATGGGCCGATAGCAACAGTGGTGGAGGCAGATACAATAGGGTCTTTTAAGAGACTCGTGGATAGGTACATCTTTTCTATAAGTGTATACCTCAGATAAATACTTTGTGGAGATTTGTAATATATATGATTATATGATATATATGTACAATGTCTGAAATACATCTTATGGAGATGTTTGTTTGATGATGAACTTCAATAAAAAAAATAAATTACAAAAAGAAATAAAAGAGGGCTATGGGTAACCCTAGATAATTTCTAAAGTAAGTACATGTTCAGCACAGCATTGTGGGTTGAAGGGCCTGTATTGTGCTGCAGGTTTTCTATGTTTCTTATATGTTATGTTTGCAGAAAGTTGATTATTTATTGTCAATCTTAATTCAGTCTTGAATTTGGCTTCTTCAGGGTGCAGCTCGAAGTCCACCAGCTTGCTTAGGGTCTAGACCAGGGGTTCTCAACCTTTTTTACGATTTGGACCAACACCATTAAGCAAGGGGGTCCGTGGACCCCGGGTTGGGAACCCCTTGTCTAGAGATGCCTGGGCCAGACTGGGCAAGGACCTCAAAGAACCAGATATGTTCTTTCAACAGCTGGCAGTTTCAAGGTTAACTACTATATTAAGATTCCAGTTTAAATTCCTTAATTACCACAGAGGGGACCCTGTATCTTTAGTATGGAAACGAATCCTGTAATTTAACGTCACTGCTGCTGTACTCCTACAATCTGGCTGAAAATGCTGCCAAAAGAAAGACACCCAAATATTTTGCCTTTTTCCTTTCTCCAAGGGCACTGGTGCTAATTTATAACATCTCTTGCAGGCTTCCTTAGCTAACTCAGTGACCTGCGCCACCGGTAATTATGCAATACCAGGGCAGAGGCTATTACACAGATTTATTATGAAGAATAAATCTGTGAAAACTACACCGAGCTAGTTGAGCGCCTCTGCCATCCCGTCATCAACACTGCCCCAGGTGATTTGAGATGCTGGAGGGGAGATGTGCCTCTTCCAGCACAGAGAAGCACAGCTGAAGGGTGGTCACTGCTTTCATGCACTTAAAGGGTCTCGGCCCGAAATGTCAACAGTACTCTTTTCCAGAGGTGCTGCCTCGCCTGCTGGGTTCCTCCAGCATTTCATGTTGTTCCTTGGATTTCCAGCAGATGATTGTGGAGAAGTACATATTAACCCCCGAGCAACTTCTCTTCCTTCTCTTCATCCGGCTGGCAGACTAAACAAAGTCAATGCTTTTGACGGTCCCAGCAATCCCTCAGTACTGCCATCACCACCATTTGGACTCAGAAAGAAGTCCCAAGTGGAATTAGGGAGAAGACAGGAGAATCGGTTGAGAGGGAAAATACGCTCAGTGGCCGCTTTATTAGGTACAGCTGCTCGCTAATGCAAATATCTAATCAGCCAATCATGCGGCAGCAACTCAATGCAGATGTGGTCAAGAGGTTCAGTTGTTGTTCGGACCAAGTATCAGTACGGGGAAGAAATGTGATCTAAGTGACTTTGAGAGTGTAGTGATTGTTGGTGCCAGATGGGATGGTTTGAGTATCTAAGAAACTGCTGATCTCCTGGGAGTTTCACACACAAGTCTCTACAGTTTACAGAAAATGGTGTGAAAAACAGAAAAAAGTCATCCAGTGAGCAGCAGTTCTGTGGGTGAAAATGCCTTGTTAATGAGAGAGGTCAGAGGAGAATGGGCAGACTGGCTCAAGCTGACAGTAACCCAAGCAACCACACATTATAACAGCGGTGTGCAGAACAGCATCTCTGAACACACAACACATTGACTCATGAAGTGGATGGGCTACAACAGCAAAAGACCACATTGGGCTCCACTCCTTTACCTAAGGAAGCGGCCAGTGAGCGTAAATCAGGCATGATCGAATGGCGGAGCCGACTCAATGGGCCGAATAGTCTAACATTACTCCTATTGCTTAAGATCATTCCGATATCATTACAAACAAGGCTACATTCTGAATTTCAACCTTTTGTCCTGCACCTTAGCGCTGCTCCTGAACTGGTTTTGCACATGACTACTTCAAAACAAAACGTGTTTTTTTTTGTTTAAACATGTATCATTTAAAGCCATGAATTTCTGGCACCCATCTCATGAAGTCATGTCACACCATCTCTGTGGCAACACACTACTGCTTATTCACACAGTTCCCTTGGCAACTGGCCACTGCTCATTCATAACTGTTGTCATGGCAACAGCCCATAACTCATTCATAATGGTTCCCAGAGCAATGCTCATTCAAACCATCTGCAGAGCTTGTGTTTGGAGCTCAAATGTGACGTCAGCACCACAGCGTGATGCACTTGGTGTCATCGTAGTCGGGCAGAGGGGAAGGATTCTGTTACTTGTAAAGGGGAATATCAATGATCATCCCAGGACCGTGCTGTGATGCACAAGAAGATGCCGTCTGGCCTGGTGAAGGCTGAAGGACGATGTAACTGAAGTTAAGAAAATATACAGAGAACTGTACAGTTCAGGAACTACCCTTCGGTGCACCATCTCTGTGCCGACAAGATGCCAAATGAAACTAATCCCATCTGCCTGCACGTGATTCACATCTCTTCATTCCCTTCGTGTTCTCCCGCCTGTATAAATGACTCTCAGACAGCACCATTGTGTCTGCCTCTAGGTACCGACTACTCTGTGTGGGAAAAACCCGCCACTCTCCCCTGCTCACCTTTAGTCTTCAATGTTTCAACCCTGGGAAAGAATCTCTGACTAGTCCACTCACATTATTATCAACTTAGATCAGATCTCTTCCCAGTGTCGGAGGAAAACAATCTAAATCTGTCCAGTTTAGGGAGTACTCTCTAATCCAGGCAGCATCCTGGTGAACCTTCCCTGCAGCCTCTCCAAAGCCTCAACATCCTGCGTGAGATGCAGAGACCAGAATAAAGTACAGCACAGGAAATGCAGCCTTACCAAAGTTTTATACAATTCCAACATGACCCTTCTACTCAGCCTTACCATGCATTAGCCAATTGTTACATATGTGTCACGTGACAGGTGTTGAAGCTATACTGGACTTAAGGTAGTGGTCTTGTGATGGTGGAGTGACGCCATTTTCCCGCCAGTAGAGGACATGTGACAGGTTTTTTTTTACAGGGTATAAAAGGAGGACCCCTCCCTGTGAGGAGGGGTGGTTCGTGGCTGGATTTGCCAGTTTGACTCCATGCCACTGCGTGGTCCAATATTATGTCGCAGTTTTATCTAATGCCTAAAGTTTAAAAGGTCATTGCCGGCAGTTTCTTTATAATACTGCCTGTTAAAAATCAGTGGAGAGTGAAGATCGGGGTTCGGGAGCTAAAAGGTCAAGGAAAGTCGATTTCGACGGTGAAACAGGTTCGACCTTGTTAGATCCTCATTCGGAAGGAATTCGTTGGCTGTCCCCGTGTTAATCCCTGTGAATAGCAGAAAGGATTGGGAACAGTTTTGTAAAGGAAAGGTCAGTGCCTTTAAGCCGTTTCATTTTCCATCTTCGTAAATTCGTTGTGGGAAAAGTAGTTCGACTGAGAACCGCAACAACACGACGTGAAAGAGAATTTAAATAGTCTTAAAAAGTCTCTCCCTTAAATGGACTGTGAGCATTTTGAACTTTTGCAATACTACTTTGAAGAACTGTTTTTGCAACATCGCTTTAAAAACTGTTTAAGCTTCATTGTTTTAAGAACTGTTTAAGCTGCCGCACAGCAGCTGATTTCCGGTTACGTTTTATTTGTTATAAAAACCCCTGCCTCATTATATATTTATTGTTGCTGAATCTGTAACACAATGAAGGAAAACAACCTATTTGTGTTGCCATTTTCAGGGATCTATAGACTTACACTCCTATATCCCTTTATATAGTAAACAGAAAAGACTTCTTTCCCTGGTAGAGAGGTTGATAACCTGTGGATGCAAATTAAAGATAATTCTTATAAGCTAAATCTACTTTTCTTGAGTGATGGGATGAAGGGAGGACGAGGGAGCCTAGAACCCACAGCTTGAAAAGATGGTGGGAAGCAGAAACTATTTTCACAGTTTAGGAGTACCAGGCTGAGCCCTTGAAGGGGTGTAGCCTCTGCAGTCCTGGGACAAGAGCGGCAGACTGGGAACGAGCTGGATTTCAGTGAACAAATGGCCTCTTCTGCCACAAGACCAGACGTGCATCCTGCTTGATCACAGACATCAAGGAGACTGACAGCACGGTGGCCATGTCACTTCCTGTAAGGCCACCATTCCCTTTGAGTCATAGAGTCATTCAGCACAGGAACTGAATCTTCAGTGCAAACGATCCAGGCCAACCAGGATGCCCATCCAAGCTAGTCCCATTTCTTTGAGCTTGGGCCAATTCCCACCAAACTGGGGGCTTTATTATGCCATGGACCCCAATCGTTAATTGAGCAAACCTAACAACGCGGAGGGACCCATCCCTACCGCCTGTCTTCCCGGTATTTCCACGGTTTCTGGAAGTCTCGCCAGGATCCTGAAGAAATACTGGATTAATACCCTCCACAAACTCGTAGGGAAGCTCAAATCACAGCTTCTGCGGGTCAAAGATGACCTGGGACTCAGGTCAGTTGGTGTTTACAGGATTCCCTGTGAATGCGGAGCAGCGTGTATCACCCAGACGGTACACACGGGGGAAGCCCACCCAAGGAGCACAGGTGTATCCTTGCACAGGGTTACCTGGAGAAATTGGCGGTAGCAGAACGCTGCATTCCCAATGCCCACAGGATTGACTTTGAACTACAGTGCCGCACCAATTGCTTTCGGGACCGCCTGGTGAAGGGACCCATTGAAATAAAACCAGAGGAAAAGAATGTAAACAAAGATGAAGGTCTCGCTCTAATTAAGAACTGAAAATTGATTGTAAACAAGGTGGGAGAGCGGAAATCTGACCGGATAAGGACTAACCAATCAGGAGGAACGGATGGCAGAGGTTATAAATACCGCCGGTATTATACCAGGGTATAAATACCCTGATGAAGATGGCTGAGCCTATCATCAAAATATCAGTTATAATTGATACCTGGAAACCTGAAAAGTGTTTGTTTGTATTAAATGTTGTTATATCACCTGCTTAATGTCTTCTCTTGGAAACCTTCTACCAGGATTTCTCTCAGAAATCTGCTCTGAAGATACCATCTTCCACTCCAGTGCTCATAGTATAACAGCCTGTCCAGTCTCCAGGTACGCTCCCTGAGCCCCAGCCAATCAATGATGCCTAAGATTCAGGAATAACCTTTGCCTCTGATAATTCCATCAAACGCATTCATAAAATCAGTTTCATTCCTATCATCCTAAGGAACAGCCAATCCAATGAAACTACTATAGCTTTCAACAGAAAATCTGTCAAAATCAGCCAACCTTCTCTGCCATTTTCCTTAACTTCTTTCAGATGACTTGTTGCGTGCAAACTCTTGATACTGTACATATAGCAAAGGTGAAAGTCTGTACTCAGTTCAGAAGATTGGTGGGGAGAATCTCATTGCAACCTATTGAATATTGAAAGGCCTAGACAGAGTGGATGAGGACAGTGGGAGATTCGAGGATCAGAGGACACAATCTCAGAATACAATGGGTTCCTTTAGAACAGAGATAAAGGGGCACTGCCTAGGCCAGAAGGTGGTGAGTGTGTGGAATTCACTGCTATAGACAGCTGTGGATCCCAGGTCATTGGGAGTACTTAAAGCAGAGGTTGATATACTGCTTGAGTCGTAAGGGTGTCAAAGGTTACAAGCAGAGAGTAGGAGAATGGGTTGAGAGAGATAATAAATCAGCCATGATGGAATGGTGGGGCAGACTCGATGGGACAAATGGCCCAATTCTGCTCTCATGTCTTATTGTCTTAAAGACTGGCATTCGTTTGGCACCCAACACAACCTCAGTGCTTTACAATCAGGTCAGCAAGTTCATTCTGCAGTCACTATCGTGACGTTGGAAGTGAAGCAGCCGTGGGTATTACCAGCAGCCACAAACAAGAGTATGTTCTTCATCCATCTGTGATAGTACAGGAAGAGGAATTACTGACCCGGTTCTTCTTTGAAATAGAACTGTGGGATAGTTTCAGGACATCTGAGAGGGTAAAGAGAATTTAGAGTAATCTCTTATTGAAAAATAGCACCTTCAACAGTACGGTACCTCCTCAGTACTGTCCCTCTGACAGTGAGACACTCCCTCAGTACTGTCCCTCTGACAGTGTGACACTCCCTCAGTACTGTCCCTCTGACAGTGAGACACTCCCTCAGTACTGTCCCTCTGACAGTGAGACACTTCCTCAGTACTTTCCCTCTGACATTGAGACACTCCCTCAGTACTGTCCCTCTGACAGTGAGACACTCCCTCAGTACCGTCTCTCTGACAGTGAGACACTCCCTCAGTACTGTCCCTCTGACAGTGTGACCCTCCCTCAGTACTGTCCCTCTGACAGTGAGACACTCCCTCAGTACTGTCCCTCTGACAGTGAGACACTTCCTCAGTACTTTCCCTCTGACATTGAGACACTCCCTCAGTACTGTCCCTCTGACAGTGAGACACTCCCTCAGTACCGTCCCTCTGACAGTGAGACACTCCCTCAGTACTGTCTCTCCGACAGTGTGACACTCCCTCAGTACTGTCCCTCTGACAGTGTGACACTCCCTCAGTACTTTCCCTCTGACAGTGAGACACTTCCTCAGTACTTTCCCTCTGACATTGAGACACTCCCTCAGTACTGTCCCTCTGACAATATGACACTCCCTCGGTAACCATCCTGACAGATAAGGGCGTCCTTTTAGAACGGAGATGAGGAGGATTTTCTTTAGCCAGAGAGTGGCGAATCTGTGGAAGTTTTTCCCACAGGAATCTGTGAAGGCCAAGTCTTTAAGTATGTTTAAGGCTGAGGATGATATATTCTTGATTGGTCAGGGTATGAAGGGATACGGGGAGAAGGCAGGAGACTGGGGCTAAGGGGAAAAATGGATTAGCCATGATGAAATGGCAGAATTGACTCAATGGGCCAAATGGCCCAATTTTGCTCTTCTATCTCATGCTCTAGTGGTCTCATTTCTTCACTTGTTGGTCTTATGGTGCTTCACTATATTTGGGAGATTCCATATGTCTTCTTCCATTAAAAAAGTTGTAAAATAAACCATAGAACATACAATCAGTGGCCAATTTATTAGTTACCCTCTGTACTTAATGAAGAGGCCACTGAGTGTATGTTTGTGATCTGCTGCTGTAGCCTATCCACTGCAAGATTCGAAGTGTTGTGTATTTAAAGATGCTCTTCAGCACACCACTGTTGTAATGCGTGGTTACCTGAGTTACCCTTCTCTTCCAATCAGTTTAAACTAGTGGGCTCATCCGCCTCTGATCTCTCTCATTAACAAGGTGCTTTTATTCATAGAAATGCCGCTCACAATTTATTTTTGTAACATTCTCTGTAAACTCCAGAGACTGTCCCGTGTGAAAATTCCTGGATATCAACATTTGCTGAGATACTCAAACCACCCCATCTGGCACCAACAATCATTCCACAGCCAAATTCACTTAGATCGCATGTCTTTGCCACTCTGATATTTGCTCTAAACAGCAACTGAACCTCTTGTCTATGTCTGCATGCTTCTATGCGTGGAGTTGCTGCCACATGACTGGCTGGTTAGATATTTGCATTAACGAGCAGGTGTACAGTTGTACCTAATAAAATCGCCACTGCGTGTAGGTGTTGCTCTGGATTTCCAGCATTTCTTGGATTTATGAAAATTCTGAAGCGGAGGTGTTGTTTAGCCAGCAGCCGCTTGTGTAAATGACAAGGAGGTAATGGGTGAAAAGGACTTGCTATGAGGTAGGAGACAAAAGCAGGGTTTTGGATGAGCTCGAGACTTTGACGGGAGCAGAAGAAAGGGAGGCTGGCCAACAGTGTGTCAGGATGGTCAAGGCTGGAAGCATGGACATGGACATAAGCAGAGACAGGGCAGCCTGACTTTATGGAGATGGTCTTAGAGACTGGTCTCTGAGTAAATGCAAGAGCATCCTAGGGAGGGCAAATCCATTAAGCATATGGCCCTGACTGCATACCTGGCCAAGTACTGAAGCCCTGTGCTAATCAGCTGGCTGGAGTGTTCACCGGCATATTCAAACTCTCGTCCTTTTGTGGGGAGTATCCTAACTAATTGCATCAAGGTCTGGTATGGATACACCAGTGTCCAGGAACAGGAAAGTCTACAGAAGTTTACAAGGACGTTAGCTGGATTGGAGGGTGTGCCTTATGGGAATCGGTTGAGTGAACTTGGCTTTTTCTCCTTGGAGCGATGGAGGAAGAGAGGCGACCTGATAGAGGTGCATAAGATGATGAGAGACATTGATCATGTGGATAGCCAGAGGCTTTTTCCCAGAGCTGAAATGACTAATAAACGAAGTTTTAAGGTGCTTGGAAATAGGGACAAGGGGGATGTCAGAGGTAAGTTTTTCACACAGAGAGTGATGGGTGCGTGGAATGCACTGCCAGCGAAGATGGTAGAGGCCGATAAAACAGAGTCTTTCAAGAGACTCTTCGATAAGTACATGGAGCTTAGAAAAATAGAGAGCTGTGCAGGAGGGAAATTCTAGGCAGTTTCTATAGTAGGTTACATAGTTGGCACAACATTGTGGGCTGAAGGGCCTGTAATGTGCTGTAGATTTCTATGTTGTATGTTCTAAGTCCATCACAGGCAAAGTCTTCCCTACCACAGCGTGCATCTACAAGAGGTGCTACCACAAGAAAGCACCATCTATCTTCAAGAACTCCCACCCATCAGGTCATGCTTTCTTATCATTATTACCATTGGGTGGGAGGTACAGAAGCCTTAGGTCCCACCCCTCCAGGTTCAGAAACAGATATTAATCTACAACTGTCAGGCTCCTAAACTGGCATGGATAACTTCACTCAATGATGAAGGCTCTTGGCCCGAAACGTCAATTGCTTATTCCCGTCCATAGATGCCACTTGCCCTGCTGAGTTTCTCTGGCACTTTGTGTGTATTGCTCTAGATTTCTAACACCTGCAGTACCTCTTGTATTTATAACTTCACTCAACACTGAACTGATTTACAACCTAGACTCACTTTAAAGGCCTTTACAACTCATGTTCTCAGTATTATTCATATAAGATTATATGTAAAGAATAGCGAACAATCAATATGCAAGAGAAGACAAATATAAATACTTATTTGCACAATTTGTCTTCTTTTGCACATTGGTTGTTTGCTAGTCTTTATTTTTTATCAATAGTGTTCCATAAATTCTATTGTGTTTTTTTATTTTCCTGTTAACGGCTGCCAGAAGGTGAAGCTCAAGGTGGGATTTGATAGCATATACATACTTTGATAATAAATCTTGCTTTCACTTCTACTAGTACCTTATCAGAAGGCTGGCATTTAAATGGCAAAGCAAGCGTGGTGAGGAATGGAAATGGCTTCCACCAAGAAAAAACATCTTTCACAATGCCCGGAGGGAAGTCAGCCCACTGAGAAACTGCAGCTCTAGAAAGCCAGTACATGAGGAGTTACAGCTCGAGGAAGCAATCTGAATTTTCAAGTGCACACCATCTGTGCCAGGATCTCAGCTTTGGCCAGTGAGCCAGGGTTCTGGTACAACACAAACTGCAGACAATATTAGCAGACTCCGGCAGCTTGAGGGGAACAGTTCTTCGGCACTTTACATCCACCCCTTTGTATTCTGAGTCAATGAAAGCTCTTAACAGCAGGATTTCAAACAATACGATTCCCTAACTTGGAATGGCTGCTGAGAATTCCTAGTTGGGCACCAACGTGTATTGTGGGGGAGAAGTGCTTGTCCCTCACTCCGAGCATAATCTTAACGCAGCAGCACGTCTTCCAGAGCTGGATCAGTGCCAGGGAGCAATGGGACCTCCAACCTTCTCACCCAGCCCTGTGCCACCTCACAAGGACAGGGCAGCACAGGAACAGGCCCTTCGGCCCACAGTCTCCATACTGCACTAAACCCAATCTCTTCTGCCTATACACCATCCACAGCTCTCCATTTCCTGCATGTCCACGCATCATGTCTAAAATCTTCTTATACCCCACTGTACCTGCTTCCACGCCACCCCTGAAACTTGCCCCACGCACCCGCCACTCTGTATAAAAAAAACTTCCCCCCCCACACCTCTTTGACATTTTCTCCCTCTCACCCTAAATGAATGTCGCCAAAGTACTGCCTTTGTAAGGGGAGGATAATAGACCAGGGACAATTTCAACTCAACCCAGTTTTGGAGATGGCTTAAAGTTAAAACAAATTTTACTATCAGACTCCATACATGTCGCCACATACAACCCTGAGGCTCATTTCCCTGCAGGCATTCTCAGCAAATCTATAGAATGGGTAACAGGTGAAAACCAGGTTTTTGCACAGCCACATCTTCTTCCTCGTCCCAATCACAGAATGGGGGCCCGCACTTGCCTAAATCTATCCATCGCTGTTACAAACAACGTTTTTCTTATTCTCATAGTTAAATCGTACATCGTGCACCCCTGTTCAATCCCATATGTACAAAATACTCATGGTTAAAAACTGCTTTGACAAAAGGTATAAAAACTTGGATGGCTTCCTCAGTCTCCAACTGAAAAAAGCTAATGGATTTACATAGCACCATTTGTTCTAGTTACAGAGAAAGGAAGGGATGGAGGGATGGAAGGACAGAGGGAGAGAGGGTGAGGAGAGGGGGAAGAGGGGGGAAGGAGGAGAGGGAGGTGAGGGGAAAGGGAAGGGGAGACAGAGAGGGAAGGGGAGAGGGAAGGGGAGAAGGAGGGGAAAGGGAGAATAAGAGCAGAGAGGAAGAGGGAGATAAGGGGAGGGGAAGGTGAGAGCAAAGGGAGGGAAAGGAGAGAGTGAGGGAGGGGAGGGGCAGGGGAGAGGGAGTGGGATGGGGGGGTGAGAGGGAGAGGGAGAGATAACAACCTTAGCTGATTGCTGCCTGTCATGACCTTGGGTGCTCTCTGTGTGGAGTCTCTACACTCTCCGTCACCACATAGATCTTCTCTGGCTTCCACTCACATCCTTATACATGGGGTCAGTAGATAATGGCCGCTATAAATTGCTCCTATCGTGTCTGAGAGAGTGGTAACATCCAGGGGAAGCTGATGAGAATACCAGGAGAATAAAAGAACGGGATGCTGAAGGATTAGTGTAAGTGACCACTGGATAGTCGGAGAGGATGATGGGCTGAAGGGCCTGTTTTCTGTGCTATATGTCTGTATGACTTCAAAAGATGCTGATCTTCAGCAAGTTTATTCAACAGCACACACGAACACACAAAGACAAGAGTGCAGACACCAGAAATCTGAAGCAAGGGAAAAGGTTGGAAAATCTCAGGAGAGCCCACAGCATCTGTGCAGAGAAATAAAGCTAATGGTTTGGACCGCCAACCAAAAGGTTCATCTGTCTATTATTGCACTTCAGAACACTCTGGGTTTGATCTGGAATCTCCTCTCATTTACCAAGTCTATTGGAGCTCATCTCTTGCTGCCATAGAGTCCTACCCCATCCATGTAACATGGTATTAAACGGACAGCCTACAAACCTCTGGCCATCCATCCCCACTCAGTGACAGAGAGACAAGTGGTCGCAAACGCCTGGCTGAACCATTCAGTCAGATCTCAAGTTGGGAATGTGACATCTCTCACGTGCTGCTCTCTGCTATCTGCGAGTGCAAGAGACGTGTTGTTTAAATGGCGTTGATGAATATATTGCCTTTATAAATGTCAGCCATACACATTACAACTATACAAAAGACATAATAATTATGCACCTGGTAAAGGACAACATAAATATGTTTTTGTACATGTTTAATTCTAACCTTCACAAAGTTCTTCCCCATCATCTCTCAGTTTTCAATACCCACAAGATCTTTCACAAGGGGTCAACAGTTTTTGTGAACTCTGAGGCTCAGGGGTAAAATTACAGAATTGCACAGTTGACTCTCCGATGGCTCCCTGTAGAGCAATCCCCTTAAATAAATTACCCTCAAGCACCTACCTAATGTCCTCTTAAAACCTGGAATAGTTGTTCCTTCAACCTACAGTCAGTTCCAGGTCTTCACTAGTTTTCATATACCCTCACATCCCCTTCTACCTTCTGACAGTGGCCATACCCCAGTGCAACGCTCTGACAGGTGGGGTAAATGAGGTGAAGCTTGCCTCATACCCCGGTGAGCTAGGAACATGGGTGTCCGAGCGGGCAAAGTCAGGGCTGATGAGATCCAATAGCCAGGAAGGTGGTATGGCAACGCTCTGTGGCCAGCAGAAGGCATGACAAGGCACAGAAGACGTCGTGGTATTGTGAGGCTTGTTCGTCCCGCACCGGTTTGCTGTCATCGTCGGACAGCCACCACTCTACGTTGCAAGATTTGTAGCCTGTGGCAGCAGTACAGTGCCAGATATAAAACCCACCGCTGCCATGGGTGCCACAGTGGTGCAGCGGTTAGTGTGACACTATTACAGCGCAGAGCGTTCCGGAGTTCAGAGTTCAATTCCGGCACCATCCGTAAGGAGTGTGTCCTTCCTCTTTGTGGGATGAGTGGGTTTCCCCGGATGGTCCCGTCTTTGGACCCACAGTCCAAAGGCAGGGGTTAACTGGTCATTCTAAACTGACCTGTGATTAGCTTAGGATGAACTGGGTTTGTAGGGGGTTGCTGGGCTCGAAGGGCCAGAAAGGACTACTCTGCACTGTATCAGTAAATAAACAAACAAATAAAATTACCCTTACAATCATAAAAAGACAGATAGAAAGTACAAAAGATAAATAGTTAGTGTTCATGGACCATTGATGGAAGATTTGAAGAAACTGCTGCTAAAATGTTGAGTGTGTGTCTCCTCTCGAGTGTGGTAGTAGTGAAAAGAGGGCATGTTCTGGGTGACAAGAGTCCTTAATGACGGATGCTGCCTTCTGAATATGCCTTCCATGGTGTGTCATACCAACTTGTGAAGGATTAACAAAAACGTGAGAAAATCTGCAGATGCTGGAAATCCAAAGCAACACACACCAAATGCTGGAGGAACTCAGCAGGCCAGGCAGCATCTATGGAAAAGAGTAAACAGTCGACATTTTGGCCTGAGACCCTTTATCAGGATGTGGATTAATCTCGTATCTTGAATGGAATAAATGGAACACTGAAGGCTCCCACCAGCATGTGACTTTGCTGTACTTGAGAACCATGACTGAAGGTCTCACTAATAACATCAGTCTGCCCTCTGAGTGATTGTTCCACTCAATATTCATCTGTAAGAACTACCGGTATTTACAAATACTGTAGTGTAGATTCCAGACTCTGGCTTCACAAGACACATCATCAGAGTAACTAACTTGCATGAGATGAGACCTAGCAGGAAACCTACTGATGACAAAGAAATTAGACATGGTCAACGCAATATCTATATGTTATTTTTATAAACAGGAGTCCACCACTCCTTTTATACCCAATGAGGTTAAAGGAACTCCACCATAGCGGAATCCGTTCTGAACTCATAGGGGATTCCACATCAACAGCGAGCAGCTGAGCTGATAAAGAAAATAGCAGCAAAAAGAACGGATTCTTTATCTTCATTTACCATTGCCTCCAACCTCCAGCTCTGCATTTTTGCCGGACAGCCCGGTCGTGTAGTGGCTAGCTCAACGCTCTACAGTACCAGCAACCTGGTTCAATTCACACCACTGCCTGTATGGAGTCCGTACATTCTCCCCATGACTGCAAGAATTTTCTCTGGGTGCTCCGGTTTCCTCCCACAGTCCAAAAACGTACTGGGTTGGCAGGTTAATTTGGCCAAAGTAAATTGCCCTGTAATCAGGGGGGTTGCTGGGCAGTGTGCTTTCAGGGGCCAGTTCCGTGCTGTATCCCAATAAATAAATAAATTAATGTGTTGTCATATCATTTGTCTTCAAAACTGCTTGCAGTGACGGATGCACATCCAAGTCTTCTGTGTATCACCATGATCCATTACCAGTTAAATCATGCTTTGTGACTCCATTTCCAACCAGGCTGGATAATTTCAAACATTATATGGATAACTTTATTCATGTTACAATGCACTGCACATGTAGGTTGGTTGGCAAGTTGTCGGGGGAATACTGATGGGTTAAGTGAGTGGGCCACCAGAAGAGAGGTGGAGTTTAATGTGGGCCATATCGGATGAGTGAATGAAAATCCAAATTACTATTTAAATGGCGTGAGGTATTAACACATGATTTGGAGGTTGTTGCACTCGTAACACAAGAAGTTAGCAGGTAATAGCTTCTTGTGTATAGTAGGAGATTTGCCAAGTGTGAGGTGTGCAAATGTCAGAAAGTTTTGATGCTTCAGTGGCTGCTGGTGAGGCTCCACCTAGATTATTGTGGACAATCTCAGGCTCCATATGGAAGGAAAGGTATATTTTCACCAGAGGCAGAGCAAAGAAGGTCCACTGGAATAATTCTGGGTATAAAGGGACTGATATTTGAGAAAAGTTTGAGCAGTTGGGCCCATGTTCATTGGAGGCCAGTAAAGGGACTAGTTTGTATTGGGACTTCAATTGACACGGATGAATCCGGCTGAAAGGCCTGTTTGTCAAGGGAGGTGGTGGCAGCAGATACAAGAAGAGGCATTTAGTCAGACATATAAATAGGCAATAAGTAGAGGGATATGGACCAAGTGCAGACAGGCGAGATTAGTTTAGATTGGGAACTTGGTCTGCACAAATATGATGGTCTGAAAGGCCTGTTCCTCTACTGTACTGTTCCCTGCTGTTTAATGTGAATCTAATTGCCTCTTGATATCACTATCTGTTATCCCTCCCATCACTTCGCTGATGGTAGACGAATGGGACGGTAAATTGGCTTGGTGGTTGATAGCCGGCAGGAGCTTGATGGGCCGAAGGCCTGTTCTATGCTGTAACTCTCTATGATGGCAGAAAAGCGAGAGATGGTCTTATTGAAGCATAAGATTCAGAGAGGTGGATGCTGAGGGGATGAGGGGTAACTTTAACAAGGTCTCTCAAGTCCCTTTGCACCTCTGATTTTTAATTTTCACCCCGCTTATAAAATAGTCTACACCTTTATTCCTTCTGCCAAAATGCATGACCACACACTTCCCGATTCTGTATTCCATCAGCCATTTTGTACCCATTCTAGGTAGTGTTGAGGAAGCAGGGAGTCTGCAGAAAGACTTAGACAGATTAGGAGATTCAAAGTACGTACTTTGAATCTTCAAATCTCCTAATCTGTCCAAGTCTTCCTGCAGACTCTCTGCTTCCTCAACACTACCTGCCCCTCCATCTATATCTGTATCATCTGCAAACTTGGTCCCTCAACACCAGCTCCATAGCAAAGAAAGCCCAGCAGTGTCTCTGCTTTTTGTGAAGGTTGAGGAAAGTCCATCTCCCACCCCCCCCCCCCCCATCCTCATCACATTCTAGGGGGTTGTATTGAGAGCGTCCTGAGCAACTGCATCACTGCCTGGTTTGGAAATTGCACCATCTCGGATCGCAAGACCCTGCAGCGGATAGTGAGGTCAGCTGAGAAGATCATCGGGGTCTCTCTTCCCGCCATCACTGACATTTACACTACACGCTGCATCCGAAAAGGAAACAACATTATGAAGGACCCCATGCACCCCTCATACAATCTCTTCTCCCCCCTGCCGTCTGGGAAAAGGCTCCGAAGCATTCGGGCTCTTACGACCAAACTATATAACAGTTTCTTCCCCCAAGCTATCAGACTCCTCAATACCCGAAGCCTGGACTGACACCTTGCCCTACTGTTCTGTTTATTATTTATTGTAATGCCTGCACTGTTTTTGTGCACTTTATGCAGTCCAGTGTAGGTCTGTAGTCTAGTATAGCTTTCTCTGTATTTTTTTTTATTATGTAGTTCAGTCTAGTTTTTTGTACTGTGTCATGTAAACCATGGTCCTGAAAAATGTTGTCTCATTTTTACTATGCACTGTACCAGCAGTTATGGTCAAAATGACAATAAAAGTTGACTTGACAAAGCCATTAATTCCATCATCCAAATCATTGACATATAACGTGAAAAGAAGAGGCTCCAATACCAAACTCTGCGGAACACTGCTAGTCACCAGCAGCCAACCAGAAAATGCTCCCTTTATTCCCACTCTGCTTCCTGCCAATCAGTCAATCTTCAATCCATGCTAGTGTCTTTCTTGTAATATCATGGGCTCTCAATTTGCTTAGCAGCCTCACGTGTGGCACCTTGTCAAAGGCCTTCTGAAAATCTAAGTAAACAACATCCACTGACTCTCCTTTGTCTATCCTGCCTGTTATTTCTTTAAAGAATTTCCTTTGTTTTGTGTTACCCAATTAGTCTGTAGAGAAAGGCTGTTGAGAGATTATAGTAAGACCAAGGGTTAGGGAGAGGTTGAGAAAGGTATGAGCTGGAGGGGATTTTTTATCAATTTATTCTGGGATGTGAAAATCCCAAACAAGGCCAGTGATGGTTGTGCGATCTGCCTCAATTCCAACCGTGTAAAGGGGCCGGAATGAATAAGATGAAAAATAATGTGGAAGAATAAGGGGGGATTTACAATCATGATTATTTATTTATTTATTTATTTATCGGAACAGAGGCCCTTCTGACCCCTGAAGCCAGGCTGCCAAGTAGTCCCCCAATTTAATCCTAGTCTAATCACAGGACAATTTACAATGACCAATTAACCTACCAACTGGTACATCTTTGGACAGTGGGAGGAAACTAGAGCACCAGGAGGAAACCCACGTGGTCGTGGGGAAAACGTACAAACTCTTTACAGGCAGCCACGGGAACTGAACCCTGGTCGTCTGTACCGTAAAGCATTGTGCCTCTGATGAACCAGAGAGCAAAAAAAATGAGGGAGAGAGTAATTTGGTGATTGAAGAGAATAGCATTTATTAATTATCAAGGAGGGTGGGAAAGCATCAGGAAAATCTCACGCAGGTTTTAAATAATGGATTGAGTGAAAAGAAAATGCATTCAATTTCACATTCCTTCATGAAGCATGTACAGACCATAACTTTAAAAATACTTAGTGAAAAGCACATTTTTTAAACTTGCAGCCCAGATGAAACCTGCCATCTGAGTCCGACGGAAAATTCCTATTGCTACATTTATACTGAGAATAGAGGAATGGTGCACAGATCAGCATTTATGGCAGGGTTTTGTCTAAGCAATTCATGGCTAATATTAAACAAATTTACTAATTTATGGAAAAAATAATGCAACAGAATTCAATATTCAACAAGAATTCTAAGAAAGCTATAAGGAGGGAAGAGATTAAATATGAGGACAGACTATCCAATTATATAAAGCAGGATACTAGAAGTCTTTTCAGTTATATAAAGAATAAAAGGGAGGTGAGAGTTGATATTGGACCACTGGAAAATGATGCTGGTGAGGTAGTAATGGAGGACAAAGCAGTGGCAGATGAACTTATTAAGTATTTTACTTTAGTCTTTACTGTGGAAAACACCAGTAAGAGGTCCATGAGTGTCAGGGAGCAGGAGTGAGTGCCATTGCTATTATGAAGGAAAAAGTGCCAAGCAAACTGAAAGGTCTTAAAATGGATAAGTCACCTGGACCAGATAGACTACATCCCAGAGTCCTGAGAGAGGTTGCTGAAGAGATAACGAATGCATTGGTCATGATCTTCCAAGAATCACTTGATTCTGGCATGGTCCCGGAGGACTGGAAGATTGCAAATGGTACTTAACTCTTTAAGAAGGGAAGAAGACAAAAGAAAGAAAATTATAGGCCAGTTAGCTTAACCTCCGTGGTTGGGAAAGTGTTGGAGTCCATTATTAAGGGCAAGGTTTCAGGGTACTTGGAGACTAATGATAAAATAAGTTAAAGTCAGCATGGTTTCAGTAAAGGGAAATCTTGTCGGACAAATCTGTTAGAATTCTTCAAGGAAGTAACCAGCAGGGTGGACAATTGATGATGGTAGATGTCATTTACTTGGATTTTCAGAAGGCATTTGATAAGGTGCCTCCCATAAGGCTGCTTAACAAGATAAAATCCTATGGTGTTACAGGAAAGATACTGGCAAGGATAGAGGAATGTCTTGCAGGCAGGAGGCAGCGAGTGGGAATAAAAGGGGCCTTTTCTAGTTGGCTGCCAGAAATTAGTGATGTTCCTCAGGGGTCAGTATTGGAACCACTACTTTTCACATTTTTTGTCAGTGTTTTAGATAATGGAATTGATGGCTTTGTGGCAAAGTTTGTGAATAATATGAAGATAGGTGGAGGGATAGGTAATGCTGAGGAAGCAATGCAATTGCAGCAGGACTTAGACAAATTGGAAGATTGGGCAAAAAACTGGCAGATGGAATACAGTGTTGGGAAATGCATGATAATGCATTTTGGTAAAAGGAACAATGGTGCAGACTAGTTTCTAAATGGGGAGAAAATTCAAACATCAGAGGTGCAAAGGGACTTAGGAGTCCTTGTGCAAGACTCCCAGAAGGTTAATTTACAGGTTGAGTCTGTGGTAAAGAAGGCAAATGCAATGTTGGCATTTATTTCAAGGTGAATATAAAAACAAGGATATAGTGCTGAAGCTTTTGATGACACTAGACAGACCACACTTGGAGAATTGTCAACAGTTTTGGGCCTCTTATCTCAGAACGGATGCACTGTCATTGGAGAGAGTCCAGAGGAGGTTCAGAAGGATGATTCCAGGAATGAAGGGGTTAACATATGAGGAGCGTTTGGCCGTTTTGGGCCTGTACTTACTGGAATTTAGAAGAATGTGTGGGGATCTCATTGGAACCTACCAAATGTTGAGAGGACTAGATAAGGTGGAAGTGGAGAGGATGGTTCCTCCAGTGGGAGTAACCAGAACTAGAGGGCACAGCCTTAGAATTGAGGGGCAATCTTTCATAACTGAAATAGGGAGGAATTTTTTTTTTAAACAAAGAGTGGTGAATCTGTGGAATGCTCTGCCACAGGCTGCGGTAGAGGCTGCGTCCATGGGTATATTTAAAGCAGAAGTTGATAGATTCCTGATTGGTCAGGGCATCAAGGGATATGGGGAGTGGGTAGGTGTATGGGGTTGAATTGGATCCAGGATCAGCAGACTCAATGGGCCGAATGTGCTAATTCTGCTCCTAACTCTTATGGTCTTAAGGTCTAATTCAACATTCTTTCTGTTGTGTTATTACTTACTTACTACCCGTTACGCCGCTGGTGTTTAGGGCAGTAATGAAGGTCCTCCATTTCTGGTGGTGTTCTTAGCTTCCTTCATCATTGTTGTTCCTTCTTCATTTTTGTTTCTGTAACAATTTTGTTTTACCAGTCGGGGTTGTTAGCCTTGAGCTGAACCCCCCCCCCCCCCACAAACCTGGAGGATCAGGGGACCACTCTAAGTCTGTCCTCTACCCTTTGATCTGCTTGGCTTGGGTGACCCTACCAAGAGCCAAAGCATAAAGCCCTGACTCCAGCCGATGTAGCTCTCTGGGTCACTGAGGCACGAAAGCCTCCAGTCCACGACAAGGTTGTGGTCCTGTTATGTTCGCTCACCTATAGCTACTGAGGAGATCTAAACCAGGAGATAGGATAAAGTTGGAATTTGAAATACTCCTTTATTCACTAAAACTACAAAGTACAAACTACAAAATCTCAAACTGAAAACCCCAACTGCATACATCCCAAAGCAAGACTATTTAAATATTTACCCAAAAAAACATTCAAGACTTTGATTGGAACAACAATCAATTAGTGGAAGACAGCATGGATTGGCCACCAGCTGACCAATGGGTATTGGCTGTTTCGGCTCACTGTAACATCTCACTCTTGAAGAATATTACCTGTAGGATTTGAGCCGAGAGCTCATTACGATTTGCGCGCTGGCGATCAGTCCCTCTCGGTGGCTGCAGGCTGAAACTTTCTTGACGCATTGTTGCTTGTGACAGTGCTGGTGCAGCTGTTTGATTTGGTCAAGGAATAGCAAACCGTTCCAGGAGTAGAAGGTGGTCTAAGTCTGTGTTTGATAATCTGCTCAACAAACTCTTCTTGCCTTTGGGAGCATGTGGTTGCAACTGGTTGATGCAGCAATGCCAATGCTGTCTGTCTAGGACAACTTCATAGAGCACTTTCCCCATTCACTTGACAATTGGACCTGGTACCTAGGTGTCTTGCCTATTGTGATACTCCCTGTCCCACACAGCAGCTCCAGGCTTAAATAACCTTCACCTGTCGACCAAGGTCTATGTGGCTGCCTTTGTGCACCTGACCGTCTGCTGTCTTGGATGTTGGATGCTGTGGCATCATTGCTTTCAACACTGAGTGCCGTTTTCTTACCAAAATCGAGACCTGGGTGCAGTGTAATTCGATATGTCAGCAGAAGTGTGTTGGGACCCTCAGCCAATACTCTTTCCTGCCTTGATTACAGAAGCAACCGTATGAAGGTATTCATAACCTCTCTACTTGGCTATTAGATTGTAGATGATACGGGAGTGATACAGGATAATTCCACTGTTCTGGCATTGAATTGAGTGCCGTTGTCAGAAACTGGCATTTCTGGCATCCCAAAGTGGCTGAACATCTGTAGCAGCTGTGGAATGGTAGCCTCTGCCGTGGTTGACTTCATAGAAAATACTTCTGTCCATTTGGAACAGGTGTCAACCAGAGCAAGGTAGATACGCCCATTGATTGGGCCTGTTCGACTCCAAAGTTTGGTAACCCGAGGCCATGATTGTGGATCGGCTTTCTTTGGATTCTTTCCTTCCACAGAGCACTGAGTATGTTGTTTGCATATGGATGTAGGCCTGGCCAATACATAAAGCTTCTTGCCAGGGCTTCCATTTGATTGCTCTCCTGGTGACCATGGGGGGATTGTTTCAGTTCTTTTGGTCAAACTGTTCATGGAATCACTGTTCTCTTTCCAAACATTAGGCAGGAGTCCACAGTTGAGAGTAATGTATGATGTTGGTCGAAGGATACAACGGCCTCCTTGATCTTGACTGGCCATCTGTCAGTGAGGTCTGGAGATACACTGAAGAAGAGGATCTGCAGGTGGGGCGCTTCTGCTCTGAGCTTGTTGACCATGACCAGAAGACCTTCTGCAGCATCCGATACAACCCAGTGGACTTCAAAATCCATTGGAATTGCGGCCACAATTGTGTCCTCATTTTCAGTAACCTGCTGATTCATAATTCTGGAGAGGGCATCTGCCTGACCAATTTCTTGGGAAGATATGTACTTAATTTCAAAAGAGTAGGCTAATAACTTCATCATCCAGCTGATAGATGGTTAGCTGGATACACCAGGTTGCCTTTCTTAAACCTGAAGACTGATAACAGTAGCTTGTGATCAGTAACGAGAGTGAAGTGTCTTCACAGCAAAGATAATCCCCAAGGCCTCCTTCTTGATTTGTACATAGTTCCATTCTGCTGCAGTTAGTGATCTGGCTGCATTCATAGCAGCTTTCTCAGAACCATCAGGAAAGATATGGGATATTACAGCTCCTTCCCATTGTTGGATGCATTCATCGTGATGACGACTGGCAGTTCTGGGTTGAAATACCTCAAGAGGTCAGCTGACAGCATGTTTTTCACCTGATCAAAAGTTGTTTGGCATGGTTTGGGCCATTTCCACATTTGAGGGGGGCATTGAGTAGCTCCCTCAGCCAGTGCTTCGCTGGGAGAAATGCTGAATAATGACTGATCATGCCCAAAATATTTGTATAAAGCGCTAACATCTTTAAGACAGTGATGTTTTTGGGATCTGGGCAATAACTGTGCTTGTCTGTGATCAATCCCCGACACTTGACTGAAGACATCAGAAGGCTGCATTTTTCTGCCTAAAGTCATAATCCAAAGTCTTGGAGTTCATTCAAAATGTGGTCCTGACTGGCATAGTTCTGTCTGATTTGTGCCCATCACAATGATGTCGTCAAGGCAAGCAGAAATACCATCAATACCACTCAGCATGGTGTCCACAGGCTGCTGGAAAATCGTAGGAGCCATCATTACTCCAAGAGGCAGACAGAGGAAGGAAAACACCACCCTATGTGTTGTAATGGCAAGAAGCTGCTGTTAATTTTACCCACTTATACCCGAGGTAGGCTTCAGCCAATTCCAACTTGGCAAAGTAGCAACCTTCAGTTTTGCAAAGAGATCTGCCGGCTCTGTTAATGGATACCGGTGTGCCTCTGAACCAGCAATGAGACCAACTGAGAAGTCTGCACAACCTCACTGCACTGTTGGTTTTCTTGATAATGACTACCTGAGCCCAATGTGAGTGGCTGACAGTTGTGCAGCTCGTTGCAGGCGATTTAGCTCCTGCTCCGTGATTGGTAAAGCTGCGTATGGTATTGGTCTTCTGGGACAGAGGACCGGCTTTGCACCTGGATGGAGATGGAGTTCTGCTTGCAGTTTGGTGCAGCAAACTAACCCTTTCTGAAATACTGCTGCAGAGCACAGTTGCTCTTGTTACTGTATGGTCTCGCATTCTGATTGATAGTACTACAGCTTTCACTGAGATGATTTGAACTTCCAATGTGTTCCTATCCACAGGGATGCTCCAGAGATCAGGTTTGTCCATCCAGTCAATGTCAAGATCTGGCTGGTCTGTTAGGTAACACACACCATTGACTTGGTTATCGATAGCTTCACCATGCAGTGCAGTTCATCGATCAACTGGAGTGTTCCACCCGAGGCACTGCAGAGTGATGAGATGATTTGACTGGTGGGGACCCAAGTTCCTGTCCATGTGCATTTCGAAATAACGGTGACATCTGACACCGTATAGAGTTATAGAGACCAACTGACTATTGATGAATATGTTGACGTAACTTCTCCTGAGGGTAAAGTCAACTTTGAATGTTACCATTAAATTCTTTGTAGATTTTGATGGCTTTTGAAAATTCTTATCTTTGTGTTTCACTGGCCTAGAAGTGAGTGCAGGATGACAAAATCCTTCCCTGAGACCACATGTTGACATTTGCTGTTAACGTGTTTCTTGTACTTGCATAATGCTTCGTACCACAGTTCCAGTAAAATGTGTTTGGCTGCTTGGAGACCTGTGTTGGTGCCTGGGCCATTAGGAATTGCACTGATGTGGTTTTGTTTGACCAGTCTGGAACCGTATTTCAGGTTGATCAAACACTAACACTGTTGAGTGACAGCTTGTAAAGTCATACCAGGGTCTTGTTCCAGTCTGGCCAGGAGCTGTTTGCGAATGTCTGCATCACCAGGTGCATTAAGTCCACAAATAAGAAACAGCATTTGAACTACAATTCAGTCATGTTACTCAGCTTGAACTTTTCACATTCATGATTAACAACACCAAAGTTCAAAGTTCAAAGATCAAAGTACATTTATTATCAAAGTATGTATAAATTAAACAACCTTGAGATTTGTCTGCTTACAGGCAGCACAAAGCAAGAAAGCTGAAAGAACCCAATTAAGAAATGAAAGACCAACACCCAATGCACAGAAAGAGTGTAAAAAAAAACACAAATCATTTTAACAATAGAAGAAAGCACCAGCATTCCGGACCAGATTGAGTCCATAGACCCAAATCCTGGAGCAGCTGGAGTAGGCCCAAAGCCTCAGTCTCAGTTCATTATATAGCGGGGCAAATCACCACAAAGCTCGCAGACACAAAGTGTGTAGCAGCGGAGCAATCTCACAGCTTCAGCACCAACACATGTGATGAAGTCATCAGCATCGCGTTTAATGGGTTTTTATGCATTGGTAGTGAACACTGAAGCAAGCTTCAAAAATGCAGACAGTTTAATCAAATGATGGGTCACTCAGGGTCTTGGGCAGAATGATGCTCATGTTTAGCAGAACCCAATTGTTAGCACATAGAACATACAACGTAAAAAATCCACAGCACATTACAGGCCCTTCAGCCCACAATGTTGTGCCGATCATGCAACCTACTCTAGAAGCTGCCTACAATTTCCCTACCGCATAGCCCTCTATTTTTCTAAGCTCCATGTACCTATCTAAGAGTCTCTTAAAAGACCCTGTTGTCTTTGGAGCAAAGTACGTGCCTTCCATAAATCATCCTTACTGGCACTCTTGACCTGGAATATATCTTCACAACGTTTAAACCAAGATTCAAACATAACTCTTGAAGCAACATCTAACTGGAAGATGGTAACAGATGCAAAAATCGATTCACATGAGTTCTGTTCAGTGCTTGACACCGACGTCATTGGACTCACTGGCAACATGCTGGTCAATGCTTTGATTGACTTCAACTGGGCCGCCTCATATTGAGCTTCCTGCTGCTGCAGAATTGCACAAAAATCCTCTGCTGAAATTGGCCTCGTCGTCATTTTGTTGTGTTCACTCACCTATAACTGCTGATGAGACATGAAGCCAGGAGACAGGATGAAGCCAGAACTCAAAATATACCCTTATTAGGTAAAAGCCAACTACAAAATCCTGAACTCAAAACCCAACTGAACATCTCAAAACACGACTATTTAAATAATTCACCCGAAGAACATTCAAGACATTGATTGGAACAATGATCAAATAGTGAAAGTCAGTCTGGGACTGGTTGTAGCTGACCCATAATAGGCATTGGTTGTTTTGGCTTGCTGTATCACTTTCTGTCTGGGTGGCCTACAATCTGATGTCATGAACATTGATTTTGCTAACTTCAGGTAATTTCTCCCTCCTCCCTTCTTTTTTTCCATTCCTCATTCTGGCTCCCTTCTTACCCCTTTTCTTCTCACCTGGCCATCATCACCCACTGGTTCTCCTCCTCCTTCCCTTTCTCCCATGGTCCACTCTCCCCTCCCATCAGATTCCTTTTGCAGTCCATTACCGTTTCCACCAATCACCTCTCAGCTTCTTACTTCATCCCCCCCACCCACCTTTCCCCTTAACTGTTCTCACCTATCACCTGCCAGCTTGTACTCCTTCCCCTCCCATGACCTTCTTGTTATGACATTTCCCCCATCTTTTCATGTCTTGATGAATGGCCTCAGCCCAAAACTTCGACTGTTTATTCCTCTCCACAGATGGTACTGTTGAGTTCCTCCAGCATTTTGTGTGTGTTACTCAACATTTATCCTTTTACCTCATGGCCCCTAGACTTTTTAAGATCAAAATTTCCCAGCTGTGGTGAGGTATCAGCGTTCCCTGTTGACCCCAAAGGAAGTTGTCCAGAAAGATTGAGCAATCTCTAGCATGTGGACATCCTCCTTCCCGACTCCTGGCTGTGGTCATGCATCGGACTGGGGCGGCATAGAAGCCGAGTGGTTAGCATAACGCTTTCTCGTGCCAGCAATCGGTACATCAGGGTTCAATTCCCACCATTGTCTGCAAGGTTTCGCATTCACTATGTGACTGGTTTCCATCAGATGCTTCAGTTTTCTCCCACAGTCCAAAAAGATGTACAGGTTAGGGTTAGTAAGTTGTGGGCATGCTAAGTGGCATCAGAAGCATGTTGACACTTGCAGGCTTCCCCCAGTACATCGCAATCATGATGCAAGTGACTATATGCTTCAATGTGGTGATGTACATGTGAAAGAATTAGCTAGTTTGTTTACCAGTTTAATTAGGTTGGCATTAGAAAGAACAATCCATATGATTATTATGTTAATAATAATCCCTGGTAAAACATCACAGATGTAGCCTTATTTTACACACTCAGTGGCCACTATATTAGGTACACCTGCTCACTAATGCAAATATATAATCAGCCAATTATGTGGGGGCAACTCAGTGCATAAAAGCATGCAGATATGATCAAGAGGTTCCACTATTGTTCAGACCAAACGTCAGAATAGGGAAGAAATATGATCTATGTGACTTTGACCATGGAATGATTGTTGGTGCCAGACGGGGAGGTTTGAGTATCTCAGAAGCTGCTGATCTCCTGACATTTTCATGCACAACAGTTTCTAGAGTTTACAGAGAATGGTGTGAGAAACTAAGGAGATCCAATGAGTGGCAGTTCTGTGGGCGAAAATGCCTTGTTAAAGAAAGAGAACAGAGAAGAATGGTTCAAATTGATAGAAAGATCACAGTAACTCAAACAACCATGCATTATAACAGTGATGTGCAGAAGTGCATCTCTGAACGTACAACATATTGAACTTTGACATGGGAGAGGTACAGCAGCAGAAGACCACACTGGGTTCCACTCCTGTACCAGATAAAGTGGCCACTCAGTATACTTTATGGTATCAGAAGTCAATTGGTCCATCAAGCCAATGTCAACTTCAAGAGCCTTCGCATCAGTACCATTCTCCAACCCTTCCACATATTTCTCTGCCACCTATTCTCTCTCACACTTTCATTAACTCCCTCTCTACTGTCCTGCCTATACTAGAGGTAATTTACACTGTTCAGTTAACCAACCAGAGTGAAGAATGAAAAAGGAGTCTCTTCAGCCATAGTCATGCAAACTCCACACACACAACACTCAAGGTCAAGCTGGAACCTGGACAATATCAGTAACTACTGTGCCACCTGTACCACCCCAAATAAAGAATGGCCTTCCACTTACCAGCAAGAGTTATTACAGTCAAATCACAGTGAATCCTTGTCATGCTGGTACAGTATGTGGTTAATATTCCTTGTTCTACATGGTCAACTTACAGATCACTGTGGGGCAGCAATTGATCAAACATTCTATCATCAGTCTACATATTGCCAAATTATTAGTTCAGATTCAGAAGTCTAATGGCTTTGTAGTGAAGTTGTATCGAATATTTTCTCAAGCCTTTCCTCAGAGTGACTAAACCTTGAAGAAAAAGTCATGGGAATGTGCTTCAGTAGACAAGGAGTATAGTCATAGGAAAGCAGAATCCATCATCAAGGACCCCACCATCCAGGCTTCGCTCTCTTCTCACCGCTGCCATTGCGATGCAGGTACAGAAGCCTTAGGTCCCACACCACCAGGTTCAGGAACAGTACAACCATCAGGCTCCTGAACCAGTGTGGATAACTTCACTCACCACAACACTGAGCTAATTCCACAACCTATGAATTCACTTTCAAGGACTCTACAATTCCTGTTCTCAATGTTATTTTTTACTGATTTATCTATTATTACGGTTTTTTTTTTGTATTGGCACAGTTTGTAGTCTTTTGTGCATTGGATGTCTCTCCATCTTTGTGTGCAGTTTTTTATTGATTCTATTGTGTTTCTTTGTATTTACTGTGAATGCCCGCAAGAAAATGAATCTTAGGGTTGTTAAGGGAGACATATATGTACTTTGATAATAAGTTTACTTTGAATGTTGAACTTTGGAAAATCAAGGTGTGAAATCCCAACTGACATGGCAGTGAGTGCACACTTCTGAAGTCCAAGGTAGAACAAACACAAGTCTGGTAACTGTACGGTTTCCTGTAGAGAATTCGTTTTCAGATATGAATCGTTAGCAGAGCTGGTTCAATCATTCCAAGAGCAGGGAACGAGGGGTCTCACTTTTGGTTTTTAGGATAACACAGCCTTATCACTGCTAGAATTATCTCGAAGGTGTTAAGAACTCATGTCGGTTCACACAGCGAGTGGATTTCACAACAGAGGCAGTGTTATTGAGAGAGGAACAAAAGACTCCAAAATAGTCTGCCGCACTAAGCGGCTTGCAGTGCTGCCTATAATTATACAGTCAGTGTATTAATAGACATTCCCCTGTTTAATATTTCTTTCGGTGTGCCATTTAAGTTGTTGGCTTAGCAATAGAAATGTTTAAATAAACGCGTAACATTCCAGAAAAGCATTACTTCCTCTCCATTACACATTGGCAGACAGACAGAAAACGAGGAGTGTGTTCAGTTCTGATCGCCTCATTTATAAGAAGCTTTAGGGAGGGCGCAGAGGAGATTTACCAGGATGTTGCCTGGATTACAGAGCAGGTCTTATGAGGGAAGGTTGAGTGAGCCAGGGCTTTCCCTTTGGAGTGAAGAAGGATGAGAGATGACTTAATAGGGATATATAAGAGGTATTAATACAGTGTACAGCTAGCTTTCTCACTGGGCGGAAATGGCTAGTACAAGAGGGCATAACTTTAAGGTGATTGGAGGAAGTATAGGGGGACGTGGTTAGAGGAAGGTATTTATTTTATATACGGAGAGTAGTGGGTGCATGGAAGACACTGTCAGGGTCAAGAATGGTGAAAGAGGCAAATACATCAGGGACATTTAAGAGACTCTCAGATAGGCACATGGATGAAAAAAAAATTGAGGGCAATGTGGGACGGAAGCGTTAGATGGAACTTGGAGTGGGTTAAAAATTCGGCCCTGCATCATGGGCTGAAGTGCCCGAGCTGTGCTGTTCTATCAAAGAGAACTCCAGAATTTCCTGAAGGTTGGAGGAAGGACACAGAGGGAGGTCCCCCTTAAGATAAGAGGCACATCCATCTTAACCAATTAATGGGTAGTGAGGCACACTGAAAGGGAAGGGTTAAATACCAAAAGCTGTTAGTCTCACCTGAACATCAAAGATCCCATGGCACTTTCCTGGAGGCCAGGCCCAAGCTGCTACCTCAAGCAGCATCACTAAAATGGATGATCCATTCATTACTGCATTGCTATTTATGGGAGCTTACTGTGCACAGACTAGCTGAAAATGTTCTGTGTTACAGCAGTAACTACACCTCAAAGGCATTTCCTCATCTATAAAGTCAAAGTTTATGCCATATGTGCATAAGTAGAATATAGCAACATCACAGGCACACAGCATCAAATACACAACTTTCACAAGAAAAAACAGAAAGTAAACATTAATTATATACATTTTGTACAAGAAAGAATCCAAATGAAGTGCAAAATGGTCATGGCAGTGCTGTGCTGATGTAGTGATTAGGGCTGTGCAGATTGGTTCAAGATCTGAATGGTTGATAAGAAGCCGCTGTTCTTGAAACTGGTGGCAACCACTATCGAAACACAAGCTTTTGTTTCAAATTTCAAAGTAAATTTATTATCAATGTGCCTACTATATCTGTCACCATATACTACCCTGAGATTAATTTTCTTGCAGGAATTCACTGTAGAATAAATACAATAGAATCAATGAAAAACTACACATAAAGGCTGACAAACAGCCAACGTGGAAAAGAAGACAATCTGTCTATTATCTACATAGTTAATTAATTAAAATAATTCTGGTGTCCCAATGTTAATACTTGATATTACCAATCAAAGCAAGAGCCTGAATTCGAACCTGTGTGAACTCAGAACAAGTTACCTGCCTAAGGTGCAGAAACTGACACCAGTACCAGGGATCATTCCCCAAAATGTCTGGTGTTGCCCAAAGATTTTGGGCAAGCATCGAGTCACAGCAGGGTACAGATTGACTTACAACAAGCCCTTTACTCCACTGTTTTCTCCCCTTCTCTTTCAGCAATTCCAGAAGTTACTGGATTTCTGCGGCGCGCGCGCGCGCCTGGCTGGTATGAACACACCTTCAGTATCTGGCTCAGCTGATTTTTAATTGGACAGACAAAGTCAGCAGAGCATCAAACTACGGGGAACACACACACAGTCAATGCTTCCTCGTGAAGTCCACACATATAACTTCACCCACAAATAAAAACTCAGGAAAACATGCACACCCACAGGCACCGTGGTAGCGTAATGTTCGCGTGATTCTATTGCATCTCAGAGCTTTGAATTTGGAATTCAGTCCTGCCACCGGCCGTAAGGGATTTGTACGTTCTCCCTGTGACCGTGTGGGTTTCCTCCGGGTGCTCTGGTTTCCTCCCGCAGTCCAAAGATGTACCAGTAGGTAAGTTAATTGGTTATTGTAAATTGTCTGTGATTAGGTTAGTGTTTAGGTGCTTTGCTGGACAGCACAGGTTGTCGATTTGGAAGGGCCCCTTCCACACTAAAAACCAGAAACCCACAGGCTAGCTTATGCAAATGCAGCACACAATCCCATGTATGCACTAGCCCACATTTGTACTCAAATCGGCACACTCAACCCCGGGCACAATGCAGATACAGAGAAATGCACTCACATCCTTACATCTATGTATATTATGCACATGAACAGATCTGTGTGCACACACACACACACACACACACACACACACACACACACACACACACACACACACACACACACACACACACACACACACACACACACACACACACACACACACACACACACACACACAACCCCCCCCCCCCCCCAAAAATTATTCACATGTAAGTACGCTGTGATGCTCACACAAATGTACAGTCACCGCTGTCAGAGTCAATTTTGTGTCCCTCTACCTAACCCAAAGATGTCAAGGCCAATTTTAACAATGTTATTATGGAAGAGGTGTAAGTTGCTCCTTCCCACCACTAGCCTGTAGGTCATCCTTGGGCAATTTGCAGCACCTGCTTAGACCCCGGATCAGGGTCACATGAACCATAGGAGCAGTTGATGGATGGTCATATCAGCTGCTAGTTTATATCACAAGCCCTGTTTATGCAACCACTGACGCTAGGCAGACAATCTCTGAAGAGTATTGATAATGGCTGGGGTCACTCATTTTGTGATGACACTGCCCAGAAGGCGGCAACAGCAAACCACTTCCGTACAAAAATTTGCCAAGACCATAACCAAAACCATGTTTGCCCACGTCATAGGGCATAACACGTAATGAATGATTATGGACCAAATGAGCTCAATTAACTAAACACACTGGTAAAGAAGGAGGCCATTCAGCTCTCGAGTCTGTTTTACCTTCAACAAGACCATGGACGATCTATAATCTATCTCCGTCTTGACCTCACAACTGACCCTGTGTCATGTACCTTTCAGCTAGGTCTTCTAATTTACAGAAACAAACTACAACAAATTTAAAGTGGATCACATTATTAATGCACTTATTATTTTACTTGCAAGAGAAGATATTCTTCCAGCTAAGTTTCATCCAGAAATAGCTTTGATCTTATAGCTCAAAACAAACACTTTTATACTTTTTACAGAGAACAGTAATTAATTCCATTCCTCCGTTATCTGGTCCTGATATTTGTTCTTTAGAATCTGTGTCCTGTTTAAGTCTGTTGTCAAAACATCCCCCTGCCCCTGCAATTTAAGCACACATCTCTTGTCATAAAATACAGACAGGTTCCTATAAGCCTCCACGCAAACCAGCAAAGCACTCTGGGATTTGATAGGTTCCATTTTGTCACATTCCATACTACAAAAGTTACAAATTCATAAAGACTTCAGGGTTACAAGTATCTTTCCGTGCTTGTCATGACCCCTTGCACCTTCTTGGACTTTCTCTGTAACTGTAACACTCTATTCTACACGTTGTTATTGCGTTTCCCTGTGCTACCTTGGTGTACTAATGTGATGAAATGATCGGTACGGCTGACATACAAAACAAAGTTTTTCAATATACTTCAGTATATGAGACAATAGTGAACCAATTTACCAATAGGGAGCCATGGGTTTAACCTTCTCCTTTAATGCCAGGGCCAGGGCCAGGGCCATGTTATTCTCTATGACAAGCAGCACGGAGGTCAACAGGAGACAAATAACTGAGAGCTGATGTGCCAGGAGTATAAAACAAGAGAGTCCCTCCAAACTGACACCTGCCAGCCTGTTGGTGAAAGTCCCGTCGGAGAACCGAAGAGGAAAGGCCACTTACAAAGGCCGGTTGGCTGTGATGTGATAGGGTTCTACAGGAAGTTTACCACTTGGATTGTAACCAATGCTCAGCAAGATTCTATATAAATAGATAGAAGATTATAGACAGGAAAGAAGCCAGTTTATGAGAGGCAAGTATAACTAATAGCATGCTTCGATCTAGCCTTGGAGTTAAATTCAGCCTTTTGGCCAGTGATTGATGGCTTGTTATCAAATATCACTCACCTTGAAATAAACTTTCAATCACAGTCCAGAGGATCACATCAAAGGAAGCACCAGTCCTAAGATAAGGCTTTTGTTAACGGAGGGGTGGTTCTATGTGCTGAAGAAGGCTGACCCCCTTCTTATCTAGTATCGGTGATGCCCACCACTTTATAAGCACTTGGCATCAGTCCACGCGCACTCTGACCACCTGAGGGTAAAGCAATTGTTCAACCTGTTGATATGATTCACTGTCACCTAGGAAAATGCTGTGGGCCTCCCTACAACTAATGCTCAGGAGCTGTGTCAGAGGCAGGGTGCCTAAAACACTGTGGCTCAATCCACAAGTGAACCCCAAGTTTCCAGTCTGTCATCACTTCAGGTTTCCGGTTGCCCTTGTCTCTGGCCTCTCTGCCCTTCCTCACTGTGCCTCAGTAAAGGCAGGAGAGTGGGGCTGAGAGGGATAATAAATCAGCCATGATCAAATGGTGGAGCAGACTCAATGGGCTGACTGGCCTAATTCTGCTCCTTGGCTTATAGTCTAAAGCATCCAGCATAACCAAAATACCCCACCCACCCTGGACATCCCCTCTTCTCCCCTCTCCCATCGGGCAGAAGCTACAGAAGCCTGAAAGCTTGTACCAACAAGCTCAGGGAAATCTTCTATCTCGCTGTTAAGATGATCCCCCGTGCAAAAAATTGGATCTTTGGCCTCACAATCTACCTTGCTAAGATCTTGCACCTTATTGTCTACCTGCACTGCACTTTCCCTGCAGCTTTCACACCTAATTCTGCATTCTGTTATTGTTTTACCTTGTTCTACCTCAATGCACTGTGTAATGATCTGATCTGTATAAACAGTATACAAGATTTTCACTGCATCTTGGTACATGTGACAAAAGTAAGCCAATTCCAATTCCAACAACGCTCAAGAAACTGCACCTCATCTTCTAACTAGGCACATTACAGCCTCTTGGATTCAAAACCGTGTTCAAGTATTCTAGAAAACCAAACTGCTACGCCAAATCTTCTACATCTTCTTTTTATTTTAAATGTGTTTCTGGTACTGTTAGAGCCTGCGATTTACAGTTTGAAGATCAATTGAGTGATCTAGCACTTTGTTATCTCCAAGAAAATTCCAGCAGGCGAGAGCGCCTCGAGGTGAAGAAGCTTAGAGACAGGGTGAGAGCACATGATCAACTCCATTTTTCACCAATTAAAGCACCAAGAAGATTGAAACACGGAGGTGAATGTAGAAGGCAAACGCGTGCTCAGCGCTGACTGCCTGCCTCCTTCTTGCTCACTGCTGGAGAAGATGTCTGCATACGATAGACTCTTGCTCACTGCTGGAGAAGATGCCTGTGTGTGATAGACTCTTGCTGACTGCTGGAGAAGATGCCTGCGTGCGATAGACTCTTGCTTACTGCTGGAGAAGATGCCTGTGTGTGATAGACTCTTGCTCACTGCTGGAGAAGATGCCTGTGTGTGATAGACTCTTGCTCACTGCTGGAGAAGATGCCTGTGTGTGATAGACTCTTGCTCACTGCTGGAGAAGATGCCTGTGTGTGATAGACTCTTGCTCACTGCTGGAGAAGATGCCTGTGTGTGATAGACTCTTGCTCACTGCTGGAGAAGATGCCTGTGTGTGATAGACTCTTGCTCACTGCTGGAGAAGATGCCTGCGTACGATAGACTCTTGCTCACTGCTGGAGAAGATGCCTGTGTGTGATAGACTCTTGCTCACTGCTGGAGAAGATGCCTGTGTGTGATAGACTCTTGCTCACTGCTGGAGAAGATGCCTGCGTACGATAGACTCTTGCTCACTGCTGGAGAAGATGCCTGTGTGTGATAGACTCTTGCTCACTGCTGGGGAAGATGCCTGCGTACGATAGACTCTTGCTCACTGCTGGAGAAGATGCCTGTGTACAATAGACTCTTGCTCACTGCTGGAGAAGATGCCAGCGTATGACAGACTCTTGCTCACTACTGGAGAAGATGCCTGCGTACGATAGACTCTTGCTCACTGCTGGAGAAGATGCCAGCGTACGATAGACTGCTGCTCACTGCTGGAGAAAATGTCTGCGTGCAATGGACTCTTGCTGACTGCTGCCAGGTAAGGTGACTGTGTATTGATGTATCTCTCAGTTACTGCTCCAAGCAACTGGACCCAAGCAGGCTTCAATCATACCAGTGCCTAAGAACAGTATGGTAACCTGCCTCAATGACTATCGCCCAGTGGCACTTACATCCACAGTGATGAAGTGTTTTCAGTGGCTGGTGTTGAAGCATATCAGCTCCTGCCTGAGTGGCATCTTGGATCTGCTGCAATTTGCCTACCGAAGCAACAGGTCTGTAGCAGATGCCATCTCACTGGCTCTTCGCAGAATCCTGGAACATCTGGACAGCAAAGATGCTCTTTATTGATTACAATTTGGCCTTTAACACCATCATCCCCTCAAAGCTAATCAGTAAACTCCAAGACCTGGGCCTCAATACCCCCTCGTGCAATTGGATCCTGGATTTCCTCACTTGTAGACCCCAGTTACTTTGGATTGGCAAAAGCATCTCCTTCACAATCTCCATCAGTACCGAGGCACCAGAGGGATGTGTGCTTAACCGCCTGATCTGCTCACTTTACACCTATGACTGTGTGGCTAAGTCCAGCTCCAACATCATATTCAAGTGTGCTGACAACACCACTGATGGGGGGTGTATCAAAGGGGGTGATGAATTGGCATATATGAGGGAGAATGAAAATTTGTCTGAGTGGTGTAATAACAATAATCTCTTACTCAATGTCAATAAGACCAAGGAACTGACTGTAGACTTCAGGGGGGGAACCAGAGGTCCATGAGCGGAGGATCACCGGAGGATCAGAGGTACAGGGGGTCAGTAACTTTTACTTCTTCAGGAGTCTGCAGAGATTTGGCATGTCATCAAAAATCTTTGCAAACTTGTATAGACGTGTGGTGGAAAGTGTGCTGACTGGCTGCATTATGGCCTGGTATGGGAACACCAATGCCTTTGAGTGGAAATTCCTACAAAAGGTAATGGATTCAGACCAGTACATTACAGGTAAAACCCTCACAACCATTCAGTACGTCTACATGAAATGTTGCTATAGAAAAGATGCATCCATCATCAAAGAACCTCACCACCCAGGCTGTGCTCTTTTCTCACTGCTGCTGTCAGGTAGCAGGTACAGGAGCCTCACGATTCACACCACCAGGTTCAAGAACGGTTACTACCCCACAACCATCAGTCTCCTGAACAAAAGGGGATTACTACACTCATTCTGTTTCTGGCGTTCCCACAACTGATGGTCTCACTTTAAGGACTCTTTACCTTGGTATTTCCTGCTCTTGTTATTTATTGCTATTTACTTATATTTGCATTTGCACAGTTTGTTGTTCATTAATCCTGTTTACAGGTACTGTTCTATAGATTTTCAAAGTATTCCTGCAGGAAAAAGGATCTCAGGGTTGTACGTGGTGACATGTGTGTACTCTGATAATAAATCTTACTTTGTACGTTTTTTGAACTGTGAAGGGAAGGCCTCTGATTCTCTCTCTCTCTTCCCCCCCCCCCCCAATGCTGTCAGAAGTTGTTACCAAAGTTCTGCACTTTATGGGTTTTTCTTCAGCGCACCACTGTTGTAATGTGTGGTAATTTGAGTTACTGTCACCTTCCTGTCAGCTTGAACCAGTCTGGCCATTCTCCTCTGACCTCTCTCATTAACAGGTATTTTCACCCACACCACTAACTCTCACTGGATGTTTTTTTTTTGTTTTTTGCACCGTTCTCTGTAAACTCTGGAGACCGTTGGGCGTGAGAAACTCAGCAAATCTGCAGTTTCTGAGACACTCAAACCACTCCGTCTGGCACCAACAAATGGTCAAAGTCCTTAGAGCACATTTCTTCCCCATTCTGCTGTTTGGCCTGAACAGCCACCTGAACCACCTGACCATGTTCACGTGCGTTAATGCATTGAGTTGCTGCCACATGACTGGCTGATTCGACATCCGCTTCATTACCTAATAATGTGGCCACTGAGTGTAAGAATGAAGCAGCAGATTAATTTACCTAACCGAGGCCAAATAAATGACAAAAACCTTACATGGTTATCGCAACACGAAAGCCAGACTGGAGCAGTGAACAGCAACACTGTGGTTTCTATGTGACACCAGAATATAATGTCAAAATGAATTTACCAGGTCTTGGTGTACAGTTGTTGGACTCCATGACTATCTCCACCCAAACCCCAGGTAGGAAGTTACTGTTCCCCCATAAACCCTCTTCAGACACTGCAGAGAATAATGTCATGCTCATCTTGCCAACTGGGTTTCACCCCACGCCTTCTGAAAACACCCAACACTCCTCAGATGTGTGATATCGTTGTAAAGGGTGGCACAGTGGTCCAGCTGATAGAGCTGCAGCCTTCTAGCGTTAGAGACAAGGGTTTAATCCTCTGCTCCAGTGCTGTCTATGTGGAGTTTGCACCTTCTCCTGGTGACCGTGTGGCCTAGTTTCTGCCCACATCCCACGCATGTGTGGGTTGGTAGGCAATTGGCCAAAGTAAATTGCCCCTCGTGCATAGGGGAGTCACAGAATCTGAGGGGAATTGTTGCGAATATGGAATGAATGTAAGATTAGTGTATAAGGGTGGTGGCTAGCAGAGACTCAGTGGGCCAAAGGGCCAGTTTCTGTGCTCTATTCTGCATCTGCTCTCCTTTGTGTTCAGCTGTACCTCAGTGGGTCTCTCATCTCTGTGTCAGAAGGTCATGAGTTCGAATCCTGGTCCAGAGACTTTAGACCATCAGATCACAAGACTAGGAGCAAAACTGGGCCATTTGGCCCATCGGGTCTGCTCAATCACTCAATCAAAGTGGATTTATTATCATTCTCAACCCCATTCTCCCACCTTATCCTTTGACACCCTTACTAATTAAGTATCTATCAGCCTCTGCTTTAAATATATCCAATAACTTGGTCTCCACAGCCATCCGCGGCAATGAGTCCCACAGATTCTTCACCCTCTAGCTAAGGAAATTCCTCCTCCTCACTGTTCTAAAGGAATCTCCTTCCGTTCTGAGTCTGTGCCCTCTGGTCCTAGTCTCTCCCACTATAGGAAACATCGTCTCTACATCCACTCTGTCTAGATCTCTCAATATTTGATCAGTTTCAGTGAGCTCTCCCTCATTCTTCATTCTTCTAAACTCCTGTGAATACAAGCATCAAATGGTCCACATACATTAACACTTTCACTCCTCGGATCATTTTCGTGAACCTCCTCTGGACCCTCTTCAATGCCAGCTCATTTTTTTTTGTTAGATAGGGGGCCCAAAACCTCTCACAATACTCCCAGTGCAACATGACCAGTGTCATATAAAGCCTCAGTATCACATCTTTGCTTTTATATTCTAGTCCTCGTGAAATGAAAGCTAACATTGCATTTTCCTTCCTCACCACCGACTCAACCTGCAAGGTAGCCTTTAGGGAATCCTGCACTATGACTCCCAATTCCCTTTGCACCTCTGATTTTTAAAAATTTTCACTCTATTTAAAAAAATAGTCTACACCTTTATTCCTTATACCAAAGTGCATGGCCCTACACTTCCCTATACTACATTCCATCTGCCAGTACAGGGTTAACAAAGGAATGAAGTTCTGCCCATTACCCTGCAGCTAACTCTTATTCCTCAATCAACATCAGGGAAGCAGATTATTAGTTCATAGACACTCGCTGCTTGAGGCCATCCAAATGAGTACAGTTAATATTCTCTTCCCCGCCTCTCCTTTCCTGTCAACAGCTTCCATGCAGCAAAATGGGAGAGCATAATCCAGTATAAATTAACGCTAGCCACACACACAGAGTGCTGGCGGAGCTCAGCAGGCCAGGCAACATCAATGGGAAAGAGTAAACAGTCGACATTTCGGGCCGAGACCCTTCATCAGGACTGATGACTCAAATTAATGATAAACAATATTAGGACTGCTGACACAAAGCTTTGTAACAGCTTATATTCTTAGTATTGTTTTTTTTAAATCACAGTTTGTCTTCTTTTTCACATTGGTTGTTCGTCAGTCCTTATCCATTTTTGTATAGACTTACTTGTAAATTTCATTATGTTTCTTATTCCTGTGAAGTTTATTATCAATGTACTGTATACTTCATACAACATTGAGATTCGTCTCCTTACAGCAGCCACAAAACAAACAAATCCAACTGAAAAAAGGTCGTCAAACACCCAACGTGCAGAAAGAAGAGAAAACACATCTTGCAAACAATAAACAATAAGCAAACAGTATTCAGAATGGAGCCAGGAAGAGGCCACAGGCTCAGCGCAGAGCTGACCAAATGTCACGGAGCCCAGAGCAGCCGGACCAGGCCAGGGCCTGGGCCACAGGCTCAGCGCAGAGCTGACCAAATGTCACGGAGCCCAGAGCAGCCGGACCAGGCCAAGGCCTCGGCCACAGGCTCAGCGCAGAGCTGACCAAATGTCACGGAGCCCAGAGCAGCCGGACCAGGCCAGGGTCTCGGCCACAGGCTCAGCGCAGAGCTGACCAAATGTCACGGAGCCCAGAGCAGCCGGACCAGGCCAGGGCCTCGGCCACAGGCTCAGCGCAAAGCTGACCAAATGTCACGGAGCCCAGAGCAGCCGGACCAGGCCAAGGCCTCGGCCACAGGCTCAGCGCAGAGCTGACCAAATGTCACGGAGCCCAGAGCAGCCGGACCAGGCCAGGGTCTCGGCCACAGGCTCAGCGCAGAGCTGACCAAATGTCACGGAGCCCAGAGCAGCCGGACCAGGCCAGGGCCTCGGCCACAGGCTCAGCGCAGAACTGACCAAATGTCACGGAACCGAGAGCAGCCGGACCAGGCCAAGGCCTCGGCCACAGGCTCAGCGCAGAGCTGACCAAATGTCACGGAGCCCAGAGCAGTCGGACCAGGCCAGGGAATGAACAAGAGAATGAACCTCAGGGTAGTGTATGGTAACATATACCTTAAACAGAGAGAGGACAGCTGAGCACCTCAACAGTTAAAGGAATACCCACCAATAGGAGAGAGATTCAGTTTGGGTCTGAGTAAGAGACCATAAGATATAGGTAAAGAAGTAGGCCATTCGGCCCATCGAGTCTGCTCTGCCAAGAGTGCAGAAATCTGGAGGAGTTCAAAGAAAAAGTAAGGAGCAACATCACAGAGAGGCATAAAACTCTGTTTGGTGAGGGAAAGAGTAACCATTTAAGCACCTACTGTCTCTGGGTTACTAATCTCTTTCAAGGAAGGTGATCTGCCATTTGGATCCACACAGACTCCATATCCACTGTAATATGGTTAACTCTTAACTTCCCTTTGGTCCAGCAAAATATTCTGCTGAAACAAAGAGTACAACAGAGGCTCAGGACTGACCTCGGCCACACATTTTGACATAAGGTGATGATATCTTACACTTAAATCTGCTGGCTCTTTCTAGTAAGCAACTTCTAATTTAACAAATCTCTAGAGGTCATGCAACAGCACCTCTCACCTAGGAGAGGCCCACCTCCAAGCTGCCTGAAGAATAACATGCGGAAATGGTGTACAAATGGTCAAGAGGCACTTTGCGTCAAAGAGTTACACAGCATGGACAGAGGTCCACACCGGCCAAGTTGTCCCCAGACGGACGACAAAGAGCCTGTGTCTATGTTGTGTCTCTCCAAGACTCTGCAAGTCTTTAGCATTTCAGTTCGCTTTCTCATGAGTTTCTGCCTCTTTTCATCAGGATCCATTTGGAGCAAGAGTTTGTGACGCCATGGACCAACACCGCTAAACAAGGAGTCTGCGCACCCCACGTTTGGAACCCCTGATTTGAAGATTAAACTTAGAATTTCAGCCAGACCGTCCATAATTGAAAACTTCAACTCTACTTGCTTTAAATTTTGGAATTGTGTGCAGGTATCGGAAACATTACCAGAATTTTAATTGGTTCTAGCAATGAGTTATGTTTGGGTTATACAAAATTAATCTCTGGAGTAGAGATTAATGCTCAAGCCTACATCAGTTTTTTAAAGCACAGCTATTCCTGGGGGATGTGGAGGTTTTAGACTCCCACAGCTACAAAGTGATGGGATGTCACCCAACATCACAACACGAACCCAATCTTAGCATTGCTGGGTTTACACTATAAAAATTTAAATTTATACATCATTGTTAACAGCAAAATGTCTTCATGGAGACATTTTCAAGGAGATATCAAGCCTCATAAAACCAAGGGATTAAAATTGCAATGAGAGAGGGAGGGGGAATGGAGAGAGGGTGGGAGGGAAAGAGAGAAGGAGAGAGAGAGGGAGTGGGAGAAGTACATTCCAGAGTTCATAACCATGTCAGCTGAAGGCACAGTCACCAATGATGAAGCAACTAAACTCAAGGATGAGCAGAAGCTTTAATTTCTCGGCGTTAACGTATCAGAGGATCTGTCCTGGGACCAGCACATGAGTGCCATTACAAGAAAGGCATGACTGTGCTTCTAATTTCTTATAAGTTTGCATAGATTAGTAAGTTTGCTGATGACACAAAGGTTGGAGGTGTTGTGGATAGTGTGGAGGGCTGTCAGAGGTTACAGCAGGATATTGATAGGATGCAAAACTGGGCTGAGAAGTGACAGATGAAGTTCAACCCAGATAAGTGTGAGGTGGTTCATTTGGGTAGGTCAAATATGATGGCAGAATATAGTATTAATGGTAAGACTCTTGGCAGTGTGGAGGATCAGAGGGATCTTGCGGTCCGAGTCCATAGGATGCTCAAAGCCGCTACGCAGGTTGACTCTGTGGTTAAGAAGGTGTATGGTGTATTGGCCTTCATCAATCGTGGAATTGAATTTAGCAGCCGAGAGGTAATGTTGCAGCTATATAGGACCCTGGTCAGACCCCACTTGGAGTACTGTGCTCAGTTCTGGTCTCCTCACTACGGGAAGGATGTGGAAGCCATAGAAAGGGTGCAGAGGAGATTTACAAGGATGTTGCCTGGATTGGGGAGCATGCCTAATGAGAATAGGTTGAGTGAACTCAGCCTTTTCTCCTTGGAATGACAGAGGATGAGAGGTGACCTGATAGAGGTGTATAAGATGATGAGAGGTATTGATTGTGTGGATAGTCAGAGGCTTTTTCCCAGGGCCGAAATGGTTGCCACAAGAGGACACAGGTTTAAGGTGCTGGGGAGTAGGTACAGAGGAGATGTCAGGGGTAAGTTTTTTACTCAGAGAGTGGTGAGTACATGGAATGGGCTGCCAGCAACGGTGGTGGAGGCGGATACGATAGGGTTCTTTTAAGAGACTTTTAGACAGGTACATGGAGCTTAGTAAAATAAAGGGCTATAGGTAAGTCTAGCAATTTCTAAGATAGGGGCATGTTCGGCACAACTTTGTGGGTCGAAGAGCCTGTATTGTGCTGTAGGTTTTCTATGTTTCTATGTAGATTCAGCATGTCAAACAAACTTCTATCGATGCACAGTGGAGAGTATCCTAACTGACGTGGTATGGAAAAACCAATGCCCAGGGATGGGAAAGTCTTCAGAAAGTGGTGAATACAGCCCAGCACATCACAGGCAAACCCTCCCCACCAGTGAATACACTAACAAGGAGCACTGCCACAGGAAAGCAGCATCCATCATCAGGGATCCCCACCACCCAGGCCATGCCCTTGTCTCGCTACTACCATTGGCAGAAAGTACACAAGCCTTCGTCCCATGGTACCAGGTTCAGAAACGGTTATTACCCTACGACCATCAGGCTCCCGAAACAGCATGGATAACTTCACAACTCTGAACCGATTCCACAACCTACAGTCTCACTTTCAAGGACACAACAACTCGTGTTATTTGTCTTCTTTTTATTTGTTAGTCTTCATTTACGCATAGCTTTTTAAAATAATTCTATTATATTTCTTCATTTTCTTCAAGAAAATAAATCTCAAGATACATACATACTTTGATAATAAATTTTCTTTGACTTTGAAAGGCTGGACCTTAGAAGCCAACTTCATGGAAAGTTGTCAAGTTGTTATGACGGGAGAAATGGCACATCATCCTGTACAGCTTCCACTTGTCCGCTATTGGTTGACATGTTAGTCATTGAGATACGCTGGAACAGACCCTTTGCACAACTTATCCATTCACTACTTGAGCTAGTCCCATTGTGTTCCCAGGTTGGATGGGACTACAACCAGAGGTCATGGGTTAAGGGTGAAAGGTGAAAAGTTTAAGGGGATCACGAGAGGAAACCTCTTCACTCAGAGGGTGGTGAGAGCGTGGAACGAGCTGCCAGCACAAATGGTGCATGTGAGGTTGATTTCAACATTTAAGAGACATTTGGATAAGTACATGGGCATGGAGGACTACGGTCCCAGTGCAGGTCGATAGGAGCAGGCAGTTTAAATGGTTTGGCATGGATGGGCTGTTTCTGTTGTAATTCTATCCACCCCTTGTTCTGAAGCTCATATCTGCCATCATCTAGATGAAAAGGATGCCTCTGAAAAACGCTTCTGGTCTTTGCCCTCTCACAACAAGCCTATTCACTGGAAAGGATCACACTGGCCAGACAGTACACAAGTTGCAAGGTTGCCTGCAAATGACAGGCCTGACGGAAACTGCAGGGAATTTCAAGATCAGGCAAATTTTCCAAAGGCGGTCCGAGCACAGAACTGCAGCAACACCAAGGGAGTTGCAGCGTGACCTTCACCTGAACTAATGCTGCTTGTGATTCATTAACAATTAATACTGACCCTGAGGGAAATGTCACCATTACCAATACCAATATCCACCTTCCTCACCAAAACTACAACAAATAATAAAGTGCTTATTCACCTGGCCTACAAGTAAAATGCTTTTAAGGCACCATATGCTCCCCATGAAGTGCTGACTGGATTGTTCTTAACATGAACGTACATTAACTTAGTTCACACTAGACAAATGCAGTATTATACTGTGTGGCTCAAACACAGCTTCTTTTTTTCTCAATTTAATCCAAACCGTCGTCATGAATGGTTGCTGCAACAACAGAAGATTTGACGCAAAGTGAACAGATAAGGCAGAAAACTCATTTAGAACCGGCAAGGAGCTTTGCATTAGGGGAGAACAACGACAAATAGAACATTTCAGAAACAGCGGGTGGAAGAGAACTGAGGATAATACGAAGCCTATGGATAATTCCTTCACATCCAATACTGTCTCTGAAGTACAACTTCATAAGTGCCTCAACAAACAAAACATTGGAGGAGCTCAGCAGGTCAGGCAGCATCTGTGGAGGGAAGCAAACAGTCAAAGTTTCAGGCCAAGACCCTTCACCAGGACTGGGCAGTCACCTTTAAGACCACTATGGTTACAGTGCCCAATTCCACTGCTGCCTCAGGTCATCTGTTGCTGTGATGTTCATTCACTTGTCAAATTCATAATCAGAATCAGTTTAACGTCACCCGCAAATATCGTGAAATTCATTGTTAGGCAACAGCAGTACATTGTAATACTACATCACAAACACAAGGAAATCTGCAGATGCTGGAAATTCAAGCAACACACACAAAATGCTGGTGGAACGCAGCAGGCCACGCAGCATCTATAGGGAGAAGCACTGTCAACGTTTCGGGCCGAGACCCTTCCACCAGCATTTTGTGTGTGTTGCTTGTAATACTACGTGCTGTTTTTTCTGTTTTCAGGAGCCTCCACGATCTCTCCCTTCCCTTTGACTATAATCTCCTTTTCCTAAAATTATTCAAGGTCCCTGAGCTCACCTCATGATCATTCTGGCCTCAGTGTTTCCCCATTGGCAACCTTGCCCTTATCTTCAAAGCCCTAAGGTATGGAATTCCCTCCCAGTACCTCTCCGCCTTTAAAATGCTTCTTCACCTCTGCCTCTTTGATGAATCGATTGGTCACCAGCCCTTTTGTCTCTTTATGTGGCAGAGAGTGAATTTTTGTTTGGTGATATTCCTAAGAGGCACCTTGACATTTCTGCAGTACTAAAAGCTCCTATAGAAATGTAAATTGTAGCTTTGTTGCTGGGGACTCCCACTGTGTAGGAGTAAGCTGCAGCCTTTAAATTAAAATTGAGATCTACTGGTATTTTTAAATTCATTTCTCCTTCCTCTCCCACGCTCCAAAGAGACTGCAGAGTGAGCTTATAGAGGTGTCTAAAATCATGAGGGGCACAGATCGAGTGCACAGTCTTTTTCCCTGGGAAAGGGTATCAAAAACTACAGGATAGCGATTTAACTTTGGAGGAAAACATTTTAAAAGGGACCTGAGGGGTAATTAGTTCACACAGAGGTGGTACAGTTCTCTGTGAAGGTCTTAGGCACATATGTACCCTAGGGTGCCTGAGACTTTTGCACAGTACTGTATTTGTCAACGTGGAGCGGAGAATAAATCTGCAGGGAAGAAAGGATGTTGGGAATGGTGAGGGTGAAGCGCCGAGGAGTGTGGGAAAGGGACAGATGGTAGAGAACAAACACGAGGAAATCTGCAGATGCTGGAAATTCAAACAACAACACACACAAAATGCTGGTAGAACACAGCAGGCTACATCGCTTCTCCCTATAGATGCTGCCTAGCCTGCTGTGTTCTACCAGCATTTTGTGTGGGTGGCAGAGAAGGAGTTCCAGGAGCCGGGGGTGGCTCGGGTACAGACACACCCAGCCCTGAGACACCAGGCAAGGAACAAGTTGCCAGAGGAGTGACTGAGGCAAGTACAATGACAACACAGAACATTAGAGCATAGTACGAGCCCTTTGGCCCAACCTTTAAACCTACAATTTAACCCTTCCCTTCTATATGGCTCTCCATTTTTCTCTCATCCAGAAAAAGCCTTAAAGCCATTTAAGACATTTGGACAGGTACATAGATAGTAAAGACATAGAGAGAAATGGGCCAACTGTGGCACCGGCTGAGGTAAGCATCTTGATTAGCATGAATAAGTGGGGCCGAAGGGCTTCTTTCTGTGCTGTACAACTCTATGACTGCAACCCACTGAGTAAAGCCTGTATATGCACTGTTCAGTAGAGGAGACTGAAGGTCAAATTTAACTTTACATGAGAAACATCTCTGGAGAATAGAGGGAAGGAGAGCCTGGCAGACGCACACCTTCACTCAACAGGCTGCTCCTCGAGGCACATGTAGATATACAATACTTATTCTTTGTTTGTATACCCAATTATAATCATTATCTAATTTTACACCCATCCTTACAGAAACTCTTCATTAATTTTCAATTATTCAAAAAGGAGTAATGAATGTTTGCTAAAATATCTCCTTTGAGTGGACTGACAAACCCTGCACTCAGTGGCCACTTTATTAGGTACACCTGTACACCTGCTCATTAATGCAAATATCTAATCAGCCAGTGCATAAAAGCATGCAGACTTGGTCAAGAGGTTCAGTTGTTGTTCAGACCAAACATCTGAATGGAAAAGAAATGTGATCTAAGTGACATTGACAGTGGAATGATTGTTGGTGCCAGACGGGGTGGTTTCAGCATTGCAGGAACTGCTGATCTCCAAGGATTTTTAAGCAGAACAGTCTCTAGAGTTTATAGAGAACGGTGCAAAAATATGAAAAAACACATCCAGAGTCGGTTCTGTGGGCGAAAACGCCTTGTTAATGAGAGAGGTCAGACTGGTTCAAGCTGACAGGAAGGCAACAGTAACTCAAATAACCACACACTACAACAGTGGCGTGCAGAAGAGCATCTCTGAATGCACAATGCATCGACCGTCGATGTGGATGGTCTACAACAGCAGAAGAGCATCTCTGAATGCACAATGCATCGACCGTCGATGTGGATGGTCTACAACAGCAGAAGACCCTGAATGTACACTTAGTGACCATTTTATTAGGTGCGGGGGTAGCTCGTAAAGGTGCCACTCAGTGTACTTCAGCAATAGTTTGAGTGTTTCAAATTCCGCCCTTCACTGTGTGATGGAGAATACCGATAGTTGAAGCAAAGACACATTGAGCACCCTGTCGCACTGTGCCTCGTGCTCACGTTGCACCTTCTCTTAATGACCTCCCCATCAAGGTGGGCGGTTTATGGGAAATCACTTGAGAGGACCCATGTGTTCTCAAACACTGGACAGGGACACATGGAACCACCTCTTCATGCAAGCAGATCACTGCCCTTCACACCCAGCGTTGTGCTTGTTATTTTGTCTCACCTGTCTTCTACTCGACTCCCTCCCCTTCCTGGTTCAGTCCTCCTGCTACCCACACATTTCACTGTCCTGATCCTCAGCTTCCCCATCTGGTTCTTGTTCCATCTGCCATTCCCCCTCCCCTACTGAACCCCATTAATGTCTTTCTTACTTTTCAAATTCCAGCACTGAGAGCCCTTGGTCTTCCCGCTCATCTCCTTCCAGCAGCCGTCTCCACCTTGGCCCACCCTGACTCACTCCCACCTTGTCCCATTGGCCTTCACTTTGGTTTGCCCCCATCTGTCACCCAACTCCACCTCTCTCCCTCCCCTCCCCTCCCTCGTCCATCTGGCCCTGGGGTCACAACCTCCCCCCTTTCCTCTTCATAGCCCTCTCCAGCCTCAATCCTGGTGCAGGGATTTGACATAAAATGTCAACAATCCCTTCTCCCCACCCGAGCCCACAGATGCTGCAGTTCCTCCAGCAGACTGCTTGTTGTCACAGATCCTTCCTTTTGCTTTTCGCTACCTCGCCAGTTTATTCAAATGTTTCACACGGGTCATCAACCTGAAATGTCAGCTGCTTGTCTCCTCTCTCCAGAGGCGCTGCCTGACCCGCTTAGTGCTTATTTCTCTAGTGACATTTCACAGAGCAGGTCCTTCCGGCACCAACCCAGCAACTCCGAACAAAAGCGATCAACCTTAACCTGGGACAACTTACCATGACCATTTAACCTACCCGGTACACCTTTGGACCGTGGGAGGAAACCAGAGCATGCGGGGAAATCCCATGCATTCCGCGGGAAGGACGTACAGACACTCCTTACAGAGTGTCGCCAGAATTGAACTCACAGTTCCAGAACGCCACAAGCTGGAATAGCATCGCGTTTATTTTTGCACAATTTACTCAATTATATATTGTTACGAAGGATGAACAGCTCTGATGGGCAGAAGGGTGCAAGGTTGCCCATGTCCCCCTCCCCTGGGAGAATTACAAACCGTTACTGTTGCCAGGCTGCTAATGAGAGAGAAAGAGATGGAACAAAACATACTGGGACTGGAACATTTGCTTCAGACAAGGGCGAGATAACACCGGGGGAGAGAGACCACATTATGACTCCTGTAAGACTCACGGCTCCGGAGAGGGCTGTTTACTTGGTACCATTCTGTTCATTAAAATTCCTCAGTGGACAGCCGGAGTGGGCTGGTTTGATGGGCTAAGCAATTCAAAACTGATTGACACCTGAGACCCTGTGAGTGGGGATAAAAGTGAGGTCTGGGGAGACACCCCTCAGACGCACCAAGAGACACACTAGTGAGCACTGTTTAAGTGTTGGAACCCACGAGAAAGTGTGGGGCATCGGAGACCGAACGAAGGATCGGTCAATTTTAACTCACAGTGTTTATAGCGAGGCCGATGGGGGCTTGTGTGTGTGTCCACCCTTGCCTGGGTGATGAGTCCACCATAGAAGAACGGTCTAGCTAAAGGACAGAGGGGTCATACCTGAATGGCCACAACAACACATCGACGGATCAAGATCGCAAAGGAAGGTTTGCAAGACAATAGCTGTTACTGTTTGCTCGCTCTCTCTCTCTCTCTCTCACTCCCTCCAACGGTTACAACAAAAGAATCAACAACTACCTCAGCCTACATGAACTGAACTGAACTTTATACTTTCCCATGATAATTCATTATCCCCTAGACATCGATAGAGCTTGTTTATTATTGATTATTATTATACCCACACTTTTAGGTTTAGTATTGCTAACGTGTATTATCTGTATATTTGCATTGTTGATATTGATTTGTATATTTTACTAATAAACACTGTTTTGAAAATAGTACCAGACTCCAACGGATACTTCTATTTTTGCTGGTAAGACACCCAGTTACGGGGTACGTAACAATATATTCAGATACGAACTTCTACATTACTGTAGCACCCAAGAAGACCCATGCACCATTTCTATTTTTCTCTTAAAATCAAAACTTTGCCTTGAGCACCTGTAACACTGCGGCTGATGAATGGGCTGCCTGGAACCTATTCATCAAACTGCTTACATTCTCGAGGTTCTCTTATCTATCACTAAACTAACACAGAAACAGAAGCGAAAAGAAAGCCCAGAGTGACAAACTATCATCCAGATTCTGAACTGCACATCTCCTAGAGCAGTTGTGTCACCAGACAACCTTGCTTTTCCCATCAGATAGACCCCTCCCTCTACTCTCCCCACCCCCCATTCTGCATCTTAAAACACACTTGCTATCACATTTACACTTTTCTAATGATTGGCCTGGACAATGTTAACACCCTTCTTTCTCCATAGATGCTGCCTGACCTGCTGAGTATTTCCAGCATCTTCTGTTTTCATCCAAAAGCCCAAGCAAAAGGATTCCAAGTAAAATGGTTTGAGGAGATTTGTTATGCCACCAAAAGCACTCGCAAATTTCTACTGATGCACTGTGGAGAGTATTCCAACTGGCTGCATCACCATCTGTATGGGGTGGGGGCACTGCATAGGATCATAATAAGCTGCAGAGAGTTGTAAACTTAGCTCCATCATGGCTAATAGCCTCCAAGACATCCAACCACCATTAGGGACCCCCATCACCCAGGACATGCCCTCTTCTCATTGTTACCATCAGGAAGGAGGTACAGAAGCCTGAAGGCACACACTCAGCGATTCAGGAGCAGCTTCTTCCCATCTACCATCCGATTTCTGAATGGACGTTGAACCCATGAAATACTACATTACTACTTTTTAAAATTTCTTTTTTTGCACTACTTATTTAACTATTTAATATCTTTTGTATATACTTACTGTAATACAGTTTTTTTCATTTTTTTCTCTATTATCATGTATTGCATTGTGCAGCTGCTGCAAAGGGAACAATTTTCACGACATATGCCGGTGATTCTGAAACAGTCATTCTAAACAAAGGTGTAACTCTAAAATGAATTCAATTTATCCAATGTATCTCATTTCAGAAGATCACGAGGATATCAATTTAAAGTTGTCAATCAGGAATAAGGGGGCTAGTCTGAGGGCTACGATGAGGGAAGCCTGGTGAGAAGGCACCCCGAAACGTGTGGAAAATTGCTCTGCTCTAAGTTTGACCAGCTTTCAACTCATTCCACAATCAATGGGTTAAATTATGAGAAGGGATATTTCAGTTCCCTACAATTCAGGGGGTTAAGGGGGCATTTGATTAATGTTTCCAAGTGGTTTATTATTGTCACATGTAAATAAATAGCAGAACGCAGAATAGGGTGTCACAGCTACAGCTGAAGTCCAGTGTAGGTCGTCAGCAAGGTGCAGGCTCACACTGAAGTAGATTGTATGGTCAAGAGTCCCATCTCTTCGTATCAGGGAAACATTCAATACTCCCAAGTCAGCAGAACAGAAGCTGCCCTTGAGCCTAGTGGAGGAGGGGAAGAGATAATATCTGGGTGGGTGGAATCTTTGATTATGCTGGCTGAGGCAGCGATGAGTGTCGAGGAGTCCGTGGAGGGGAGGTTGGTTTCTGTGACGGGTTGAGCTATGTCCACAGCTCTGCACTTTGTTGAGATCCTGGCAGAGCAGTTGCCACGTCAATCCATGATGCATCAGGATAGGATGCGTTCTATCAATAAAAATTAGGGAGGGTCAAAGAGAATATGCCTGATTTATTTTACGAAGTAGAGGCGCTGGTGAACTTCCTTGGCCATGCTATCAAAGTGGTTTGACTGGGAGAAGTTCTTGGTGGTTCTTAATACATTAAGGGAACAATAAAATGTAAAGTTTCTCTGCACCCTCTCCAAAGCTTCCGCATCCTTCCGATCATGATGCAACTAGAACTGAACACAATTGTGGCCTAACCGGAGTTTTACAGAGATGTAACATAACCTCACGGCTCTTGAACTCAAACCCCCGACTAAAGAAGACCAACATACCATATTTTTTTATGTCTTGCACTGTACTGCTGCCACAAGACAACAAATTACACAACATGCTCTATGTATGTAATAACAAACTTAATTCTGACATTTCTTACGTTCACAAGTTCCCTGTCCATCTGGTGCAAGGGGGCTACAAGCTCACACGGGGCCAGGCCAGTTGGAGTAGAAGTTAGCCCATAACATGCTCCCTGCAGAAATTCCCAGATGTTGCCATGGCTGAGAGTGGACAGGGGTCCAGGGCTGCAGCCTGAAGCATGCTCGCAGGCTGAACAACTTGCAGCAGGGAGCATGCACAGGGTGAGATAGACACCCACAGACCTCATAGTCTACCCTCCTCACTCTGCCTCTTCAAGCCTTGCTCCATCACAGTGTTTCTCTCACTTCATTGGCCCTTCCATTCTTTCTCTTCTTCACAGCGCATCCCTTCAACCAGCACCTGTCAGCCTATCGCCACGCCTCTCCCTCACCAAATCCAATGGCTGCTACCACACTGACTCAATTCTTCCTCGCCATCAAGAGCAGAGGCACAAGTGGCCATGTCCTAATATAAGACAATAAAATATAGGAGCGGAATTAGGCCATTTGGCCCATCGAGTCTGCTCCGTCATTCCATCACGATAATTTATTATCCCTCCCAATCCCATTCTCCTCCTCTTAACCTCTGATGCCCTGACTAATCAAGAATCTATCAAGAGATTGTTATTATCAAGGTTATTATTAGATAAATATCCTAATAACTAGAGCTCCTAATATCACCTGAGGAGCCACTGAAAATATGGGTAATTTTACCTTCCATGTCCAGACCCCCACAGGGATGTGTGTGTGTGTGTGTGTGTGTGTGTGTGTGTGTGTGTGTGTGTGTGTGTGTGTGTGTGTGTGTGTGTGTGTGTGTGTGTGTGTGTGTGTGTGTGTGTGTGTGTGTGTGTGTATATGCGTGCGTATTAAGTGGTGTGCGGTATGTACGTACGTGTTTATGCATGTATGTATGAGCATGTGTGTACGTGTCCATGTATGTGCACATGTATTAACTGTGTGTGTGTCTATCTCTCTCTCTCTCTCTCTCCCTCTCTAAAGTAAACCCTTACAAACTTTCAAGCTCACAGGGGCATCTATAAACCACCATTGTGGCTACATATTTACTTAAAATAGTTGTGGCTGTGTGTCTTGTCAGGGAGGTGACAGGTCTGAAGCAAGTGCACTTGGTGGCCACTTTATTAGGTACACCTGTACACCTGCTCGGTAATGCAAATATCTAATCAGGCAGTCATGTGGCAGCAACTCAGTGCGTAAAAGCATGCAGACATGGTCAAGAGGTTCAGTTGTTGTTCAGACCAAACTTCAGAAGTGACTTTGACTGTGAAATGGCTGTTGGTGCCAGACAGGGTGGTTTGAGTATCTCAGAAACTGTCTATATTCTGGGATTTTCAAGTGCAACAGTCTCTAGAGTGCGAAAAACAAAAAAAAAGCATCCAGTGAGCGGCAGTTCTGTGGGCAAAGTCACCTTGTTAACGAGAGAGGTCAGAGGAGAGTGGCCAGACTGGTTCAAGCTGACAGGAGGGCGACTGTAACCCGAATAACCACACATTACAACAGGGGAGTGCAGAAGAGAATCACAGCATACACAGCGGGCCAAACCCTGAAGCGGGTGGGCTACAGCAGCAGAAGACCACGGACGCACACTCGGTGGCCACTTCACTAGGAACTGGAGGTACCGGATAATGTGGCTACATAGTGTCAGAGGTACTAAAGCAGTCGGGAGAGTTCAGGGAGAACAAAACCAAGGGCATAAAGCTGTTAGAAAAGGCCGGGAGGGCGATAATCTCCCAGATGGGATTTAACCACGGCTGTGAAGAGACAAAGGCTCTGGAAAGAATTTGCTGCATTTTAATGGGTTCAGCTTTTATTCTGCTGCTTCAATGCTTTTTTATTTCATTATATTTTACTGCTGTTGTGCACGCAATAATGTAGTGATCAAAGTAAAAGTAAAGTGTTGAATAATTTTCACGGTAATTCTCTGCAGCAGCGCCCAAACGGAAGCTGCCGGTACAGTGCCGCAACATGGTGTCTTTAAGATGAGAAGTTACACTCCACCTACGCCGCGGGAGATCGGAACATCGAGGCAGCGGGTACGGTCGTCGGAGGCCTCCGCACTCGAGCAATCGCTCTTTCTCGATGGCTCGCCCCCGGTTCTCGAGTCGGGTGAGCTCGAATAAGTGACGCTGCTGACATCGAAACCCCGAGCTGTTGGTCTCCTCTCTCTCTCCCTCGCTGCTGAGAGAGAGAGAGAGCCCGTGGCATGTCAATGTGCTGGGTTGGGTTTTTTGATGGACCTCCTTGGCGGCTTTGCTATTGCTCGTGTGGTGGGTGAAGGGGAGGCTAATACTTCCTGCTGGAACAAGTGGGGGCAGGGGAAGGGGGGGTTGATGCTTTGCTATTGCTTCTGCACGTGGGGGGTGCTTTGGGGTACTAATGTTTTTCTGTCTTTCATTCTTTGAGGTTTTCTTCCGTGTTCATGTATAACTGTTAAGAGTAAGAATTTCAGGCTGTATACTGTATACATTTTAAATGGAACCATTGAAAGAGATGTTTAAAACCTAATGGGTCAACTTGAAAGGAAGATGAGGCTTAACCTCAATATCCCAGGATTTACTGAGATCGTATGGAATGATAGTTGAGATCCCGAGAGGTCCTGAAAAGATGGTTGGGGAGGAGATGTTTCTTCTTGTAGGAGCATTTACAACTTAAGAAGAGTGAAGTAACAGCCTCCTCACAGAGGGTTGTGGATCTTTGTCATCTCCTTACTCAACAGGGTATGGAGGCAGAGTTTTTAAATACTTTGGGGCCTTGGGTAGTTAGATTCCTGAAACAAAAAGATAGAAATCTGAAACAATAAAATCACTGAAACACATAGCAGGTCAGGCGGCGACCGTGGAGAGCTGAAACCGAGCAAGTGTTTCAGATCAATGACTCTTTGAAAAAAAATGAGGCAACAGATATGCTGCATTTTGTATTCTTGGTAAGCAAGGGAGTGAAAGGATTGTAGGGTAGATGGACATGTAGAGATGTGGATTCATCATCAGGAACCCCCACCATCCAGGCCATGCTCTCTTCTCACTGCTGCCATTGGGAAGGAGGTACAAGAGCCTTTGTTCCAACACAACCAGGTTTAGGAACAGTTATTACCCCACAACCATCAGGCTCCTGAATCACCGTGACTAACTTTACTCGCAGCAACAATGAACTGATTCCACAACCGACGGATTCACTTTCAAGGACTCAGCAACTCACGTTCTCAGTATTATTTATTATTCATTTGTTTGGTTTTTTTTGTATTTGCACATTGGTTGCTTGTCCGTCTGTGTGTAGTTTTTCATAGATTCTACTGTGTTTCTCTGTGTCTACAGTTAATGCCTGCAAGAAAATAATACGTCCACACATTGATAATAAATGTACTTTGAGGTTCCAGTCAGATCAGTCATGGTCTCATACAACGGTTCGTCAGACTTGATCTACTCCTGCTCCTGATTCCATGGCACATTCTTCCAGCCACAGCAATGAGGCTGATTATCTGGTCAGTATCACTTTGTGGGAGCTGAATGTGAACAAATAGCAGTGATTACACTTCAGAAGCGAGGCAAAGCACTTTGAGATGTCATGAAATAGACATGAAAGGCAGCTCGGAAGCACTGCAAAGCTTTTAATTAAACTGCAAAGCGAGCCGGTTTGGATTAAAGCAGCTCTGGGAACTGAACACCAAGTCAGCCCTTGCAGATTCGGAAAGAGCAGACACCGAGGAGGTGGGCAGCAGCAGGTGATGAGTACAATCCTGAACGATCAATGCTTGGACCTCGTGCTGCTTTGCACTTACATAAATTACTCCGGCTTCGAAATGAACCACAAGATTATCAGATTCACAGTAAATGCCAAAGTGTATCATTTATGCAATTGGATGGGCAGAAAGCAAATTAAAATTAACGCTGACCATAGCAAGGCACTGCACTGCAGTACTAGCACAAAACAAAAACAAAACATAAAGAGGAAGTAGCAGGCTCTTCAGTAAAGGTTCAGAGAAAATCCCTGCGCTCCTCTCAGCTTATGGACATCAAACCAGGGGAGAACTGATACAGTGAAGGGGGAGCATATGGACATCAAACCGGGGGAGAATTGATACAGTGAAGGGGGAGCATATGGACATCAAACCGGGGGAGAATTGATACAGTGAAGGGGAGCATATGGACATCAAACCGGGGGAGAACTGATACAGTGAAGGGGGAGCATATGGACATCAAACCGGGGGTGAACTGATACAGTGAAGGGGGAGCATATGGACATCAAACCGGGGGAGAATTGATACAGTGAAGGGGGAGCATATGGACATCAAACCGGGGGAGAACTGATACAGTGAAGGGGGAGCATATGGACATCAAACTGGGGGAGAATTGATACAGTGAAGGGGGAGCATATGGACATCAAACCGGGGGAGAACTGATACAGTGAAGGGGGAGCGATATGGAAAAGAGGGGTTGTAGGAGTGCTGAATGTGATAGCACAGGTCAACATTTCTCTTCCTCCTCCTGAGATCAGGAGTGAACACTGGCTGCTGGATCTCTACAGCAGCAGCACCCACATTCCTGGAGCGTTTCTTTTACTTCATGATGCGGGCTTCACTGGGAAGAACAGCATTCGAAGCCCTCCCCTAACTGCCCTTGAACTTATTGGGCCATTTCAGGGGGCAATTGGTGAAGAGAATGTTTGGTACACTGGCCTTCATCAGTCAGGGCAACAGAAAAGGAGCTGGGAAGGTTGCAGTCGTATAAGACATTGGTGAGGCTGCACATTGAGTGATGTGCACAGTTCTGTTTATTTATTTAAATATTGACATACAGCATGGAACAGGCCTCTCTGCTCCTGTGAACCCTGCCACCCAGTGATCCCCCAGTCTAATGCTAGCCTAATCACAGTACAGTTTACAGTGACCAATTAACCTACCAACCAGTACGTTTTTGGACTGCGGGAGGAAACCGGAGCACCTGGAGGAAACCCACGCGGTCTCGGGGAGAACGTACAAACTCCTTCCAGACAGCAGCGGGAATTGAACCTGTGTCGCCTGTACTGTAAAGCCTTGTGCCAACCACTGCACTACCACGCTGCAGTCACTCTGCTATGGGGAAGGTGGCATTAAACTAGAAAGATTGCAGAGAGGATTGGACTCGAAGCCTTGAATTACAAGGAGAGGCAGCGTGGACTAGGACTTTATGCCCCTGAATGTAGGAGAATGAGTGGTGGCCTGACGGAGGTCTGTAAGATCCTGAGGGACATTATCAGGGCAAAAGCACATAGTCGTTTTACCAGGAAGTGGTTGCTATAAACAAGAGGCATAGGTTTATGTTCAGAGGCAAGAGATTTAAAAGTACAATAGAGACTGTTACTTAATGCAAAGGGAGGTGCATATTTGGAATAAGTTGCCAGAAATAGTGGTTGAAGTGGGGATATTGGCAACATCTAAGCCCCCTCTGGGAGTGCACATGATGGGAGAGGTTTACAGGGCTACGGACCAAATGGGGGCAGCCACAAGGGAGCTGTCTGAAAGCAGTTCCCGCTGTGTCGGTCATTGATTGGCCTGTATCAGCCACTCTTTCCCATTGGTTGGCTTGTGCACCTCAGCACCAATTTCCTGTTCCGGGTGCCTTGGCGGTGTAAGGACAGCACACGCGGGAGCCTCCGTCTCTTCTCTCCGTCCCTGGGGCTCGCTTCAGGCTGAAATCATAACCAGTGCTGAAGGACCATTGAGAAAGAGTGTTGCAGACATAGACACGGGACCCCTGTGTTTGTTTAGTTAAGTGTTCAATTGTAGCATGCCTAGTTCTTCTGTTTTATAACTAGCAGAGATTTAACAGAGTATCTGTTCAATTGAAGAGCAACTGAATGTCCAGTTTTGTGGTTTTGGGCAGCTTAGACGAACACTTGTTTAGCTAGTTTTGTGTTTCATCTTTCATTTTAAAATAGCTAGTCAACAAGCCCATTTGTAATCCGTGTCCTCTGTTTTACTCATTGGATCCTCAAATCTGCCTCCACATTACAGGGGCAGATGGGACTATCTCGATGGGCAACACAGTCAGCATGGACCGGCTGGGCCCAACAGCCTGTTTCCAAGCCCTATGGCTCTATGACCATATTGCCCAGGCAATGACAGTGAGAAAGTGCTCATGATGTTGGGGTTGAGAAGAAATGTCCACTTCTGTGACACCATTCACATACACTGCAGAGCACTATATAGCCATTGAAATACTTCTCAAATCAAGTCACTGTTGTATCAAGGAAACAAGGCGGTCAATTTAGGACAGAGAAAGATCCCTCAAACTGACTGTAACCAAAATAATCTGCTCCTGATATGTTGGTGGAGGACTATATTTCTGATCCAAGCAAGATCCCTTCTGTTCTTCAAAATATTAGCTTAAAATCTTTCAATCGCAACTAGTTTATGTGTAAAGTGAAGGTAAACTCCTTCTGTATTGTCTGTCTAGGGTTTTGTGCTTACTTCTTGGGACGCAGGGGAGGGGTGAACCATGAGCTTCTGACACAGAGATGTACACTCAGTGGCCACTTTATTAGGTACACCTGTACACCTGCTCTTTAATGCAAATATCTAATTAGCCGATCGTGTAGCAGCCAGTCAATGCATAAAAGCACGCAGACGTGGTCAAGAGGTTCAGTTGCCATTCAGACCAAGTATCAGAATGGGGAAGAAATGTGATCTAAGTGACTTTGACCGTGGAGTGATTGTTGGTATGAGATCGGGTGGTTTGAGTATCTCAGAAACTGCTGATCTCCTGGGATTTTCACGCACAACAGTCTCTGGAGTTTACAGAGAATGGTGCAAAAAACCATCCAGTGAGCAGCAGCTCTGTGGGTAAAAATGTCTTGTTAATGAGAGAAGTCAGAGGAAAAACTCACAGATGAATCAAAGCATTCTTTCCTCAGTGGACGACACATTAATGTAACGTATTACAGCACCAGTGACCCAGGTTCAATTCCCTCAGTTGTCTGTAAGGAGTCTGTACATTCTCCACATGACCAAGTAGGTTCTCCTCTGGGTGCTCTGGTTTCCTCCCATATTCCAGAAACGTGCCGGTTAGTAGGTTAATTGGTCACGTGTGTAATGGGGGGGGGGGGGGGGGATACTAGGCTACAAGAGTCTGTTACTGTGCTGTATCTCTAAATGATAAAAAAAATTCAGTACAGCTGAAGTGCCAGAATAGCATTAGACCCATACTCAAATCAGAGTGACAGTCAGCAAGTCGAGCAGCATTGGAGAGGAACTGTCAACATCTCAGGTCAAAATTCTGCATCAAGACCGAAAATGTCAACAATTCCTATCCCCCTATAGAGGTCAGGATCAGACTGGGTCATTTCCTTTTATTTGTGGCCACGGGCATCATGGGGAAGACTAGCATTTGCTCGCGAGTTTCCTGGGTCAATTAAGCATCATCTCTGGAGATATATAGAGGGTAAGCTGTAATGAAATGGATGGGTTTTCAACGGCCATCCAGTAATTTCGTGCAATTAGCAATCTGCTGGAGGAACTCAGCACACTGAGCACCATCTGTGGGGGGAAGGAGGGGTGGAACTGTCAACGGTTCAGGTTGAAACCCTGCATTAGGTCTTGAAACATTGACAATTCCTCACTGTTCCCACCTGCATGACCCGCTGAGTCTGTTGCTCCAGCATCTGTGGTCCCTTGTGTCTCAATTATAAGTCGGGCCAAACTAGTGCAATAGTCCAGTACACTCTGCCTGATTGGTCCCAACAGAGAATGGTGACGTAATGCACAGTCCATTGCACTTTCCCGGACAGCTGGCCCAACCAGGACCTCTGGGGGTGTCTTGGCTATTCTCAAAGCTGGAATTACTGGTTTGTGCTGGCAGATCAAAGGAAGTTTTGACCCTCATCACCCTGTACTTCTTGCTTATTTTGGACTGCTTGATGTGGCCACTGAAAGCAAATCCCACCTTACAGAACTGCACGGACAAACACGCTGGAGGGACTCAGCAGGTCGGGCAGCATCCGTTGGAACGAGCAGTCAACGTTTCAGGCCGAGACCCTTCGTCAGGACTGAAGAAGGTGGGGGGAGGGGCCCTATAAAGAAGGTGGGGGGAGGATGGAAGGTGCCAGGTGAAAAACCAATCAGAGGAAAGATCAAGGGGTGGGGGAGGGGAAGCAGGGAGGGGATAGGCAGGAAAGGTGAAGAAGGAATGTAAGGGGAAAGCACGATGGGTAGTAGAAGAAGGCAGAATCATGAGAGAGATGATAGGCAGCTAGAAGAGGAGACAGAATGAAAGTGCGATGGGGGAAGGGAGAGGAAGGGAATTATCAGAAGTTGGAGAATTCGATGTTCATGTCAAGGGGCTGGAGACAACCCAGACGGTATATGAGGTGTTGTTCCTCCAACCGAAGTTTGGCCTCATCGTGGCAGTAGAGGAGGCCATGTATGGACATATCCGAATGGGAATGTGAAGGAAAGTTGAAGTGAGTGGCAACTGGGAGATCCTGTTTGTTGTGGCAGATGGAACCTTACAGAGTCTTACAATGCCCATGCCCAGCAAAGTTCTGCTCTGAGCTAGTCCCATTAGCCTCTAGACCACTCCATGTATCTGTCCAAGGGTCTGTTAAATATTGTTAACGTGTTCCCCTCAGCCACTTCTCCTGGCAGCTCATTCCATGTACAGAGCTCTCTCTGGGCGGAGAAGTTGTCCCTGAGGTTCCCATTAAATCTCTCCACTCTCACCCTAAATCTGTGCCCTCTGCTTCTTGATTGTTCAGCCCTGAGGAAAAGACCATGGCCTTTCACCCTTTGAGCGGTCAGGATAACATGAACAACCATTTCCTTGATCAGAGAGGAGAATGATTAGGAAGCTTGAGTTAAATTTTGGTGATAGATGGAATAGAACAATGGAGAATTTTTTGACAAAACCTTTTTCCCACACCCTTCTCAACTTTTCCCAACCTTTCCCATCCATGTCTCCGTCCCAATGCTTTTTAAATGTTTGTTTTAAATCAGAAACAGAATCAGGTTTAACATCACCAGCATCTGACATGAAATTTGTTGTCTTTGCGGCAGCAATACAATGCAATGCACAATAACGGGACAAAAACTGTGAATTACACTATATATAAAATAGTTAAATAAGTAGTGCAAAATTAGAAATAAAAATGTAGTGAGGTGGTGTTCGTGGGTTCGATGTCCACACAGAAATCAGATGGAAGAAGGGAAGAAGTTGTTCCTGAATCACTGAGTGTACCTCCTTCCTGTTGGTAGCAATGAGAACAAGGCATGTCCTGGGTGATGGGGGTCCTTAAAGATGGAAACCACCTTTCTGGGGCATTGCTCCTTGAAGATGTCATATTGCTACTGCATCTGTCCTCAGCTTATTCTATAAACTCTCCACCCTCTGGGTGAAAAAGCAGCTACTCCCCCCTCCCACCCTGAACCCATGTCCTCTTGATTCCCCCAAAGACTATAAACATTCACCCTACCTGAGCCCCTCATGATTTTATAAAATCACCCTTCATTCTCCTTCACTCTAATGAAAGAACCATCCCAACTTCTCTCCATTACACAGTTCCCCAAATCCCAGCAAACCTCCTCATAAATCTGCTCTGCATCTCAGTCTGGAAGTTTAATTCTGCTTCTCCCTCCACAGATATTGCTCAACCTGCTGAGAATTTTCTGTTTTTATTTCCAAATCCAGCATTGACCTTCAACAGCAAAAAAAAAATCATCAGTCAGGGAAAAATTCTCCATTGCTGGATGAATGTTAGCCAAAGTAGGTCATTTATTCACAAAGGATATCGGTGCATTTGGATCGTAAGAACAATAGTGTTGAATATGAAACTTCTCACTCAGCAGGTAAGGTCTTTGCTATGGAATCATTTACAACACAGTGGACATTCAGACCAACCATTTATTCTACCCAAGTGTCCAATTTTTTAACCCATAGTTCTACAAGTTACATTTCTTTAAGCGTTTATCCAGGTTCCTTTGGAATGAGTTAAAAGATTCTGGCACCATTCCTTTAGCTGAAGTAGTTACAAAAATATGGAAAACACCACAGCCTGGTTACATGGGAAGAGGCTATTTGGCCTGCCAAATCTACACTTGCTCCACGCAACAGCTATCTAGCTAGACCTACTCCCCTCCCCTAAACACATAGCTCTGGAAATTCTTTCCTTTCACATGCTGAGCTTGCTCTTGAAGTTGAAGGCCTAATGTGTGTGAATCCACAATTCCATTAGAGGCTGGAGATCATAGGCGGCCCCTCCTGGGTTTGGAGGACTGTCTGCATGACTGTGTGGATGGGAGGGAGGAACGGGGCTCGTTTTGTTGCTGTGTTGTTAACATTGTTAATGCAAGCATGCATTTCACTGAGTGCTTCGATGGACAAGTGACAAATAAATTAATCTGAATCTGTTATCTGTTGAGCACGACTATTACCTGGGCAGTGATTTCCAAACTTCTCACAATACATCAAGACATACAGTTAAATGCATCATTTACATTACAACCAAAACAACTAGCAGTCATGGGTTAAGGGGGAAAGGTGAAATGCTTAAGGGAGCATGAGAGGAAACTTCTTCACTCAGAGGGTGGTGAGAGTGTAGAAGAAGTGCAAGTTGTAGATGCAATTTCAATTTCAACATTTAAGAAAAGTTTGGATAGGTACATGGATAGGAGGGTTATGGAGGTCTATGGCCTGGGTGCAGTTTAAATGGTTTGGCATGGGCTAGATGGGCTGAAGGGCCTGTTCTGTGCTGTTGTTTTCTTTGACTCTATGACAAACTGAGGATGTGGAGGTGGCAGTCACACAATCCAGCGCCAACATAGCATGTCCACAATGTTCATCAGAACAACACAAGCAACAACAGCAAAACAAGCTCCTTTCCCACTCACCCACCCATTCACGTCCACTAACAGGCCTCTAACACCAGGAGAGACCGTCTCCACAGTCCTTGGCCCCGGACTTTCAAACTCACAGACAATGGGCCTGGCCTTGCCAACCTAGACATCAGGCCACAGGCATCACTATATTACTACAGTTTCCCTCACATTCAGTTCTTTTTCCAATCACTTTCACTTGATGTCCTCTGCTTCTCAACTCCACTGCCAATGGGAGTAATTTCACTCTATCTGCTCTGTACAACGAGATCTTAAATTCCTCAGTCAGATCCCCTTGCAAACCCCTGGAACAAGGAGCCAACTTTTCCCTCCAGTCTATGAATGTTCCACCTCCATCTGAACTGGCCACAGAACCTGAGGAATCTGAAGCCCTCCCCACCCCCCCACCCCCCGCACTATCAGTCACATATTTATCTGCATTATATCCTCCTACAGTATAATTCTGATAATCCAACATCCTTGGGGCTTGGTAATGCTGCATCAGCAGGATTTCTAGACTATTCAAGCCAAGTTCAGCTAGGTTTACTGTCATGTATACAATGCGGGACAACGGTTCTCCGAACCAGGGTGTAAAGCACAGTAGTACACATAACACACATGTAACACACAATCACTTATAGCAGTAAGGATAAAACCTACAGCTGAATTATGCATAAACAAAGTAAAGTGCATAAATTAAATATTGTAAGGTACAGAACAGACTAACCAGTGACACTTTGAATGCGATGCGGCAGGGAGTTCAGAAGCCTGACGGCCCGAGGGAAGAAACTGTTTCCCATCCTGCTGTTATTGTCTTCATGTATCAGAATCTGCTGCCCGATGGCAGGAAAGTCAAAGAGGATGCTGGACGGACGGGTGGGATCCTTCATAATTCTAAGGGCCCTGAGCATGAAGTGCTCCTGATGGATCCTCTCGGCCATTCTCACACTCCTTTGCAGGGACTTCCAGTCCAGTGCTCGGCTGCTCCCACACCATGGAGGTGCAGCCCGTCAGGACGCTCTTAACACTGTTGGATGTAATGCCCTATTAATGTCCAAACACATTTTACTTCACGTTGTTTTATGTGTTCAAGTTTAATGTCATGGGCATACATACCTGGGGTAAAAGTACCAAGAAAATTAGCTTTTGAAGCAGCAGTGACTTTGACCATGAAATGATTGTTGGTGCCAGACAGGATGGTTTGAGTATCAAGTTCAAGTTCAGTTTATTGTCATTCAACTGTACACACGTACACCACCAAACAAAACAACAACCCTCTGCACCAAGGGGCACAGCACAGCACAGAAAGTAATATTATCACAAATAAATTAACAAATTGTAAGGTACAGTACATACAATCCAAGTTAAAAAGCAAACAGTAAAATGTTACTGGCATTTCCTATGCGATGAGACCTGGGTGGTGACAGGGAAGAAGCTGTTCCCATCCTAACAGTTCTTCTTCTAATGTTACTGCACCTCCTGCCTAATAGTAAGGGGTCAAAGAGACTTCGGATGGATGATATTCTTTCGAAGAATTTAACATTCGGTTTAAAATAGACATATTAAATTTTTCATAAAGAACTAAACTTCGACAAAAGTGTAACAAAGTGGAATTCGATATACTTAAGATAAGGTCCAGACCGGTTCGAAGGGACATTGGGAATGTCGTCACTGCAGCGTCATGCAGTGTCCCAATCAGCAGTGCAGAGAGGAGTAAATAGAAGGGACAAGCCGAATGTGGGCCAGTGGTGACAGAGGGAGTGTCAGGCTTTGGCTCAAAGGAGGATTCAGCTAGGAAGCGGCTCAGAGTCTCCCGGGGAACTACATCTGCGTGAAGTGCATCCGGCTGTAGCTCCTTGAAGACCGTGTTAGGGATCTGGAGCAGCAGTTGGATGATATTCGGCTTGTACGGGAGAGTGAGGAGATAATCGATCAGAGTTACAAGTAGTCACCCCTAAGTTGCAGGAGTGGGTAGCTGGGTGACTGTCAGGAGAAGGAATGGGACGGTGAATAGGCAGTTAGCACAGAGCACCCCTGTGGCCATTCCCCTCAATAATAAATACCGTTTTGGATACTGTTGTGGGGGAAATGACCTCCCTCCCAGGGTTACTGGCACTGAGCATGGGTCCGTGGTGCAGAAGGGAACGAGGGAGAAGAGGGGAGCGGTAGTGATAGAGGACTCAATAGTCAGAGGAACAGACTGGAGATTCTGTGGACATTAATGGGACACTCAGATGTTATGTTGCCTCCCATGTGTCAGAGTCAGGGACGTTTCGGATCGCATCCACAGCATTTTGGAGAGGGGAAGCAGACAGATGTTTTGGTATGTACTGGTACCAATGACATAGGGAGGAAAAGCAAAGAGGTCCTGAAAAGAGAATTTGGAGAACTGGGCAGAAAACTGAGAAGCAGGACCTCCAGGGCAGTAGTTTCTGGATTACTTCCTGTGCCGCACACCAGTGAGGGTAGAAACAGGATGATCTGGCAGACATTGTATGGTTGAGAAGCTGGTCCAGGGGGCAGGGTTTTAGATTCTTGGGTTATTGGGATCTCTTCTCGGGGAGGTATGACCTATACAAAGGGGACGGGTTGCACCAGAACCCGAGGGGGCCCAATATTCTCACAGGCAGTATTGTTAGAGCTGTTAGGGAGGGTTTATACTAATTTGGCAGGGGGGTGGGAACCGGAGTGAAGGAACTCAGGACAGGATAGATGGTAAAAAAGCAAAGATAGCCTGCAGTCAGACTGCAAGGAAGGGCAAGCAGATGATAGGACATAACTGCAACCAGCAGGGTAAGTATCAGTGCATTAGGGATGCAGAATCAAAAAGGGTAGCAAATACAGTACTCCAAGTGTTATATCTCAATGCATGGAGCATAAGAAATAAGGTGGCCATCACTGAATCTTGGCTGGAGGTTGGTTGTAGTTGGGAGCTGAATGTCCAAGGTTACACATTGTATTGGAGGGATAGGAAGGTAGGCAGAGGGAGTGGCGTGGCTCTACTAGAAAAGAATGACATCGAATCATTAGAAAGATGTAACATAGGATTGGAAGATGTTGAATCCTTATGGGTTGAGTTAAGAAACTGCAAGGGTAAAAGAACCCTAATGGCAGTTATATACAGGCCTCCCAACAGTAGTTGGGATGTGGACTACAGAATACAATGAGAAATAGAAAAGCCGTGTCAAAAGGTCAATGTTATGATAGTCATGGGAGATTTTAACATGCAGGTAGATTGGGAAAATCAGGTTCTTAATGGACCTCAAGAGAGTGAATTTGTTGAATGCCCTTGAAATGGCTTTTAAAGCAGCTTGTCATTGAGCCAACAAGGGTATCAGCTATACTGGATTGGATGTTACGTAATGAACTGGAGGTGATTAGGGAGCTTAAGATAAAGGAAACCTTAGGTGACAGTGATCACAATATGACTGAGTTCAACTTGAAATTTGATAGGGAGAAAGTAAGGTCTGACATAAACAGTATTTCAGTGGAGTAAAGGAAATTACAGTGGTATGAGAGAGGAGATGGCCAAAGTAAATAGGAAGGAGATGATGGAAGGGATGACAGCAGAGCAGCAATGGCTTGAGTTTCTGGGAAAAATGAAGAAGATGCAGGATAGATGTATTCTAAAACCAAAGAAATACTCAAATGAAAACAATAGTATAACTGTGGCTGACAAGGGAGGTCAAAGCTAATGAAAAAGCAAAAGAGAGGGCATACAACAAAACAAACGTTAGCAGGAAGATAGAGGATTGGGAAGCTTTAAAAAACCTATAGAGAACAACAAAAAAAACCATTAAGAGGGAAAAGATGAAATATGAAAACAAGCTAGCAAACAATATCAAGGTGGATAGGAAAAACTTTTTCAACTATGTAAAAAATAAAAGAGAGCTGAGAGGGGATATAGAACTGCTAGAAAATGAGGCCGGATAAATAACAACAGGGGACAGGAGCTGGCAGATGAACTAAATAAATATTTGCATCAGTCTTCACTTGTGGAAGACACTCGCAGCGTGGCAGGCGTTGAAGGGTGTCAGGGAAGAGAAGTGAGTGCAGTTACTATTACAAAGGAGAAGAGCTATTACAAGGGAGAAATGCTGAAAGAGTGAAAGGTATGTAAGTCACCTTGACCTGACGAACTGCACACTAGGGTTTTGAAAGAGGTAGTCGCAGAGATTGTGGAGGCATTAATAATGATCTTTCAAGAATCATTAGACTCTGGTATGGTTCTGGAGGACTGGAAAATTGAAAATATCACCCCACGCTTTAAGAAAGGAGGGAGGCAGCAGAAAGTAAATTATAGACCAGTTAGCCTGACCTCATTGGTTGGGAAGATGTTGGAGTCAATTGTTAAGGATGAGGTTTGAAGTACTTCTGACACAGGACAAGATAAGACAAAGTCAGCATGGCTTCCTTAAGGGAAAATCTTGCCCAATGAACCTGTTGGAATTCTTGGATAGATAAGGGGAAGTAATAGATGTTGTATATTTGGATTTTCAGAAAGCCTTTGACAAGGTACCATACATGAGACTCCTCACCAAGTTAAGTGCCCATGGTATTGCAGGAAACTACTACCATGGTTAGACCATTGGCTGATTAGTAGGAGGCAGTGAGCGGGAATAAAAGGATCCTTTTCTGGTTGGGTGCCAGTAACAAGTGGTGTTTTGCAGGTTTTAGTACTGGGACCGCTTCTTTTTATGCTGTACGTAACTAATATAGATGATGGAATAGATGGCTTTGTTGCCAAGTTTGCAATGATACAAAGATTAGTGGAGGGGAAGGTAAGCTGCAGTACTTAGATTAGGAGAATGGGCATGAAAGTGGCAAATGAAATACAAAGTTGGAACATGCACGGTCATGCACTTTGGCAGAAGAAATAAACGTGCACTATTTTCTAAACTGTGAGAAAATCCAAAATTCTGAGATGCAGAGGGACTTGGAGGTCCTTGTGCAGAACATCCTAAAGGTTAACTTGCAGGTTGAGTCGGTGGTGAGGAAGGTAAATGCAATGTTAGCATTCATTTAAAAAGGTCTGGTATGTAAGAGCAGGAAGTGATACTGAGGCTTTATAAGGCACTGGTGAGGCCTCACCTTGAGTATTGAGAACGGTTTTGGGCCTCTTATCTAAGAAAAGATGTGCTGGCATTGGAGAGCCTTCAGAGGACATTCACAAGGATGATTCTGGGAATTAAAGTGTTATCATATGAGGAATGTTTGATGGCTCTGGGCCTGTATTCACTGGAATTCAGAAGGATGGGGGGGCAGAATCTCATTGAAACCTTTCGAATGTTGAAAGGACTAGATAGCGTTGATGTGGAAAGAATGTTTCCCATGGTGGGGGTAGTCTAGGACAAAAGGGCACAGTCTCAGGATAGAGGGGCGTCCATTTAAAACAGAGATGTGGAGAAATTCCTTTATCCAGAGGGTGGTGAATTTGTGGAATTTGTTACCACAGGCAACTGTAGAGGCCAGGTCATTGGGTGTATTTAAGGTGGAGATTGATAGGCTCTTGGCTGACCACAGCATCAAAGCTTATGGGGAGAAGGCAGGGGAGAGGGGCTGAGGTGGGGAAAGAAAGGATCAGCTATGATCTAACTCTTGTCCTATGTCTTATGGTCTTGTGGAGAATATTAAGGGCCCTGCGTACACAACTCTCCTAATAAATATCTCTAATGGGTAGAAGAGAGACCCTGATGACCTTCTTAGCATCTTTGCAATCCTTTGTAGCGACTTGTGGTCAGATGCCTTGCAATTCCTGTACCAGACCATGATGCTCTGGTAAAAACAGGTTAAAATGGTGGGGTGGGGTGGGGGGGGGCTTACTTATCTAAATGTCTTCTGGAAATGGAGGCGCTTTCTTGACCAAAGAGGTGGTGTTGCTGACCAGGTGAGACTGTCTGTTACGTGCACTCCCAGAAATGACACAAATACATTTCGGGGTGTCGAACTTCAGAGTTCAATAGCAACAGGCTTTGTAAGAAGTCTACACATCTTTCCTGTGGGATTAGTGGGCTTTCCCTGTGACCGGGTGGGTTAATTGATAATTGGAAATTGCCCCACCTTTAAATCAGGATTAAAATCCGGGTTATCGGTGGGGTGGGGGTGGGGTTGCTGGCCGGTGTGGCTTAAAAGGTCAAAGGGCCTATTCCACACTGTGTGTAAATAAACAGTACAAGGCAGCTGTCGATCCCAGGGACTCAGGGGTTTGTGCCTCTGGTGGACTGTGTCCTCTCCAGGGTGTGAGCCTGGGCAGGAAGATTTGAAGAACCAGCTGTTGCCCATGCAGCGGGTTCCCCCTCTCCACGTCACTGATATAGTCCAGGGGCAGGGCAAGTGCCGATACAGTTTGGCACCAGTTTCGTCGCAAAGGTTGCCAGAGTGAAGTTGTAAACAAAGGAGTTCTTCCCTGGGCTTACTCCCAAAGCCTTTCCCATGGGTTTAAGATCAGAGTTTGCTTCTCCTAGGCGGGCTGTCGTCCAAGGCTGACGAGCCCCACCTGCCTGAAAATAAGTGTGTGTGTGTGTGTGTGTATATATATATATATATACACACACACACACATGGAGGAGCCATTTATGTGCAGTGAGGAGAGGTTACACAGCCCCTTCCTAAACTCCACAGTCATCTTCGGTCTTGTCCGTGTTGAGACTCAAGCTGTTGTGCTCGCACCGTTCTACCATCCGCTCCACCCCTCTCTGTACGCCGTTTCCTCGTTGTCGTTGTGCCACTGGTGAACATAATGATTCTCCTTGAACTGGATCCAGCAGAACAGTCATGCATCAGCAGCGTGAACAGCAGCCAGCTGAGGACGTGGCCCTGGGAAGCACCGGTGCTCTGCGTGATGGAGCTACAGATGTTTCTACCAACACGGACTAAGTGTGGTCCTTCTGTCAATAAGTCTAGGATCTAGTTACAGAGAGAGGTGTTGAGACCCAGCGAGGACAGTTTACCCACCAGCTTCTGAGGGGCGATTGTATTCAACGCCGAACTGAATTCACTAAACAGCATCCTGGTGTAGCAGGTACAATTTTCCAGGTGAATCAGGACAGTGTGGAGTGCTACGGTTATGACATCGTCAGTGGGTTGATTTGAGTGATAACCAAACCATAAAGGGTCCAGTGAAGCAGGAAGACGGGATTTAAAGCGATCCATAACCAGTCGCTCAAAACACAACATTACTGTTGAGGTCAGGCACTGGAGAGTAGTCGCTGAGGCAGGTTACTGTCGTCTTCTTGGGCACCGGGATGGTGACTGCCTTGTAGCCTGAGGGGGCACTGGACTGTTGCAGAGAGACGTTGAAGATGTTTGTTGGAACTTGAGTTAACTAGTCTCAGTTAGCAGTACAGTATTTCAGTCTCTAGTTTACAGAGAATGGTGCAGAAACAATAAAAAACATCCAGTGAGTGGCAGTTCTGTGGGTGGAAATGTCTTGTTAATGAGGGAGATTTGCCAGACTGGTTCAAGCTGACAGGAAGGTGACAGTAACTCAAAACTAACCACGTGTTAAAACAGATGTGCATAAGAGCATCTCTGAACGCACAACACGTCAGAACTTGAAGTATCACAAACACGAGGAAATCTGCAGACGCTGGAAATCCAAAGCAACACACACAAAATGCTGGTGGAACTCAGCAGGCCAGGCAGCATCTATGCTAAAGAGAAACCGTCAGCATTTATGGCCAAGACCCTTCAGCAGGACCTCACAGTAGCTGGGCAGAAGACCGTGAACAATTTGAAACTACTGACTGCTACGTGTGAATTATGGAATACAGTTCCCTAGTTTGATAAATTGTTCAAGTTCAAGTTTATTGTCATTCAACTGTATACTGGCAAATTAAACGATGTTCCTCCAGACCGTGGTACACAGCACTGTACATATAACTCACACGCAACACATAAGGTCATATTATCACAAACAAATTAACAAATAATAAGATCGATTCCAGAAGAATGACATACAAGGTGCATTTACAATACAGGTCAAAGAGTAAACAGTATAACGTGACTGGCACTTCATATGTGATGAGGTAGCAGGGAGTTCAGTAGTTTCATGGCCTGGGGGGAGGAGCTGTTCCTCATCTTAACACTCCTTATCCTAATGCAATGGCAAATGGGCTCTTGACCTCACAATCTACCTCATTATGATCTTGCACCTTATTATCTGCCTGCACTACACTTTCTCTGTAGCTGTTACACTTTATTCTGTATTCTGTTGTTGTGTTATCTTGTTCTACCTCAGCGTGTAATGATCTGATCTGTATGAACAGTACACAAGACAAGCATTAGACAACAACCGACCGATACTAATACCACTTACTGTACTGGAGTTGATCGAAAGACTGAAAACCAAGCTGAAGTCAAACCAGGGCACTGTCCTGGATATCTTGGGTCATATTTGTTTTGAAACAGCTGGTTCAATACTCGCATCTGCAAAACTAGTCAGAAGTGGACTACATCCTTCTCCGACACCTAGCCTAGGCAGCAAAGTGCTGGCAGCTGCCTGCAGATCTGGTCAATGTCATAACCCTTGGAAAGTGCCCGGAGCAGCAGGCAAGTTCAAAAATTACTCTGTATGAACTTAATACAGGAATTCCTCAATTTACAACCTATCCCCCTGTAACAACCTTGTCTCTGGGTTATGTTTTATGACTTCCATGGCTGTCATTTTCCTTATTAAGAAAGCATTGAATACTCTACAATGAAATGTCCATACATCTTGTTAGATTTACAAACTCTCACTTAATATATTTCAGCAATACAGCCTTTTGCAATTTGAGAAATGGCTTTTTTCATAGAGTGATCAGCAAACCAGCTGGATAGAGCTCGTAGTGCTTCTTTAAGCATGGACTTGCTGTTTAATGTTAAGAAACATGCGTTTATTCTTTTTTTAAAATTTTTTTTTATTAGTTTTTCAAAACATTTTACAAAATTAAAAACCCCAAATCCCAGTGGGGAGCATTAATACAGTGCAAGATTACGCATACAATAACAATATGCTACAAAGGAAGAGAATTTAACAAAAAAGCACCTAAATTAAAGACAAGTGAGCTTAGTGTCCTCCCCAATCCCCACAACACAAGAAAAAAACAACAACGACTCCAGACCAACCACCACACAATATAGAGAGTATAAGTCAGGACAGTCAAACTCCGAGACTGTGAATACACTTAGTAACAGAGGATAATAATGCCTACTACCAGAAAAAAAAGGGAGCTGAAAGCAAGGGACCGAAAAGAAGAAAAAAAAAGAAAAAAAACCCTAGTCAAGAGGAAGGTTATGAAAGTACTCGATAAAAGGTCCCCAGACCTTATGGAACTTTAGATCCGAATTAAGAACTGAATAATGAATTTTTTCGAGGCCCAAGCAGGCCATAATGTCGTTAAGCCATTGCGCATGAGTGGGCGGGGCAACATCTCTCCATCTGAGAAGGATCAAGTGTCTCGCCAGGAGAGAGGCAAAGGATAGTATTCGGCATTTGGTCGGACCCAGACAAAAACCCCAAAAACCAAACATGTCTCGCCCCAAAAACCAAACATGTGTTTATTCTAATGGTGCTGTTTGTTGGGGAGTGTTGTGTCCTGTGTTTGCCTTGCAGTAACAGTAAACTGTGACAGAGTTTGAAACAGCCGCTCTACACTGTCCGCAACAAGAGCTTCAGGTCTCAACAAGTGGATCGTTTAATGCTGTGAACTTGCTAATAAAGCATAATCTTTTTGGATCTATATGTTCAAAGTTCAAAATAAATTTACTATCAAAGTACATATATGTCACCATACACAACCCTGAGATTTATTTTATCATGGGCATACTCAATAGTCCAATGATCAGAATAGAATCAATGGAAGACCACACCAACAGGGGACAACTAGCGAGCAAAAGACGACAAACTGTGCAAATACAAAAAGAAATAAAGAAAAAAATAATAATAGATAAATAGGCAATAAATATCAAGAACATGAGATGAAGAGTCCTTGAAAGTGAGTCCATAGTTTGTGGCAACATTTCAGTGATGGGGTGAGTGAAATTATCCTCTCTGGTTCAAGAGCCTGATGGTTGAGGGGTAATAACAGTTCATAAACCTGGTGGCGACAATGAGGAGAGTGGATGATCTGGTGGGGGGGATCCCAGGCGATGGATGCTGCTTTCCTGTGACCGTGCTCTGTGTAGATGTGCCCAGTGGTCAGGAGGGCTTTACCCATGATGGTCTGGGCCATATCCACTATCTTTTCTGTTGTGTGCACCTACGCTTTTAAACAGTACAGATTGGTGACAAAATGGTAATGTTCCTTCAAAACTGTTAAAGGACAGTATTGATCCTCATTTGGCAGGTTTTAAGTACCCTCTCTGTATTGTCAGAATCAGAATCAGGGTTATTTACACCGGTATATGATGTGAAATTTGTTAACTTAGCAGCAGCAGTTCAAAGCAATACATAATATAGCAGAGAGAGAAAAGTACTAATAATAATAAATAACATTTAAATAACAAATAAACAAGTAAATCAATTACATATATCTAATAAATTAAAAAATGTACAAAAACAGAAATACTGTATATTAAAAAAAGGTGAGGTAGTGTCCAAAGATTCAATGTCCATTTGGGAATCAGATGGCAGAGGGGAAGAAGCTGTTCCTGAATCGCTGAGTGTGTGCCTTCAGGCTTCTGTACCTCCTCCCTGATGGTAACAGTGAGAAAAGGGCATGCCCTGGGTGCTGGAGGTCCTTAAAATGCCTTTCTGAGATACCGCTCCCTAAAGATGTCCTGGGTACTTTGTAGGCTAGTACCCAAGATGGAGCTGACTAGATTTACAAACTTCTGCAGCTTCTTTCAGTCCTGTGCAGTAGCTCCTTTATACCAGACAGTGATGCAGCCTGTCAGAATGCTCTCCATGGTTCATCTATATAAGTTTTTGAGTGTATTTGTTGATATGCCAAATCTCTTCAAACTCCTAATAAAGTATAGTCGCTGTCTTACCTTCTTTATAACTACATCGATATGTTGGGACTAGGTTAGATCCTCAGAGATCTTGACACCCAGGAACTTGAAGCTGCTCACTCTCTCCACTTCTGATCCCTCTGTGACGATTGGTATGTGTTCCTTCGTCTTACCCTTCCTGAAGTCCACAATCAGCTCTTTTGTCTTACTGACATTGAGTGCCAGGTTGTTGCTGCAGTACCATTCCACTAGTTGGAATATCTCCTGTACGCCCTCTCGTCACCATCTGAGATTCTACCAACAATGTTTGTATCATCAGCAAATTTACAGATGATATTTGAGCTATGCTTAGCCACACAGTCATGTGTATACAGAGAGTAGAGCAGTGGGTAAGCACACACTCCTGAGGTGCACCAGTGTTGATCGTCAGCGAGGAGGATATGTTATCATCAATCTGCACAGATTGTGGTCTTCCAGTTGGGAAATCGAGGATCCAGTTGCAGAGGGAGGTACAGAGGACCAGGTTCTGTAACTTCTCAATCAGGATTGTGGAATGATGGTATTAAATGCTGAGCTATAGTCGATGAACAGCATCCTGACGTAGGTGCTTGTGTTGTCCAAGTGGTCTAAAGCCATGTGAAGAGCCATTGAGATTGCGTCTGCCATTGTCCTATTGTGGCGATAGGCAAATTGCAATGGGTCCAGGTCCTTGCTGAGGCAGGAGTTCAATCTTGTCATGACCAACCTCTCAAAGCATTTCATAACTGTCGATGTGAGTGCTATCGGGCAATAGTCATTAAGGCAGCCCACATTATTCTTCTTAGGCACTAGTATAATTATTTTCCTTTTGAAGCAAGTGGGAACTTACGCCCGTAGTAGTGAGAGGTTGAAAATGTCCTTGAAAACTCCTGCCAGTTGATTGGCACAGGTTTTCCAAGCCTTACCAGATACTCCATCGGGACCTTCCGCCTTGCGAGGGTTCACTCTCTTTAAAGACAGTCTAACATCAGCTCTGAGACGGAGATCACAGGATCATCTCGTGCAGCAGGGATCGTCACAGCTGTAGTTGTGTTCTCCTTTTCAAAGCATGCATAGAAGGCCAGTGTCCATCGATTCAAAGCAGTCCTGTAGGCGCTCCTGAGCTTCCCTTGTCCATACCTTCTTAGTCCTCACTGCTGGTGCCACAGTCTTCAGTCTCTGCCTATACTCAGGGAGTAGAAGTACAGCCAGGTGATCAGACTTCCCCAAGTGAGGGCGTGGAATAGCGCGGTAGACATTCTTGATGGTGGAGTAGCAATGGTCCAGTGTGTTGTTTCCTCTGGTTTTGCAAGTGATGTGTTGATGGTAGTTGCTTAGTGATTTTTTTCAGACTGGCCTGATTAAAATCTCCCAAAACGATGGTGAAGGCGTTAGGGTGCGCTGTTTCGTGCATGTTGATCCCATTGCTCAGATCATCTAAAGCCTGCCTGACATTGGCCTGAGGTGGAATGTATATCGCTACCAGAATGACCCCAGAGAACTCCCATGGTAGGTAAAAAGGACAGCGCTTTACTGCTAGTTATTCCAGGTCTGATGAGCAGAATTGGGACAGCACTGATATATTTGTGCACCAAGAGGAGTTGATCATGAGGCATACTCCTTCACCTCTGCTTTTGAGAGACTCTATAGATCTATCCTGATGGTGTATAGTAAACCCGTCGATCTGGATCACTGCATCTGGTATGGAAAGGGTTAACCAGGATGCTGTGAAACAAAGGACACACACTGTCCTAACGTCCCTCTGATTCAGCACCCTGGCTCTGAGATCATCGATTTCATTCACCAGCAAGATAGTCGGTGTAGGGAGTTTAAACCCCGTTTCCTTAAACACACTTGTAATCCTGATCTACACCCGTGCCTCCTCCAAGGCGTCCTTCGTGGGCACTTCCAACCACAACTGGTGTTTCCGTCAGTTTTAAGCAGTGATAGTTCATTTAAACGCATTAAGACATCTTTGTTGACTGTACTGCCCTTGGAAGCAGTTGTGCTTTTTAGCTGTATCAGGCTGAAACGGGAATATTTAACCATATCCATCGAAAGTACTGCTGTTACTCCAGTTACGCCTAGGCGATGAGAAGACTTTATTCAACGTTCTGTTATTGTTTTACCTTGTACTCCCAGTGCACCAGTGTAATAAATTGGTTTGCACCGACAGCATGCAAGACAAGTTTTTCAACGTATGTGACAATAATAAACCAATTTAACCTGTTTAACTAACCCAGTTAGTTTAGCGCTATAGTTGAGTAGATGTTCCTATGACCACTCATCAAAGGCTTCTGCCTACACCAACAAGAGGTCCTGGCACATCCAGCCACAGTGTGAGGGACAGTGGGACTGACACAACACATAAACCAAGACACTGTTGAATAGGAGTGGGAGATCGTGGCTGCTGTCACTGGCTACACATAGAGGCAACAGTTCTTAACCGTGTGGAGGAACTGAGAGGTGAATCTGTGGAATTCTTTGCCACAGGCAGCTATGGAGGCCAAGTCTTTATGCATATTTAAGCAGAGTTTGATAGATTCTTGATTGGTCAGTGTATGAAGGGATACAGGGAGAAGACAGGAGATTGGGGCTGAGAGGGAAAATGGATCAGCCATGATGGAATGGTGGAATAGAGTCAATGGGCCAAATGGCATACTTCTGCTCTTATGGCTTACGGATCCTGGGGTCCATGTCTCACAGTTGCCGCACGTTGATAGGGTGGTTAAGAAAGTGTATGGTGTGTTGGCCTTTACTAGTCAGTCTACTGTATTCAAGATCAACAAGGTAATATTGCAGTTCTACTGTACAGAACTGTGGTTCGACCACACTGACCCGAAGTTTGCTGATTTAAGTGCCGGGCCATATTGAAACGGTGAGGGTGTGGGGCCGGTGGAGAGGGACGGGCCACGTTCAGCTCACTGCTCCGCATGGTTTACTCATCCCTGCGCTAATCTGAGGCTGCGGCCTACAACCAACAGGCTCCTGGATCGACTGCAGTGATGACTGGCTTTGTGGCTGTGAACTCACTTTTTTGAATTTCAGTATTAGCTTACTTTTATTGTTTGCACGATTTTTAAAAGTTTCTACACGCTGAGTGTTTGGCAGTCTTCTTTTTTTAATGGGTTCTATTGATTTTCTTTTGTTTTGTGGCTGCCTGTAAGGAGACAAATGTCAAGGTGGTGTAATGCATACATACTTTGATAATAAATGTACTTCGAACTTTGAAATTGAAGTATTGCATTCAGTTCTGGTCACCACATTATAGAAAGGATGTGGAAGCTGTAGAGGGGGTGCAGAGAAGCAATCTGCTTGGATTAAAGAATGTGCCTTATGAGGAATTTCCCTTTGGAACAAAGAAGAACGAGAGGTGACTTGAGAGAGGTGTACAATTATGAGAGGCAAAGACAGCCTGTAGAGCCAATGCCATTTTTTCCCCCGAGGTGACAGTAGTCAATACCAGAGGACATCCATTTTTGGTGAGTGGGAAAAGTTTAAGGCCGATGGAAGAGGTAGGTAGTTGTGAGTGCATGGAACACACAGGGACATTTAAGAAACTCTTAAGAGAGGCACAAGGATATAAGAAAAATGGAGGGTTATGGGCTGTGTCAGAGGGGTTAGATTCAAAGTTCAAAGTAAATTTTACTATTAAAGTACATACTGTATACGCTACCGTATGCAAACCTGAGATTCATTTTCCTGCGGGCATACTCAGCAAATCTACAGAATAGTAACTATAACAGGATCAATCAAAGATCAACGAGCGTGCGGAAGGCAACAAACTGTGCAAATGCAAATATAAACAAATAGCAATAAATAATGAGAACATGAGATAATGAGATAAATAATCCTTAAGGTGAGATTATTGGTTGTGAAAACATCTCGAAGATGGGGCAAGTGAGTGTAGATATCCCCTTTTGTTCAGGAGCCTGATGGTTGAGGGATAGTAACTGTTCCTGAACCTGGTGGCGTGAGTCCTGAGGCTCTTGTACCTTCTACCTGACGGCAGCACGAGAAGAGAGCCTGGCCTGGGTGGTGAGGATCTCTGATGATGGACGCTGCTTTCCTGTGGCAGTGTTTCACGTGGATGTGTTCAATGGCTGGGAAGGCTTTACTGGGCTGAATCCAGTACTTTTTGTGGGGTTTTCCATTCAAAGGCATTGATGTTTCTATACCAGGCTGTGACGCAGACAGTCAAGATACTCTCCATTACACATCTACAGAAGTTTATCAAAGCTTTAGATGTCATGCCGAATTTCCCAACACTCCTAAGGAAATAGATGCATTGCTGTACCTTCATCGCAATATACTTGCATGCTGAGCCTAGGACAGGTCCTGTGAAACAGTTACGGCCAGGAATTTGAAGCTGCTGACTCTCTCTACCTCTGGCCCTCCGATGAGGACTGGCTCATGGACCCCTGGTGTCCCTCTCCTGGTTTATAATCAGCTCCTTGGTCTTGCTGACATTGCGTAAGAGGCGGTTGTTATGACACCACTCAGCCAGGTTTGCAGTCTCCCTCCTATATGCTGACTGACCGTGGAATAGATTTTAAAAAGTCCGCACAGCATCGTGGGCCGAAGAGCCTGCACTGTGTCGCACTGTTCTATGTTTTAGATGTGTATGAGTGAACTCCAGAACCATTCAACCTGAGTCAGGTTAACAGCCACATTCTTTAAGACAATCGTGTCCTGAAGGATAAAGGAGGCCAACATGTGATAAGTGAGCAAGCATTACATAATGTCAGATGCCTGTGACGCACGACAAATCCCTCCACTCCTACGAAGACATCATAAGGCATCGATGGCCTACAAGCAGTAACAGCAGCAAACAGACTAACTTTCAAGTAAAATCCTTGTTTAACATTGTTGTGCAGAAAATCCAGCTTAGTTTAAATTGCTGTAAATAGTTGAAAATTGTAAGTGTGGGACAAGGAAGCAGAACCTGGTTAACACAATGTTTTATCAAAGAACTTATCTTCAAAGAATGGGGTTTCCTTCCCTCCACTATTAACGCTGCCTCACCCACATCTCCTCCATTTCCCAAGCATCCATGCCCACCTCATCTTCCCGCTGCTTTAAAAGTGATAGAGTTCCTACAACCCCATAAGCCTCCGCATCCAACGCATTACCCTTGGCAACCTCCGCCATCTCCAAAGGGATCCTACCACTAAACATATCTTTACCTCGTTCTCCCCCACCTCTGCGTCTCACACGAATATCGACCTTTTCTACTGGGAAAAAGAGTTTTCCTCAACTCCCTTCCCCCACCCTCCTCTAGTCCCCACTCTGAACTTTCACCCCTTCTCACCAGCCTATCAACTCTCCATGGGCCCCCTCCTTCTTCCCTTTCTCTTGTGGCCTACTCTCCTCTCCTATCAAATTCCTTCCTCTCCAGCCCTTTACCTCTCTCCCCCCACCCCCCAACACTTGGCTTCACCTATCACCTTCCAGCTAGCCTCCTTCCCCTCCACCCACACTAGTGAGAGATCTGTGCTCACTGTCCATTGTGTTCCATTACTTCTGCTGCCCTAACTTTGGAAGCAACTTAAAAGGAAAAAAAATATTTAGTACGTGCAAAAAAATTCTTTGTAAGCTTTATTTTTACATTGTCAAAAAAATAGTGGAAAATGCAAGATCCTCGTCTCAAACTGCAGCAGTGTAAGTTTTCAGCTGGGTGGTTTCCATCAACAATACTGCAAGTATAAATATCTACTGTTTGTATCTTCAGTGGTCCCATATGTCCATGCATTGTTGATTAATCAGCAACTTTACTCAAATGTCTGGCCATTTCTTTCATTACTGCTAGTGGCAGAAACTCATAAGGCACCACAGCACAGAAAGAGGCCTTTTGGCCCATCTAGCCCACACCAATCTGTTATTCTGTGTGGTCTCATCTATCTGCATCAGGACCATAGCTCTCCAGACCACTCTCATCCATGTACCTGCCCATCTATCCATGTACAGACTTGATACAATGCCTCACTGAAGTTCTGTTTTAAAAATGTTATCAAAAAAAGATCACTCCTTACTTGTACATAGTTCTTTCCTTTTGCTTGTTTTTTTCTTTCCACTCTTTTCTATAAGTGTATACCTCAGATAAATACTTTGTGGAGATTTGTGATATATATGATATATATGTACAATGTCTGAAATACATCTTATGGAAATGTTTGTTTGATGATGAACTTCAATAAAAAAATAAATTACAAAAAAAAAGAAATTGCTTGTCTTGGCCTTGGACTTACAAGCTTTTGTCACGTGATATTTCCTTTAGCAACAGAGGCATTTGGGTTGTTCCAACTAAAATCTGTGGAGAATGACAGCAGCTAGTCATTGGATCCATGGATCAAGTTATTCGAGGTGGTCTGAAGTGAAATACGTAGGTTCCTATGTGGCGAACGAATACATTATTGACGAGATGAGGTTGATATTTATATGCCATTGCTCACTTCAGTGGCTTGTCTCTTCCATATTGGCAAATAATGGTTCCTAACACAATTCCTTCCCCCATTTCTCTTGGCGTCATATGGCCATTACCTGCCTTCTTGGAACAGAATTCCAAATCTCTACCACCTCCTGCATAACAACAGCCTGCTGAACTTCATTATAACTTTTAGACTCTGCCACTGACTCCAGAGCCAACAGAAACTCTTTTCCTTCATCATCCTTACCATTCTCCCAAAATAAATTTTAATCAGGCCGAATGTTCTAACTTCAGAGAGAATAATCAGAGTTAGCTTTATTATTATTGCCTAATATGTCATGAAATTTGTTGCTTCGTGGCAGCGGTACACTGCGATACATAAAATATCCTATTAACTACAGTAAGAAAGACTGCATGTATTAAACAAGTAATGCAAAAAGTGAGCCGAAGTAGTGAGGTAGTGTTCATTGGCTCGTTGTCCATTCAGAAATCTGATGACAAAGGAGAAGAGGCTGTTTCTAAAACATTGAGTGTGTATCTTCAGGCTTCTGTACCTCCTCTCTGGTGGTAGTAATGAGAAGAGGGCATGTCCTGGGTTATTTATGATGGATGCCGCATTTTTAAGCAATCACCTTTTGAAGATGCCCTCGACGGTGGGACTGCTAATGTTCATGAAGGAGCTGGCTGAGTTCGCAATTCAGTTTGCAAACTGAATTGACATCTGAGTTGACGTTTCAGACTGAGACCCTTCATCGGGATTGGAGAAAAAAGATGAGAGTCAGAGTAAGGAGGTGCAGGTAGGGGAAGAAGAAGTACAAGGTGATAGGTGAAACCGGCGAGAGGGGGAAGGGTGAAGTAAAAAGCTGGGAAGTCAATTGGTGAAAGAGATACAGGGCTGGGGAAGGGAGAATCTGATAGGAGAGGGCAGAAGGCCAAGGAAGAAAGGGAAAGGCGAGGAGGTGTGGGCAGTTAAGGAGATATGGTGAGAGAGGGAAATAGGAAAGGAGAATGGTGAAGCGAGTGGGCATTACTGGAAGTTGGAGAAATCAATGTTCATGCCATCAGGTTGAAGGCTACCCAGATGGAATATAAGGTGTTGCTCCTCCAACCTGAGTGTGGCCTCATCACGACAGCAGAGGAGGCTGTGGACTGACATGTCGGAATGAGAAGTGGAATTAAAATGGGTGGCCACTGGGAGATGTCGCTTTTTCTGGCGGACGGAGCGTAGGTGCTCGGCGAAGCAGTCTCCCAACCTACGCTGGGTTTCATCGATATACAGGAGGCCACACCAGAGGCACCGGGCACAATATATGACCCCAACAGACTCACAGGTGAAGTGTCGCTTCACCTGGAGGATTGTATGGAGCCCTGAGTGGTAGTGAGGGAGGGGGGGCATAGGGGCAGGTGTAGATGTGCCAGGAGGGAGAACAGAGGGGAGGGATGAATGGACAAGGGAGTTGGGTGGGGGGGGGGGGAAGGGAAAGATGAGCTTGGTGGTGGAACCTCACAGGAGATGGCAGAAGTTACGGAGGATTATGTCCTGGAAGTGAGTCTGGTGGGGTGGTAGGTGCTCTGTCGTCTGGATCTGAAGGCATGAATCTGCCTCCTTACATTGCAGTTTCTAAGGAGGCTATCGCTGCCCACTAAACCCCCCACCTCCCTCCCCCAAGCACTGGAGATTTCTTACTAATTACTTCATCTGAATGTCTTAGTTGGTGGGGGTGCATGAAATGGGAAGCAGAAGTATCCCTTTGCTGATTGTGTATGGTCGCAGCATTTCCTAATGACACAGAGGCAAGACAGATGGTATTCTCACCAAGGTGACTACAAGGGCGCGCGCGGAGCACTGTGAATGCTGTCACGCTCGCCCAATATCTTCCCTGTCTCCTTCCTTTTATTTTTGTTCCCCTAATCTCTCTGAAATACAAAAAGGACACCACAAGTGACCAAAATAAAACTCCCCACTTAGGCCGTCTAGGCCTCAGCTCAGTCCTCACAGTTTCCTTTGCCTCCCAGCACAGCAAGGTCAGCATAACAGCAGCTGGGGGAGGGAGAGTGACTGCCTCATATTTCACTCACTCTGCGCTCGCAGGGGCTACTGACAATAGAGCCTAAATTAAGCTATTTTCTCACATTACTTAAGCCCCCCCCCCCCCCCCCCCTTTACTGTAGATTACACACAGACAAATGTAATGAAACCTGTGAAAAATAACAGAACAGGGCTTTCAGGAAGCCGGGCCAAGCTTCGGATGTAAGTCTGGGGACTGTGCGTTGGAAGCCAGCCTGCCAGTGTCACTAGCACAAGCTCACAGTAACCAGTGTCTCCAGGGGCTGTAGGCAGCAGGCTCTCTCGCACGGTTAGGACAAGGAGCTTGCGGGTAGGATCTGAAGGCACACAGCTCTGCAATGCTGGAAGGTTGCATCAACACAGTTTGAATGCTCTGATAGTCACACCAGCAGATGGGCACACACTGTGATGACTGATGGTTTTTAATGGTTGGTACACGAGATCATGCACAGGACTGTGTGACTAATGCCTCTATATTTTACTTTCTACTGCTACTTCCCCTTTCAGTTGAATGTGCGCTCATGCTGGGATACAAATCCATTGATGCCAGTGTGGCTGCAGCACATTCGGTACCTCGTCCAGAGTTGCCGAACTTTGGACAAGTGCGATCCTGGACACACGGGTTGCTCAGCTTTTCAGAATATCTCCAACAACTTGCAAGTTTCTGGCTGCCTGCCGCTTTTGTTCACAACAGCTGTCCCGTTCTGGCCTTTGACGTTTGTCTAAGGCACTGAAGTCCCACATGGATTCACAAAGTCATAGAAAAGTACAGCTCTGAAACATGCCCTTCGAACCATTTAAGCTGCCTACTCCCTATGACCTGCACCAGTATCACAGCCCTCCATACCCCCATCATCCATGCACTTAGCCAAACTTCTCTTCAATGTTGAAATCGAGCTCGCGTGCACCACTTGTGCTGGCAGCTCGTTCCACGCTCTCACAACCCTCTGAGTGAAGAAGCTTCCCCTCATGTTCCCCTTAAACCTTTTTTCACCTTTCACCCTTAACCCATGACCTCTAGTTGTACTCTCACCCAACCTCAGTGGAAAAAGCCTGTTTACATTTATCCTATCTCTATCCCTTATAATTTCGTATATCTCTATCAAATCTCCTCTCAATAAGGACATAAGAAATAAGAGCAGGAGTAGGCCATCCGGCCCATTGAGCCTGCCCTGCCATTCAATAAAATCATGGCTGATCTGTCCATAAACTCCATCTACCTCCCTTTTCCACATAACCTGATATTCCCTTACTATGTAAAAACCTATCTAACTGTTTCTTAAATATATTTAGTGAAGAAGCCTCAACTGCTTCCCTGGGCAGAGAATTCCACAGATTCACCACTCTCTGGGAAAAACAGTTTCTCCTCATCTCCATCCTAAATCTTCTCCCCGGAATCTTGAGGCAATGCCCCCTAGTTCTAGTCTCACCTACCAATGGAAACAACTTTCCTACTTCTATCTTTTGTTTTCATTAATTTTTTTGTAAGTTTCTACACCACAGAAAAAAACACTAAACCAACAAATTGGAGATTTATAGAGTGCTAAACAAACGTGTCTAATATACAATTCATAACAATACAGAAAAAACACCCAAAATGAAATTATATATAGTATCCTCCCCACCCTCCCACTACAAACCTCCAAGCCAACCGTCACAATATAAAGAAAAGTTAATCAGAGCTTTCGTCACCACAGAGCTGTAAATATAAAATAGTATAATGCCGACTACCTAAACTATAATGTATTTCACAATAAAAAAATACTTCTATCCCTTTCAAAATTTTGCATGTTTCTATAAGATCCCCTCTCATTCTTCTGAACTCCAGAGAGTATAGTCCCGGGCGACTTTATCTCTCCTCACAGATTAACACCTTCATCCCTGGAGTCAACTTGGTGAACCTCCTCTGCACTGCCTCCAAAGCCAGTATATCCTTCCTCAAGTATGGAGACCGGAACTGCACACAGTACTCCAGGTGCGGCCTCACCAGTACCCTGTATAGTTGCAGCATGACCTCCCTGCTCTTGAATTCAATCCCTCTAGCAAAGAAGGCCAACATTCCGTTTGCCTTCTTAATAATCTGTTGTACCTGCAAGCCAAATTATTGCGATTCATGAACAAGCAGTCCCAAGTCCCTCTGCACAACAGCATGCTGCAATCTTTCACCATTTAAATAATAATCTGCTCTTCTATTAATCCTTCTAAAGTGGATGACCTCGCATTTACCAACATAGTATTCCATCTGCCAGACCTTGGCCCACTCACTTAACCTATCTATATCCCTCTGCAGACTCTCCACATCCTCTGTACAATTTGCTTTTCCACTCAGTTTAGTGTCATCAGCAAATTTTGCCTCGCTACACTCAGTCCCCCTTCCAAATCATCAGTGTAAATGGTAAACAGCTGCCGGCCCAGCACCGACTCCTGCGGCACCCCACTCACCACTGACTGTCAACCGGAGAAACACCCATTTATACCAAATCTCTGCCTTCTATTGGTTAACCAATTCACTATCCATGCCAAGACACTTCCTCCGACTCCATGCATCCGTATCTTATTTATAAGTCTCTTGTGTGGCATCTTATCGAACGCCTTCTGGAAATCCAAGTATACAACATCCACCTGTTCCCCTCTATCCACTGCACTCATTTTGTCCTCAAAGAACTCCAGTAAGTTTGCCAAACAGGACCTGCCCTTCCTGAATCCATGCTGAGTCTGTCTAATGGAGCCACTCCTTTCTAAATGTTTCGCTATTTCTTCCTTAATGACAACTTCAAGCATTTTCCCGACTACAGATGTTAAGCTAACTGGCCTATAGTTGCCTGTCTTTTGCCTACATCCTTTTTAAAGAAGTGGCGTGACATTTGCTGTCTTTCAGTCCGCTGGGACCTGCCCAGAGCCTAGAGAATTTTGATAAATGATTACCAATGCGTCTACTATAACCTCCGCCAATTCCTTCAGCACCCTGGGACCAGGGGATTTATCTGCCTTCAGACCTTTTTGCACTGCTTATTTAATTTTTTTATATTTCTTTAATTATACTTTACAGCTTTTATTATGTTTTGCACTGTACTGTTGCCACAAAACAGCAAATTTCACAGCACATCAGCCATATTGAACATGATTCTGTGTGGTCAGCAGGTATCTGACGCCATGACAGTTTTGTTGAAGGTGCCACCTTAGGATGAGACGCAGGAGAGGAGCAGAATCCGAGCGCAAGAGTTTTAAAACGTTCTTACAAATTAGAATTATTTCTGGAAAACTAATTGCAGAGATAAATTTAGTCCAATTGTCTGACAATCTATTATTCTCCACTGACACCAGTCTCAGTCACACACAGGGCATCAGTTGACAGTGTCCACACAGGGAAACTGCCATCAACAAAGCATCTTGTTTGCTTTTAGTAACCTCACCCCATGAACCAACTGCAGGATACGTTAAACAGGAAGCGATTGACATGCGGGAGCCACCTCAAGGTCACAAGTTCTTGCAATCAGTCGGAAACAGCTTGTGACATGTTCAGATAGTTAATAAGGTAATTTGAACCCCTCAGTAACTCACTCCTGGGCACCCATTATTCCAGATATAAACTATCACACACACACAGAGTCAGAATGCTTCCTACCATTCACTTGCAGGTGTCCATTATTCTATATATATACCCATCAATATCCCTCCATTAGCCTGCCACTTTGCTCAGCTGCCAGCAGCCTTGCTTCCGAATTGATTCGAGCCCCACTGAGCACATACTGTCTCGGTGTGGCGCTGAGCCACTGGCTCGCTGCTCGCGTAGCCATCCTTCCGATAAAGTGACGCTCCACCACTGTCTCGCAATGCCACTTCAGAATCTTGTGCAGTCCTATGGGCAACGTCAGGATGGTATGGCAGGGAGGCTACTGCACAGAACTGAAGCAAGCTGCAGAGCGTTATCTCCATCACGGGCACTAGCCTCCATAGGATCAAGGATATCTTTCAAATAGTGACCCCTCAGAAAGGCTGCCTCCATCATTAAGGACCCTCATCACCCAGGTCATGCCTTGTTCTCATTGCTACCATCAGGAAGGAGGTACAGAAGCCTGAAGGCACACACTCAACAAATCAGGGACAGCTTCTTCCCCTCTGCCATCCAATTTCTGAATGGACATTGAACCCACCAACATTACCTCACTACTTTTTTTAAGTTTCTATTTTTGCACTACATAATTAATTAAACTATTTTTACACATATAGTGTAATTCACAGTTTTTTCTCTCTTTATTACGCATTGCATTGTACTGCTGCCGCAAAGTCAACAAATTTTCTGACATATGCCAGTGATATTAAAGCTGATTCTGATTCATACAGGAAGCAGGCAGCTTGTCAGGTATTTGATAGCACAGTGGTGACGATGCTTACCGGCACTCCACAGTGTAATCTGGAGTTTGAAGTCAATCACTAAATTAAATATGGAATGAAGAAGTTGGTACCAGCAATTGTGACCATTATGGAGCTACAGGAGGCTGCAGATGTTGGAATCCGGGGCAATAGGCATCTGCTGGAGGAACTCAACGGGTCCAGCAGTCTCTGTGGGAGGAATTGTCAACGTTTCGGCCCTGAAGCGGGGTTTTGACCTGAAATATTGACAATTTCTTTCCTCCCCACAGATGCCGTTTGAATTGCCGAGTTCCTCCAACCGGTAGTTTCTTGCATGAAATGACCGGATGGTCATTCACCCTAGACTGTAGTCAGCTCCATGCACATCTCCAGATTCAAATCAAACTGCCTGACGCTTAATTGCCACTGAAATTGCCTCAAGCTCACGGGCAATTTGGGAAAGGCATTAAACACTGGTCTTGCCACAGATGCCCCCACCCATGAATGAAAAGAAAACCCTCCAGTAACATTGGTGCTGCTGCCACACAGTTCAAACAACCAGGGTTCAATTCTGACCTCGGGTGCTGTTTACATGGATTTATTTATTAATTGATTGATTGATTGGGATTTATTTATTGATCGATTGAATAGGCCTTTCCAGCCCTTCAAGCTGCACTGCCCAGCAACCACCAATTTAACCCTAGCCTAATCACGGGACAATTCGCAATGACCAATTAACCTACCAGTCTTTGAACTTGGGGAGGTCACTGGAGCACCTGGAAGAAACCCACGCAGACACAGGGAGAAGCTACAAATTCCTTACAGGCAGTGGTGGGATTTGAACCTAGGTTGCCTATGGTGTAAACTGTTGTGCTAAGCACGACGCTACCATGCTGGCCCAAGTTTTCACATTCTTCCTGTAGCCGTGTAGGTAGGTTCCCCCATCACCCCCACACCAAAAGTATCTGCTAGGAGGTGAATTGTCTACTGGAAACTGCCCCTAGTGTTCATGGGTGGCTGGAGGATCTGGGAGAGTCAGTAAGTTGGTGTGAGAGAAAATGTCGCAGGGAAGCAAGATCAGGAATGGAAAGGCCAGGACGGCTCTGAGAACTGTCACGGACTCGATGGACTGAATGGCCTGCTCCTATGCCATTAGAAATTACATAAGATTGCATATTACAAAGCAACACAAACCGGACGTGCCATTGGGTGCTTGTGGGACCTGGCTGGGTGGGTGGGAAAAAAAATGCCTTCTGCTTTACTACACACACAAAATGCTGGGGAACTCAACAGGCCCAGCAGCATTTATGGTAAAGGGTGAACGGTCAACATTTCCAGCCAAGACCCTTCATCAGGACTTTTCAACGTAGATGTCCAGATGGAGGGTCTCAACCCGAAACGTCGACTGTTAACCCTTTTCCGTTAAATGCTGCCTCACCTGCTGAATTCCTCCAGCATTTTGTGTGTGTTGTTCTGGATTTCAGATTTCTTGTGTTTGTGATGCCTCCTGCTTTGGCCGGTTAGATACAATGTGAGAAATCTTACGGGGAAGCCTACCCGAAAATTGATGAAAGAGGACAAGTGGTAACAAAGAAAGGCAAGAGATGATCATCCTGAGGGCATCGGTAGCAGGAAGCACTGCTGAATATCTCCGGTCTTCAAACAGAATCTGAAACATTAACTCTAATTTCACTTGCTTCCTCCGTAGTGACTCTGATTCACTGAACACCCTGGCTCTCTCCATTAGTCACTGTGTAATCTGGCTCCAAATGGTCCTGTCTGTGACCTCTGCTGAAGGTGGAATTGGCTCAACCGCAACAACTAAAAATAGACCTGTGTGTAGTTATTCACCTGTGAAGAATGTGAAGCAAATCGCAAAGCATGCCAGAGGCAGAACAGGGCAAATTGCTGCCTTTCTGTTGTAGTTTAGTGGGTCACACTCTACCCTCTGAACTACGGAGAGTTGTAGAGTAACACCGACACACACAATGCCGGAGGAACTCAGCAAGCCAGGCAGTATCTGTGGAGTGGAAAAAACGGTTACATTTTGGGCTAAGACCCTTCATCAAGGGTGTCGGCCCGAAGGGTCGAATGTTTATTCCTCTCTATAGATGCTGCCTGATCTGCTAAGTTATTCCAGCATTTTGTGAGTGTTACTCTGGATTTTCAGCATCTGCAGAACCTCTTGTGTTTCGAGAGCTGAGGACACAGCATGTCACAGCACCAATCTCCCTTCATGCACTCTGTCTACGCTTCTTGCTGCCTTGGCAAAGACCCCTCCCACCCTGGACATTCCCTCGTCTCCTTCCTCCCACAGGGCAGAAGACACAAAAGCTTGAAAGCATGTACCACCAGGCTCAAGGGCAGCTTCCATGCCAATGTCATAAGACGATTGATTGGTACCTTAGAACAGTGGGATGGCCTATTCGCAATCTACTTTGTCATGGCCTTGCATGCCATTGTCTGCCTACAGTGCCCGTTCTCTGTAACTGTAATATGATATTCTACATTCTGTTGTTGTTTTCTTTTTAACTGTCTCCAACGGTGAAAAGATCTGTTTGTACGGTACCCAAAACAATGGGATTTCAGTGTACCTCAATACATGGGACAATACTAAACCAATTTACCAGGCAGAAGGTTCCACAGTTCACCAAAGATGAGATACAGGTAAGGAGTTGGCCACAGGGCTCTTTAAGCCCGTTCAGAAGGGTGACCTCAGTTCTACCTTCCTGCCTGCTCCTCACAATCCTCGGCTTGCCAACAACCAGTCTCAGGTTTGTGTGGACGTGGCCTCTGCATCCAGACATTCACAAACCCCAGAAAAGAAATTCCTCTGCACCACCATCTTCAGAGGGCGTCCCCTTAGTTCTTCCTGCCTGCTCCTCACAACCCTCGGCTTGCCAACAACCAGTCTCAGGTTTGTGTGGACGTGGCCTCTGCATCCAGACATTCACAACCCCCAGAAAAGAAATTCCTCTGCACCACCATCTTCAGAGGGCGTCCCCTTAGTTCTTCCTGCCTGCTCCTCACAACCCTCGGCTTGCCAACAACCAGTCTCAGGTTTGTGTGGACGTGGCCTCTGCATCCAGACATTCACAACCCCCAGAAAAGAAATTCCTCTGCACCACCATCTTCAGAGGGCATCCCCTCAGTTCTTCCTGCCTGCTCCTCACAACCCTCGGCTTGCCAACAACCAGTCTCAGGTTTGTGTGGACGTGGCCTCTGCATCCAGACATTCACAACCCCCAGAAAAGAAATTCCTCTGCACCACCATCTTCAGAGGGCGTCCCCTTAGTTCTTCCTGCCTGCTCCTCACAACCCTCGGCTTGCCAACAACCAGTCTCAGGTTTGTGTGGACGTGGCCTCTGCATCCAGACATTCACAACCCCCAGAAAAGAAATTCCTCTGCACCACCATCTTCAGAGGGCGTCCCCTTAGTTCTTCCTGCCTGCTCCTCACAACCCTCGGCTTGCCAACAACCAGTCTCAGGTTTGTGTGGACGTGGCCTCTGCATCCAGACATTCACAACCCCCAGAAAAGAAATTCCTCTGCACCACCATCTTCAGAGGGCGTCCCCTTAGTTCTTCCTGCCTGCTCCTCACAACCCTCGGCTTGCCAACAACCAGTCTCAGGTTTGTGTGGACGTGGCCTCTGCATCCAGACATTCACAACCCCCAGAAAAGAAATTCCTCTGCACCACCATCTTCAGAGGGCGTCCCCTTAGTTCTTCCTGCCTGCTCCTCACAACCCTCGGCTTGCCAACAACCAGTCTCAGGTTTGTGTGGACGTGGCCTCTGCATCCAGACATTCACAACCCCCAGAAAAGAAATTCCTCTGCACCACCATCTTCAGAGGGCGTCCCCTTAGTTCTTCCGTGTCCAATGACTAATATTTTATTTGTAACCAACATCACTAGATCTGGCAATCTTTTTATTGTGAAAGTTGTGGAACCTGGCTGGGTTCAGCTGAATACTGCACTTCCAAAGGCCTCACTTTAAAACACTTCATAGCAACACACACATAATGCGAGAAGGACATGGCTGGTCAGGCAGCAGCATCTACGGAGGGAAATAGTCAACTTTTCAGATCCCAAAACAGTGACTACTCACTTCCTTCCGTAGATGCTGCCTGATCTGCTGAGTTCTTCCAGCATTCTCTGTGTGTTGCTGAAGATTTCCATCTCAGAAGTCTCGGAAAACACATTCTAGAATGCTTTGGGAGGTTGCAACCCCCCCCTCCCACCCCCAAAATGGTAGAAGAACTCACCAGGTCCAGCAGCATCTACAAAGTGGAACAGACAGATGATAGTTTAGACTGAGACCCAATATCATCAGCTCTGATGAAGGGTCTTGGCCTGAAGGGTCGACTGTTTATTCCCATCCATAGATGCTGCCTGACCTGTTGAGTTCCTCCACCATTTTGTGTGTGTTGCACTGGATTTCCAGCATCTGCTGAATCTCTTATGTTTCTGAAGAGAGTTTTGAGTAGGATGGGTTATACTGTGGTTTAGGAGCTTGAAAGGGGATCTTACCGGAATATGCAAGAACACTGAGAGCAGCTGAAGGGCAGAATTTGGAAGCTGTGTGTGCTCAGGTGTCACATTCTAGAGCTGAGAGGGAATTGCATCAGGACGTGGAGTCTGCTACTTTCCAGCAAGGTGAGAAGGCACAGCAGCAGCCTTCCTCATTAGGAGATTAGGTCAGTCACCAAAGTCTTACAGATTTCTACAACGTACCATGAAGCAGATTCTGACTGGCCGCATCACTGTCTGAAATGGAGGCTCCAATGCACAGGAACGTAAGAATCTGCAGAGGGTTGTAAACTCACCCAGCTCCATTACAGGCACACCTCCTCACCACTGAGGACATCTTCCAGAAGAAGGAAGACAGCATTCTCAGGAAGACAGCATTCATCAGTAAGGATCCTCACCATCCGGCACTTGCCTTCCTATTGTTTCAATTTTCACTGAAGACGTACACTCAGTGTTTTAGGAACAGGTTCTTCCCTTCTGCCATTAGATTTCTGAATGTTCCTCAAACCCATGAACACTGTTTCATTATTCATCTTTTCCATTAGTTATTTTTCAAACATATGGTGATTTTTATGTCTTGCACTGTACTGCTGCTGCAAAACAACAAACAGTGGCCTCTTTATTAGGCACACTTCTACATCTGCCCGTTAATGGAAATATCTAATCAGCCAATCATGAGGCAGCAACCCAAGACATAAAAGCTTGCAGACACGGTCAAGAGGTTCAGCTGTTGTTCAGAGCAAACATCGGAAATGTGATCTAAGTGACTTTGGTCATGGAATGATTGCTGGTGCCTGGTGCCAGATGGGGTGGTTTGAGTATCTCAGAAACTGCTGATCTCCTGGGATTTTCACGCACAACAGTCTCTAGAGTTTACAGAGAACGGTGTGAAAAAGTTTTTAAAATTCAGTAAGCCGCAGTTCTCTGTGTGGAAATGAGAGAACGGCCAGACTGGTTCAAGCTGACAGGAAGGCAACAGTAACTCAAATAGCCACACATTATGACAGTGATGTGCAGAAGAACATCTCTGGATGCACAACATGTCAAACCTTGAAGTGAATGGGCTACAGCAGCAGAAGATAATGGATGTAGAGTTAGTGGCCATTTTATTAAGTACAGGAGGTACTGTACCTAATAAAGTGGCCACTTAGTGTATGTCAGCAATAATAAACCTGATTCTGATTCTTCACATCATTGTAATTCTCTGACCCTGAGGCTGTGGGATGTGCAGTCACCAATACAATCAAGGGACAGACATTTAGACAAAGCAGGAGCTGTGAGGATCAGGCAGGGAAGTGGGTGAGGCATGGGGATCAGGCACTTCTCACTGAGCAGAGGAACAGGCTTGAGAAGCCAAAAGATCTCTGCTTGCTTTATATCTTGGACAAAGTTAGGAGTTAATAATTAAGATCAAAGTGAGTGAGAGCATCGCAAATTCGAATAATGAACTGTGTTTTATAGAAGTACGAGACATTTATTAGATGAGAATGGTTAAGTTAACAAATTAATCATGGCTGTAGATTTGGATTCAGATTTATTTATCACATTGAAACAGTCAAATGCATTGTCTGCATTTAGAACCAACACACCCAACGATGTGCTGGGGGCAGCCCGCAAGTGTTACCACTCACTCTAGTGCTGACGTAGCATGCCCGCTGTGTTCAGACAGAACAACACAAGCAACAACAGCAACTAAACAAGACCACAAGCAGAAAACAAAACCTATTCCACATCCTCCCACACACACAGTCAGGCCCTGGAGGCCCAGGGCAGGTAGCTTCTGATAGAATGGGCTTGTGATGGAAGCTGGTCACTCATTCCAGTGACGTGATGTACTTTATTCACAGTAACCTCTGCTTAATCCTACTTCCCAGCCTTAATAACTTGAGCCAGAAGAGAATGCAAGGCACGGTCTCCACAAACGTGCATGAAACCGACACACTAAATCATGCATGCAACTGTAAGCGGTTTGTAAAATAATCTATAAAGGTTTTGCCAGCGGTATCTGCAATCATTTGT